>NC_143015.1:23860914-24187581 GCF_055824585.1 Amblyomma mixtum
CTCCCACCAAGCCTAGGCTGCAGGACTGCGTATTAAACTTGACCTGCAACCAGCGCTATACTATACTAAGCACGCTTTTCCGTTAAGTGTGCAAGGCACTGTACACTCTGTTGTGCTTTTGCCCACATTCCGCTGGCCTCTCTGGAAACCAGCGCCGCGCGCCCGCTGTCGCGCAAAACAATCCCAGACTCTCATCGGAAATGTCGGCGCTTGCAGCGTGAATCATCCCGCCTCGTCGGCGCGGACCCTTCCTACTCCCCCTCCTCTCCGTCGGTTCGAACTCCTGCGATGCTTCGCTGGCCGCCCTTTCCAGTCTGCAAGCCTTCAAGGGCCGAGCCCTCTCGACCATTCGTCTAATTTGAACGGTGGCCAGTGCCGTGACCTGAAATGAGGGTTTGAACGGCTGGCTGCTGCAACGGACACCGGCGGCTATAAAAGCGGAGCCGCGCTGCGCCCGAGCAGCAGGCGGGCAGCAGAAGAGCCATCACGCAGGAGCCACACTCGCCGACAGGCGCCGACCTTCTTTGTGCTAGCCTGTGGTGCTCTTGGCCTGTGTATCTATCATGTAAAAGCCCTTGCACATATTGTACATAAACGACCTTTGACTCACCGTCGCCTCGACCGTTTCTTGGCTCGGAGAACCTGTCGCAACAGTGGTGGCTGCGGTGGGATGGTCCTTCCCAACAGTGGTGGCAGCGATGGGATGCCAAAGTCCCAACAACTCTAAACACACATGGGACTATATGGGAGCAAAAAAGGAGTAAGCGGTACTTTATTTATTTATTTATTTATTTATTTATTTATTTATTTATTTATTTATTTATTTATTTATTTATTTATTTATTTATTTATTTATTAGAGATACTATCAGTCCTGTCAGGACCAAGATAGGAGTGATACAAGGTACAGATTACAAAGGGGGAACACGACAAACAAAACACCAGCACCGTCCAGTTGGCGCCAAGTTTTAACATATCAAAAAATTGAACTGACCTCTAAGCAACAAATAAAAGATGCGCAAAAATATCGCTGCAACTAAACAGAAAACAATGTGAAAACACCATGCCCAACACAAATGCAAGGCGCATTATATCAGGCACTATACCAACAATTCACGAACTCCAGCAGAGAACACATCCACACCCGATGCGAGCACCGCATTCTCTGGCAGCCTGTTCCATTCTCTCGCTGTGGACAGGAAGAAGGAATGCTTGTAGCAGTGCTTAGAAAACTTTTGTTCTTTTACGTGTCTGCAATGTTTGCCCCGAGTGATACGTGAAGTAGTTTCGCTTATGTATTGCTGCTTATCAATATGTACCATGTTGTTCATAATCTTATAGAAATGAATGAGTCTTTTGTTTCCGGCGACATTGAAGAGGGCGCAAGTTCGGTAAAGTGTAAAGTGGGGTTACCTGATCTTGTCTTCGGAAGCGAGAATAGATAAAGCGAAGTGCACGTCGCTGCACTCGCTCCAGTTCAGCTGCAAGTGTTTGAGTGTAGGGATCCCACACCTCACACGCATATTCCGCATATTATCGGGCGTACGAGCATCTTATAGCGCCTTAGCGCCTTTTCTTTTTGGGGCACGTTTTTCTGCCCACGCCATTGGGTAGATTTCCATCACTAAAAATCCGAAATACTTATGTTTGGAAACACAAACAAATTTCTTCTTCCAAACAAGCTAAGTTCTAGTAATTACAAAGAATATAGCCGAGGTTTTACCCTCCTCTAATTCATAACCTCAAGACCTCCGGTGCCGCATTTAAACGCCTCCTCCCGTTACTAACTGCATCAAGTTATTATGCTTTGAGGTGGAAGTATGCCTTCCTTCCTTCCCGCAGCCAAATGAATGACGCGGACTTCCTAGACGGGGAGCGAACAAAACATGTGACTCAGCAAGCATGCTGCAACGTTGTCCAGAGAAACACGCATTTCAACCAGCGATCCGGAGCACGTTTCCGTTCCTAGCTCCGCTAACCGAAAAGCGTGCTTCAAGGGCCGATATAGATTCAAATCCCGAGCTTTTATTGTAGAGGTGGATTTCGTGTTCCTTTCAGGATTAATGGTTCTGCTCGGGATTGACGACAGCAATATGCCTCACGTTTCGCCCACTGCGATGGAATTGTTCACGTTGAAAGCTACACACAGGAAGGCGGTTGTAACGCAGAGGTGACTGTTCCTAGCATGACGGAGGGATCTACAAGACCGAATGTTTTGCCTACCTCGCGAAGATAAGGTTTCTGGGCCGAGATTGGTTGATGGGACAAATGTGCTGCGACTGTGAACTTCCCTGACACTTATGGCAACTAGATGGTGCCTCGTGCGCCAGGGTTCGCCGCACGGCGCTGCGCTACAGTGAGGCACTCTGCGGAAATGCGAGTGGCAAAATGGTGGCTCAGAAGCAGGGTGGTGATGGAAGGTTAAAAGTTCGAGATTAAAAAGCGTATCTCAAGATAAACGGTGAACTTGTAGATAGTACCGCAAAGTTGGACGTGCTGTTTAAAGAAATATGAAGAGAAAAAAAAGCCGAGCATGGTGGTAACAGCCACCCCAAATTTTCTAAAGGGGTGCTCCTACCTTCCGTCCATCCAGCTTCATTGCACTTCTTGACAAGATGGAGGAGTTAAGTTGGTGTGGCTGCTCAGTGGCTTTGGCATTCAGTTGCTTGTACTAAGGTCGCACCCACATTATGATAGAGGTTAAACTCTAAAACGCTCGTGTGCTGTAGGTTGTAAGCACGTGCTGAAGACCACCAGGGGGGGGGGGCGGGGGCGGGGGGTCTAAATTAATCCGGAACCCGCTATTACGGCGTCCCCCATAGCCCATATGTAGTTTCAGATCGGTACACGCCTCACCTGGCAAGTTCCTATTATTCCCAAGAAGAGCTACACTTACTCTCAAGGACGAACTGAAAAGGAACATCGGCCATGGTCTTCCAATTGAGGAATCATTCGTCGCATATAGAGGAATCATTCGTCGCATTCGTCGTGATATAGTTACTCCCATTTTACCTAATTCTGTCTTAGAGCGCGTCACCCTCTAGTTACACTGGTTAGCTCACTTCGCAGAGGTGGCTGTTCCTAGCATGGCGCAGGGGTCCTGGGTAGAAGACAGAACGTTTTACCTAACTTGTGAAGATAGGATGTCTGGGCCGGGATTTGTTGCTGGGACGAATGTGCTGCGATTCCATTGTATATATATGTACACCCTTCGTCCTTTCCTCAAGCGATGTGAAGCTCCCTGCTGTCGCCGACATCGGCGAACGATAAGAGCATTTGAGGCATTTACCATTATGGTTTGCGAGCCTTTACGTTGCAGTCGCTTGGCTCCGTGCGCTGGGATAGGATGTTTACGGCAACTGCTCCGAGCTGTCGCAAAACGTCTTCCATCTTGAACAAGTGACGGCTCCCTGAGCTGTTCCATACAAAAACGTGTTGATCTTGGGCCGGCAAAGGAGCGCAAAAAGAGGAAGAGAGAGAGAAAAAGATTCCCCCGGTACTTTTATTTCAGTGGGCTTAATTGGTGGCTATGTTGTCTGTGACTGACACCATTTATTCAAGGAGACCCAAAGAACGAAAGAAAAGAGAAAACGGAAGTTTTTGCTGTTGCAATTAACTGTGAACAATTTTTAATGCACAGATTGAGTAAGAGCGATCTGCCCTATTAGCTGTGCTTCATACTGCCACATTTGCCTCAGATTATTTGCCAGGAGGCGCCAGTCACTGCACTTAAAGGTGCAATAAAGGACGTTCTGAAAAACTACGTTATCGGTTTAAATTCCTTTTTGGGTTTCCATGAATTAATAGTTTAGGTCGCAGGCAACACAGCCGCAAATTAAGCCCACAGAAATAAATATACCCGAGGACTCTTTGTTTTCGCGAGACTCCTCTGGAAGAAGTGCACACTTCTCTACATTCCTTGTAGTGCGTGGGTGATCACGATTACCCTCTTTAGTAGGTCCCGTGTCGGTCCCAGTTCTGCAGTCTCGCAACACCCATGGATCTACACTTTTTCGTGTGATGAGTGGGACACCATCGCATTATGTTAGAATTGTTCAGTTCGTGGGCAATTGGTGGAATAATGTGTACTAATACAGAACGCATGCTCTCCATGTTCATTGTGATGGCTCATTCCCCCGTTTTGAGCCCATTGAAAAAGTTAAAAGGAGATGAAAGCAGCGTACAAGGAATGAGGACCTCCATGTGCAATCTTTCGTGAGGCCAACAATCGCAACACCTTTATCTGCGGGTAAGAGTCAATCTCAAAGGGCAAAAGACGGGAACAAGAACACTGGTTCGCAATCTATACTCCACGCACGAAGGGTCCATAAAACAGCATTTGCAGTGATTAAAAGATTATCCCCGGAGCATTGCCTGGGATATTCAGGCGTAACACGAAACACCCTGGAACCTTTTGCCCAATGTTTACAGAGGAAACAAAGGAAATCGGTATGCAAATTGGGCGGTACCTTGACTACAGATGCTGAATATCGGAACGCACTCATACATCAGGACACTGTGCGCCCCCGTCTTCTACCAGATACATGTCGATTCATTGGAAGGCTGTCCTGTATATGGGAGGCAGCGGGTTCAATCTCTCCGGTGCCGGTGCCGAAATGCTACCCAGGTTGGCCTGCCCTACACGGGCAGTCGCATATGCCCGTCTTCCTTCGCGCGGAGGATCTTTCGCAAAGTAACAAAGTGTGAAGCAACGGCTGGTGGCAGAGTGTAGCAATTCATTGAGTGGGCTGCTCTGATCATAAGCCGTGGGTGGAGCGAACCTGGCTAGCATCCAATGCCATCTTTTTTTTCTTGCTGCATATACAGGCGGGCAAAAGATGATGATTATCGATTATGGTTATGTGATCATTGCCGGTTATGATTATGTTCAATCTAAGCTGCAACTGCTGCTGGTACAGTGACTAGGTGTTCCCTCTAAGTGTGCACAGCACTGTAAGTCGGTCACCTCCTTCCTCTCTATCCTCCCTCACCAATGCGGCAAGGCACACTGCAGGAAGATTAATATGCGAGACATTATGCTAAATCTGATGTTATTCAAACCTGAAATATTCACAGTCGACAACAAGATGACAGGAAACAAAGTTTGATTATTGATTATTCCATAGTTATACGTAAGAAGCAGAGCTTTTTTGCGTGTTTTCGAAATAGTTTCCCTCTTGGCGTACAATAGACAGAATATAAAATTTACCGAAGAAATAACCATACAATTAGCAATTTCGTGCAAAACATTTCTTCGCTCTCATATTGCTCATGACTGTACACCGCTTATCCCGCTGTCCTCCCACCAAGCCTAGACTGCAGGTCTCCGTATTTAACTTGACCTGCAACCAGCGCTGTACTATATTAAGCACGCTTTCCCATTAAGCGTGCATGGCACTGTGCACTCTTTTGTGCTTTTGCCCACATTCCGCTGGCCTCTCTTAGAACCAGTGCCGCGCGCCCGCCGTCGCGCAAAGCAAGCCCAGACTATCATCGGACATGTTGCGCCTTGCAGCGTAAATCATCCCGCCTCGCCGGCGTGGACCCTTTCTCGTCCACCTCGCATCCGTCGGATGCCCAGTCCCAACAGTGGTGGCAGCGGTGGGATGCCATGTCCCAAGAGTGGATGGCATCTGCGGGATCGACCGACGTCAGCTACCTCGGCGCGGTGAGTGCCTGATGTTTCCCCTCAATTCTACAGGCTGCTATAGCACACGTGATTGTAGTTTAGAGTAGGGCTATGTGTGTTGAACTGGAGAGAGCTATGCTGTTTCGAGCCAATTCGGAGAGGATTGCGGGAGTAAACAAGGCGGTTTTGGAAAGAATTACTCTCGCGTGTCATGCTAGTAGCTCTAGAGTAGTGAACGGCAAGAGAATTCTAAGGGCAAACTACAAGAGCCTGTTGTGCGCGAGGAAAGGACGAAGGGTGTACATATATAGAATGGAATCGCTGCACATTCGTCCCAACAACTAATCCCGGCCCAGACATCTCACATTGCTTGAGGAAAGGACGAAGGGTGTACATATATGGAATGGAATCGCAGCACATTCGTCCCAACAACCAATCCTGGCCCAGACGTCTTATCTTCGCAAGTTAGGTAAAACGTTCTGTCTTGTACCCAGGACCCCTCCGCTATGCTAGGAACAGCCACCTCTGCCAAGTGAGCTAACCAGCGTAACTAGAGGGTGACGCGCTCTATGACAGAACAAGGTAAAATGGGAGTAACTATATCACTCAGTATCTGAGACGAATGATTCCTCAATTTGAACACCATGGCCGATGTTCCTTTTCAGTTAGTCCTTGAGAGTAAATGTAGCTCTTCTTGGGAGGAATACCAACTTGCCAGCTGTGGCGTGTACCGATCTGAAACGCCATATGGGCTATGGAGGATGCCGTAGTAGCGGGCTCCGGATTAATTTAGACACCCCCCCCCCCCCCCCCCCGGTGGTCTTCAGCACGTGCTGACAACCCACAGCACACGAGCATTTTAGCATTAAACCTCTATCATAATGTGGGTGCGACCTTAGTAGAAGGAACTGAACCCCAAGGTTCAATTTATTCAACATCCTCAAGATGTTGAATAAAATTGAATTGAATTGAATTGAAGGCCACTGAGCCGCCACGCCTACTTAATTCCTCCATCTTGTCAAGAAATGCAATGAAGTTGGATGGACGGAAGATAGTAGCACCCCTTTTGAAAATTTGGGGTGGCTGTTGCCACCATGCTCGACTTTTTTTTCTCTTCATATTTCTATAAACAGCACGTCGAACTTTGCGGTACTATCTCCAAGTTCACCGTTTATCTTGAGATACACATTTTAATCTCGAACTTGTAACCTTACATCACCGCCCTGCTTCTGAGCCACCATTTTTCCACTCGGATTGCCGCAGGGTGCCTCACTGTAGCGCACCGGCGTGCGACGAACGCTGGCGCACGAGGCACCATCTAGTTGCCATAAGTGTCAGCCAAGTTCACAATCGCAGCACATTTGTCCCATGAACCAATCCCGGCCCAGACACCTTATCTTCGCAAGGTAGGCAAAACATTCGGTCGTGTACCCAGGACCCCTCTGTCATGCTAGGAACAGCCACCTCTGCATTACAACCGCCTTCCTCTGTGTAGCCTTCAACGTGAACATTTCCATCGCAGTGGGGGAAACTCGAGGCATATTCCAGTCGTCAATTAGGAGCAGAAATATGAATCCTGAAAGGAACACAAAATCCACCTCTACAATAAAAGCTCGGGATTTGAATCTAAATCGCCCGTTGAAGCACGCTTTTCGGTTAGCGGAGCTATGAACGGAAACGTGCTCCAGATCGCTGGTTGGAATGCGTGTTTCTCTGGACAACGTTGCAGCATGCTTGCTGAGTGACACGTTTTGTTCGCTCCCCGTCTAGGCAGTCCGCGTCATTCATTTGGCTGCGCGAAGGAAGGAAGGCATATTCCCACCGCTAAGCATAATAACTTGACGCAGTTAGTAACGGCAGGAGGCGTTTAAATGCGGCACCGGAGGACTTGAAGTTATGAAATAGAGGAGGGGTAAAACCTCGGTTATAATATTTGTAATTACTAGAACTTAGCTTGTTTGGAAGAAGAAATTTGTGTGCGTTTCCAAACATCAGTATTTCGGATTTTTAGTGATGGAAATCTACCCAAGGGCTTGGGCAGAAAAACGTGCCCCAAAGAGAAAAGGCGCTAAAGTACCGCTTTCTCCCTTTTTATTCCCATATAGTCCGATTTCTGTTTAGAGTTGTTGCGACTTTGGCATCGCACCGCTGCCACAACTGTTGGGAAGGACCATCCCACCGCTGCCACCCATGTTGGGACTGGGTCTCCGAGCCATGAAACGGTCGAGGCGACGGTGGGTCAAAGGTCGTTTATGTACAATATGTACAAGGGCTTTTACATGATAGATACACAGGCCAAGAGCACCACGGGCTAGCACAAAGAAGGGTGGCGGCCGGCGGCGAGCGTAGCTCCTGCGTTATGGCTCTTCTGCTGCCCGTCTGCTGCTCGGGCGCAGTGCGGCTCCGTTTTTATAGCGGCCTGGTGTCCGTTGCAGCAGCCAGCCGTTCAAACCCTCATTTCAGGTCACGGCACTGGCCACCGTTCAAATTAGACGAATGGTCGAGAGGGCTCGGCCCTTGAAGGCTTGCAGACTGGAAAGGGCGGCCAGCGAAGCATCGCAGGAGTTCGAACCGACGGAGAGGAGGGGGAGTAGGAAGGGTCCGCGCCGAAGAGGCGGGATGATTCACGCTGCAAGCCGCGACATTTCCGATGAGAGTCTGGGATTGTTTTGCGCGACGGCGGGCGCGGGGCGCTGGTTTCCAGAGAGGCCAGCGGAATGTGGGCAAAAGCACAACAGAGTGTACAGTGCCATGCACACTTAATGGGAAAGCGTGCTTAATATAGTATAGCGCTGGTTGCAGGTCAAGTTTAATACGGAGTCCTGCAGTCTAGGCTTGGTGGGAGGACAGCGGGATAAGCGGTGTACTGTCATGAGCAATATGAGAGAGAACAAATTTTTTGCACGAAATTGCTAATAGTTTGGTTATTTCTTCGCTAAATTTTATATTCTGGCTATTTGTCGCCAAGATGGAAACTATTTCGAAAACACGCAAAAAAGCTCTGCTTCTTACGTATAACTATCGAATAATCAATAATCAAACTTCGTTTCCTGTCATATTGTTGACGACTGTAAAGTACATTCTATGCTCAGAAGAAACGCCTATTAATATTTCAGGGCTGAATAACATAAGATTTAGCATAGTTTCTGGCATATTAATCTTTCTGCAGTGTGCCTTGCCGCATTGGTGAGGGAGGATAGAGAGGAAGGAGGTGACCGACTTACAGTGCTGTGCACACTTAGAGGGAACACCTAGTCACTGTACCAGCAACAGTTTCGTTGGGTTTGGTTTGGTTTGGTGTTTATTTTCTTTCAAGAATGAAAGGGGAAGCCAAAGCAAAAGGCGGTAGGCCTGACTTGGCTCCCCGATACAGGCGGCAGCACACACCTTTAGCGCCTATGCAGGACAAACAAAGAAACTAAATAATACAACAACAATATGACACAAACAAGCATGAATTGAATACATCAATCACACCAAATAAAATAACAATATGAATAAACAAGCATGAATTAAATACATCAATGACAACTGTGGGGATCCATGTTGCCCCTCGCCCGCCGGATGCACCCTTCTCTCTCTCGTGGCCTACCGCGGCTCTTCCTCTGGCGGCCCCCGACTAGGCGCAGCGGCGGAGGGAGCGGAGGGGAGGCGCCCGCGACTACGCGTCGTCACGTGGGCAGCCCTCCTTGCCCACCGCTCTCGGTTTCGGCGGCCGCGCGGGCCGCGCCCTCGGGACAGTCGGATGGATCATGGAGAGTTGACAGCGAGCCCTGAGAGAGAGCGGACGCGGCACCAGCGGCGGCCCAGGTGACCTGAACTCCTCTGTGCCTGTCTCCTGTGCCTGTGTCCTGTGCCTGTTGCCTGCCGCTGCTGCCTGCGCGCGACCGAGGAAAGACATTGGGAGATCCCAATTAAAGCTCTTGCCTGCGGGCTTATTCCTCGGAGGTGTTGTTCTTCGCGGCCACAGGTGTGGTCGAGCTAGCGGAGTGGCGTTGGCCCTGAGTTCAGGGTCCGAACCGTGCCAGTAACCCCACATTTTGGCGCACCAACGTGGGGCCCCTCTGGAGTTCCAGGTGGCGTGCTAGCTCACGAAGAACAGCATGACCAGCCCGCGCTACGGGCTGCCGGACCTAATGATGTTGGCTGATGTATGCGGCGAAGCACGGGAGATCTCGAGCATCGTTTCCGTGGCCACATCTAAACCGACCGCGGATGCGGTAGCGCAAGGTCCGTCGGGCGCTATGCATGAAGCCGCAGGCGCGGCTGGCGCCCGAAATATTGCGCCAGGAGTTCCTGGTGAATACTCCGAGCTGGAGCAGCCAGATGGCTGTGGCTACAGGAGTTCCGTTCTGCTGAACGTGTCCCCAGGCGCTCCCGCAGATGCGGGTCGCGCAACTGGTTACGCTCCGGGAGATCCCGGCCAGCAAGAAAAGCCAAAGTCAGGTGTCAGTGGCTTCCAAACGCTCCGCTACGTCTCAGGCGCGTCCGCAGATGCGGTTCGCAAACCGAGTTTCGACCCAGGAGATCCTGGACTGCTCGTAGAGCCATTGCCAGTTGGCGTCGGCTACTCGCTCCTTTCAACTCCTGCGCACGCATTCAGACCAGGTGGTCTAACTGCGTCAACGCCCGCAGATGCGGGCCGCGCTCCCCGCCAGATGGCAGAGGGTGACGCAGCGCAACTTGGTCCGGGAGGTCCCGAGCACCACTACAAGCCACCGCCAGTTGGCGAAGGCAACAAAAGCTGGCCAGTTGGCCCCGCTCTAACTACGCCCGCAAATGTGGGACGCGCACCCAGCCAGGTGGCTGAAGAGCGCGCAGTGTGTCCGGCAGAGGGAGAGAACATCGCAAACGTCCTCGCAAACGCTTTGCAGCAGATGTTGCAATTAGCGCGCTCGCCCGGCCCTCGGATCGGAGTGCCGATACCGAATTACAGTGGCTACAGCGACAAGCAAAGTGCGAATGACTTTCTGCTGGCCCTGCGCCGGTACGAGCTAGCGAGTGACCTGAGCGAGAGCGAGATTCTGAGACGAGTTCTCCCCGTCGCACTCGTTGATCAAGCCGCCCGGTGGTACCAGTTGGTTGGCCACACAGCAGGCAACATGGCTGATTTTCGACGCTTGTTCAGGGAGGAGTTCCTTCCATACGATTACAAGCTGCGTATGCGACGAGAGCTTGAACTGCGGACACAGGCCCCGGATGAATCGCTTGTCGAGTTCGTACGAGCGATGCAAGAGCTGTATGAATATGCAGACCCAGGAGCTCCGAGTTCGGCGGCTGAATGCGGTCACAAAGAAAGATGCGTACCCCTTCCCGAGAATAGACGAGATCGTCTCAAATCTCGGCGGCGCTAAGTTCTTCTCGATTCTTGACGCAAGCAAGGGGTACCTCCAGGTCGGAATGCGACCGGGCGATGAGTGCAAAACGGCCTTCACGTGTCACAGAGGTCTGTTTCACTTCACGAGAATGCCTTTCGGTTTGTCCGGAGCTCCGAGCACATTCCAAAGGCTGATGGACCGTGTACTCGGAGACGCCAGATGGCATCACGCTCTCGCATACCTGGACGATGTGATCGTCTACTCTCAAACTTTCGAGGAGCACCTCGATCACCTGAGAGATGTCCTGGGAAATCTCAGGGCGGCTGGCATCACGCTCAATCCCGCAAAGGTGCAAATCTGCCAGGCTCAGGTGAGCTTGCTTGGATATCGAGTAAAACGGGGACAGGTGTCTCCCGATCCAGAGAAGCTTCGGGGGATCCTGGAGTTTCCTGCGCCTAAAGATGTGAGCGGTGTTCGCCGTTACCTTGGCATGGTGGGATACTATCGCCATTTCATTCCTAACTGTGTGCGACTGCAAGCGCCCTTGGCAAGATTGCTGAGAAAGTCTTCTCCGTGGATATGGGGAGACGAGCAGGAAAAGAGCTTTCATCAGCTCTCGCACGCTATCGCTGAGACGGCGGCTTTGAAGCTGCCCGACCTGAACCGCCCATTTGTTATCCAGACAGATGCCTGTGATATCGGGGTGGGAGCAGTACTCCTTCAGATGGAGGGGCATGAACTCCTACCTGTGGCATTTGCGAGCCGCGCCCTGACGCCGGCAGAACGCAATTACTCAGCGACAGAAAAGGAATGCCTGGCCATCATCTACGCACTTCGAAGGTTCGAGATGTACGTAGAGAGAACAAAGTTCACGGTCGAGACCGACCATATGCCCTTAACCTGGCTGAAACGCCTGCGTGAGCCCAGCGGGAGGCTTGCGCGATGGGCCCTGACACTGAAACGCTTCGAGTTCGAAGTGCGTTACCGCAAAGGCACTGCAAATGTAGTCGCCGATGCGCTGTCACGGGCGCCGGTCACTGACACCCAACCGGCCGGCCAGGACGAGGAGGAGGCAGAGTGGCAGCTGTCTCCCCCTCTGCGGAAGGAGCTCGTTGCGGGGAGTGCCCCGTTTTCGAAGCCCCGAGAGCACGTGCACCTCGTTGGAGCGGGGATCCCTCTCGAGGTTGCGTTCAGCAGAGAAGAGCTTGTCAGGGCTCAGCAGGAAGACTCATTCTGTCAGGAGTTGATCAATAGTCTTAGTGAAGAGACAGACACTCCGACGAGTCAGGCCAAATTGCGCTGTGAAGCCACTGGTAGTGTGGTTGGCGCTAACTCTAGTGTCGCTGGTATTGCGGCGAGTGAGTTGGAGAACTTCCTGCTGGACCGTGATGGAGCTTTGCTAAAATACGTGCCAGGCAAAGAGGCCTCGGATGAGAGTTTCAAAGCCGTTATTCCGCGCAAACTGCGGCGCGCCGCTATGCGGCACTATCACGACGCAGACGGTCACGGGAGCGCTCCAAAGACATGGCAGAAGCTTTGTCGGTTTGCTACCTGGCCGGGAATGAAGGCTGACGTATGTAGATATGTACGAACATGCCACGTATGCCAAGAGAGAAAGCCTAGAGGTGGAAAGGCACCCGGCTTACTCCAACCCGTCATAAGCACCAAACCCTGGGAGATCCTGGCGTGCGATTTGATGGGGCCGCTGCCGCGCAGCAAACGAGGGTACAAATACGTGCTGGTAGTCACGTGTCACTTCAGTGGGATCGCTGAATTGTACCCGCTGCGAAAAGCGACTGCCCGGGAGATCCTGGCAAAGCTGTGTGAAGTGTTTTGCCGCTACGGCTTCCCAAAGCGGCTGATCACTGACAATGCCACGTATTTCACATCGAAAGTTTTCCGTGATACGTGTGCAGCAATGGGTGTCCGGCAGCAGAAAACCACGTGCTACCATCCCCAGTCCAATGTGAGCGAGCGCCGAAATCGAGATATCAAGCCGCTCCTGGGCGCATATGCGAGATCGCACAATGATTGGGACGAGCACTTGGACGCCATCTCCTTCGCTCTGCGCACGAGCACAAATCGCTCGACCGGCTTCACGCCGGCTTTTCTCATGTTTGGCAGAGAGCTGAACACGCCTATGGACACAATTCTCATGGAAGGGTCGGAGAGTGTCCGCGAAGTCACGGCAGATGTTGACGACTACGCAAGGCGATTGCGCGAGCGTTTGGCAAATGCCATTAAGGAGGCGAACCGCAGCCGCGCGAAGGCCAGGGCAAGTCAAAAGGCCACTTATGATCGCGCACACAGAGACGTGGACTTTCAGATGGGAGACCTCGTTCTCAAGCGCAATCACGCACTCAGCGATGCAGCCGCAGGTTTCGCGGCCAGTCTAGCGCCCAAATGGGTGGGACCCTTCCTGATCGCTGAGAAGCTTTCGCGGCTTAACTACCGGCTGAAAGACCCGAGATCGGGCCGAATCAGTGGACCCATTCACGTGGGAGAGCTGAAACAGTACTTCCAGAGGGAGGTTGCTGTGGAAGCAGAAAAGCCACCCGCGCAGGATTGTGCAGAGGCGAGCGAAGCCCAGAGAGATCTCTACAGGCATCGCTATAATACCCGAAGCCAGCGAGCTCGCTGGAGCAACGGGAGAATGCCGAACGCGTGAGATCACGCACACGGCGGCGTCGGTTGCCAAAACTGCTCGAGATCGAGCAAACGGCGAAGGAACGCCAGACGCGCGAGATCGCGCACGGTGGGCCTAAAGCAAGGAGGTCCTTGCCCCCGACGTCACAATATCCGAACTGGGCGAGATCGCCGAATGTGACCCATGCCGACCACGGCAAAGCCTGGTGCGAGAGGTCTCGTGCCCACCCTGCCTGTGTGGATACACAAGCCGGTGTAGTTCCTGTACCCGGAGCACTGCAGGACGCCCGCCCGGAGGAGCCGGGCCCCCACCGGCTGCCCTGATTTACGGCCCTGGCTTCAGCGACGGTCACGGAGAGCGGCGCGCGGCTGGGGATCGAGCCGCCGAACTTTGCTCCGACACCGTCGCCCTGGGCGGCGGCCGCGGCGGTTCCTGGAGCTGCGCTGGAACGAGCTGACGACGGACGAGGTGCCGACCGCTGCAGGTGTTACACTATCCGGGTCGGAGGGGAGATCACCGGGAGAAGCCGAGGACAGACAGAGGCCACGCCGCGCGTGAGTTTGCGCACTGATGGGCTCTATGCACGGCGTTATCTGCCACCGGCGTCGCATTATCCGAATTAAGCGTGTTCAGCCATGGTCTAGAGGAATGGAATATGAGTCGCGGGCCGCGCGAACACGCGCATGCAACTATAGCTGCTCTGTTTGTGCCTTCTGCTGACTTACTGCGCGGAGCGCCTGCGGTGGTTCGACTGTGTTCTGAGAACGGTTCCCGGTAGTGCGAGAGTGTGCGGTGCGGTGGTGTTTTGTGGTGCGCTCCGGATGCTGCAGGATCGCGGAGCGACAGTTGACAGCGAGCCTTGAGAGAGAGCGGACGCGACACCAGCGGCGGCCCAGGTAACCCGAACTGTTATGTGCCTGTCTCCTGTGCCTGTGTCCTGTGCCTGTTGCCTGCCGCTGCTGCCTGCGCGCGACCGAGGAAATACATTGGGAGATCCCAATTAAAGGTTTTGCCTGCGGGCTTATTCCTCGGAGGTGTGTTCTTCGCGGCCACAGGTGTGGTCGAGCTAGCGGAGTGGCGTTGGCCCTGATTTCAGGGTCCGAACCGTGCAAGTAACCCCACATTTTGGCGCACCAACGTGGGGCCCCTCTGGAGTTCCAGGTGGCGTGCTAGCTCACGAAGAACAGCATGACCAGCCCGCGCTACGGGCTGCCGGACCTAATGATGTTGGCTGATGTATGCGGCGAAGCACGGGAGATCTCGAGCATCGTTTCCGTGGCCACATCTAAACCGACCGCGGATGCGGTAGCGCAAGGTCCGTCGGGCGCTATGCATGAAGCCGCAGGCGCGGCTGGCGCCCGAAATATTGCGCCAGGAGTTCCTGGTGAATACTCCGAGCTGGAGCAGCCAGATGGCTGTGGCTACAGGAGTTCCGTTCTGCTGAACGTGTCCCCAGGCGCTCCCGCAGATGCGGGTCGCGCAACTGGTTACGCTCCGGGAGATCCCGGCCAGCAAGGAAAGCCAAAGTCAGGTGTCAGTGGCTTCCAAACGCTCCGCTACGTCTCAGGCGCGTCCGCAGATGCGGTTCGCAAACCGAGTTTCGACCCAGGAGATCCTGGACTGCTCGTAGAGCCATTGCCAGTTGGCGTCGGCTACTCGCTCCTTTCAACTCCTGCGCACGCATTCAGACCAGGTGGTCTAACTGCGTCGACGCCCGCAGATGCGGGCCGCGCTCCCCGCCAGATGGCAGAGGGTGACGCAGCGCAACTTGGTCCGGGAGGTCCCGAGCACCACTACAAGCCACCGCCAGTTGGCGAAGGCAACAAAAGCTGGCCAGTTGGCCCCGCTCTAACTACGCCCGCAAATGTGGGACGCGCACCCAGCCAGGTGGCTGAAGAGCGCGCAGTGTGTCCGGCAGAGGGAGAGAACATCGCAAACGTCCTCGCAAACGCTTTGCAGCAGATGTTGCAATTAGCGCGCTCGCCCGGCCCTCGGATCGGAGTGCCGATACCGAATTACAGTGGCTACAGCGACAAGCAAAGTGCGAATGACTTTCTGCTGGCCCTGCGCCGGTACGAGCTAGCGAGTGACCTGAGCGAGAGCGAGATTCTGAGACGAGTTCTCCCCGTCGCACTCGTTGATCAAGCCGCCCGGTGGTACCAGTTGGTTGGCCACACAGCAGGCAACATGGCTGATTTTCGACGCTTGTTCAGGGAGGAGTTCCTTCCATACGATTACAAGCTGCGTATGCGACGAGAGCTTGAACTGCGGACACAGGCCCCGGATGAATCGCTTGTCGAGTTCGTACGAGCGATGCAAGAGCTGTATGAATATGCAGACCCAGGAGCTCCGAGTTCGGAGCGAGTGGAACGTGTCATCCGGCAGAGCCATCCGACATTTTCCCTCTACTTGAGGGGCTGCAGATGCAGCGATATGAACGAGCTTGCCGTTGAAGCGCGCCGAGTCCAGGCTCAAATTTCAGCGGCCCGTAAATACCGGCCCCCACCGCCGGCTGAGGAGTGCCTCGAGCCAAGGTGTGCCTGGAGCGGCGTTGCAGCGATAAGGGGTGAGATCACTCCCATGGCAGGTGCGTTCACGAACGAGCGGATGCCGTTCGCAATATCGGATCGTACTCTGGATCCCTACAGGTACGGGCTGCGGAGTGCTGATACGCAACCCCCGGAGATCTGCGGGGTACCGCGACAAAAGCCCACACCTGCTCAGAAAGCACCCACGGAGATCCGTGTACGGCTGGATGGCCGAGGTGCCACTGAGACCCCCCGAGCGTCGCAGCGAGAAGCATGGAGATCTGTGCGCTGCTTTAATTGTGGCCAGAGTGGTCACATAGCCAGAAACTGCCCCTCGAGATCGGGAAACGAGGCAGGCCGCCGGTAGCAGCAACGGCGGAGGCTACCAATGCTCGGGAGCCCATCCCCGTCACGTCCGCATTCAAAGTTGGAGAACCAACTAACACGCCTGCGCCTTTCATGGCCCTCGCAGTTGCGGGGAGAACCTTTAAGGCGTTGCTGGACACGGGGGCAAGCATCTCGCTAATAGGAGACGAGGTCGTTTCCCAGCTCCGGCGGAGATCCGTTCGGTTGCGACAGCGAAGGACGCCACTCCAGCTAGCTAGCGGAGAAGTGCGGTCCTGTGGTGACGTTCGCCTCGCAGTGCGCTGGGATCAGCGTGTGCGCAGAATGCGTTTCGTTCACCTGCCTGGTCTCACAGTGCCAGTTATTCTAGGCCGAGAGTTCTTGGCGAAAACTGGACTGGTTGTATACATCGCCCGTGGCGGATATCGGGAGAGCCCGTGCGCCCCACTGAGGCCCTTTGTCGACCCGCCGACTGCAACGAGATCGTTGTCAGAACGCACGGCCGACACGCCCGCGGAGGAGCGAAATACCTCCCACGAGCAAAGCCCGCACCGCCAAATGCCGGGATCGGCAGCAGCGGCCCGCTCCAATGCGCCCTCTCCGAGGTCGGAGAAGGGAAAGCAGGCTGTACCGACAGATGTCGGCGAGCTAAGAGACAGCGGGTTTCCCCGCCCAATGCCGAGATCGGCAGCGGCGGCCTGTCAGCCCGGCTTTCCTCCGAGATCGGGGACGAAAATGCACAACTTACTGGCAGATGCCGGTGTGCTGACACAGCTCGAACGTGACCGCCTCTTGTCGTTGTTGGATGACTTTGACGAGATATTCACGGACCAGCCGGGATGCACTAGTTTGGTGCAGCACCGCATAGATACGAGTGACGCGCTGCCCTGGAAATGTAACCCAAGGCCCGTCAGTGCTGCCAGACGGCAAGCTATCGACGAGGCGCTCCAGGAGTTGCTCGATGCTGGTCTCATATGCCGCTCTGCCAGTCCCTGGGGGTTCCCAGTGGTTCTTGTGCCGAAGGAAGATCGCACGTGGCGCTTGTGCGTTGACTATCGGCGGCTGAATGCGGTCACAAAGAAAGATGCGTACCCCTTCCCGAGAATAGACGAGATCGTCTCAAATCTCGGCGGCGCTAAGTTCTTCTCGATTCTTGACGCAAGCAAGGGGTACCTGCAGGTCGGAATGCGACCGGGCGATGAGTGCAAAACGGCCTTCACGTGTCACAGAGGTCTGTTTCACTTCACGAGAATGCCTTTCGGTTTGTCCGGAGCTCCGAGCACATTCCAAAGGCTGATGGACCGTGTACTCGGAGACGCCAGATGGCATCACGCTCTCGCATACCTGGACGATGTGATCGTCTACTCTCAAACTTTCGAGGAGCACCTCGATCACCTGAGAGATGTCCTGGGAAATCTCAGGGCGGCTGGCATCACGCTCAATCCCGCAAAGGTGCAAATCTGCCAGGCTCAGGTGAGCTTGCTTGGATATCGAGTAAAACGGGGACAGGTGTCTCCCGATCCAGAGAAGCTTCGGGGGATCCTGGAGTTTCCTGCGCCTAAAGATGTGAGCGGTGTTCGCCGTTACCTTGGCATGGTGGGATACTATCGCCATTTCATTCCTAACTGTGTGCGACTGCAAGCGCCCTTGGCAAGATTGCTGAGAAAGTCTTCTCCGTGGATATGGGGAGACGAGCAGGAAAAGAGCTTTCATCAGCTCTCGCACGCTATCGCTGAGACGGCGGCTTTGAAGCTGCCCGACCTGAACCGCCCATTTGTTATCCAGACAGATGCCTGTGATATCGGGGTGGGAGCAGTACTCCTTCAGATGGAGGGGCATGAACTCCTACCTGTGGCATTTGCGAGCCGCGCCCTGACGCCGGCAGAACGCAATTACTCAGCGACAGAAAAGGAATGCCTGGCCATCATCTACGCACCTCGAAGGTTCGAGATGTACGTAGAGGGAACAAAATTCACGGTCGAGACCGACCATATGGCCTTAACCTGGCTGAAACGCCTGCGTGAGCCCAGCGGGAGGCTTGCGCGATGGGCCCTGACACTGCAACGCTTCGAGTTCGAAGTGCGTTACCGCAAAGGCACTGCAAATGTAGTCGCCGATGCGCTGTCACGGGCGCCGGTCACTGACACCCAACCGGCCGGCCAGGACGAGGAGGAGGCAGAGTGGCAGCTGTCTCCCCCTCTGCGGAAGGAGCTCGTTGCGGGGAGTGCCCCGTTTTCGAAGCCCCGAGAGCACGTGCACCTCGTTGGAGCGGGGATCCCTCTCGAGGTTGCGTTCAGCAGGGAAGAGCTTGTCAGGGCTCAGCAGGAAGACCCATTCTGTCAGGAGTTGATCAATAGTCTTAGTGAAGAGACAGACACTCCGACGAGTCAGGCCAAATTGCGCTGTGAAGCCACTGGTAGTGTGGTTGGCGCTAACTCTAGTGTCGCTGGTATTGCGGCGAGTGAGTTGGAGAACTTCCTGCTGGACCGTGATGGAGCTTTGCTAAAATACGTGCCAGGCAAAGAGGCCTCGGATGAGAGTTTCAAAGCCGTTATTCCGCGCAAACTGCGGCGCGCCGCTATGCGGCACTATCACGACGCAGACGGTCACGGGAGCGCTCCAAAGACATGGCAGAAGCTTTGTCGGTTTGCTACCTGGCCGGGAATGAAGGCTGACGTATGTAGATATGTACGAACATGCCACGTATGCCAAGAGAGAAAGCCTAGAGGTGGAAAGGCACCCGGCTTACTCCAACCCGTCATAAGCACCAAACCCTGGGAGATCCTGGCGTGCGATTTGATGGGGCCGCTGCCGCGCAGCAAACGAGGGTACAAATACGTGCTGGTAGTCACGTGTCACTTCAGTGGGATCGCTGAATTGTACCCGCTGCGAAAAGCGACTGCCCGGGAGATCCTGGCAAAGCTGTGTGAAGTGTTTTGCCGCTACGGCTTCCCAAAGCGGCTGATCACTGACAATGCCACGTATTTCACATCGAAAGTTTTCCGTGATACGTGTGCAGCAATGGGTGTCCGGCAGCAGAAAACCACGTGCTACCATCCCCAGTCCAATGTGAGCGAGCGCCGAAATCGAGATATCAAGCCGCTCCTGGGCGCATATGCGAGATCGCACAATGATTGGGACGAGCACTTGGACGCCATCTCCTTCGCTCTGCGCACGAGCACAAATCGCTCGACCGGCTTCACGCCGGCTTTTCTCATGTTTGGCAGAGAGCTGAACACGCCTATGGACACAATTCTCATGGAAGGGTCGGAGAGTGTCCGCGAAGTCACGGCAGATGTTGACGACTACGCAAGGCGATTGCGCGAGCGTTTGGCAAATGCCATTAAGGAGGCGAACCGCAGCCGCGCGAAGGCCAGGGCAAGTCATAAGGCCACTTATGATCGCGCACACAGAGACGTGGACTTTCAGATGGGAGACCTCGTTCTCAAGCGCAATCACGCACTCAGCGATGCAGCCCAGGAGAGCAAGCTGCCGGGCTAGTTGGTGAAGCATGTTAAATTGAATTCAGCGCAAAAATACACACAAGGGACAAAGAGAGACACACTGAGACGTACACGAGCGATGCAGCCGCAGGTTTCGCGGCCAGTCTAGCGCCCAAATGGGTGGGACCCTTCCTGATCGCTGAGAAGCTTTCGCGGCTAAACTACCGGCTGAAAGACCCGAGATCGGGCCGAATCAGCGGACCCATTCACGTGGGAGAGCTGAAACAGTACTTCCAGAGGGAGGTTGCTGTGGAAGCAGAAACGCCACCCGCGCAAGATTGCGCAGAGGCGAGCGAAGCCCAGAGAGATCTCTACAGGCATCGCTATGATACCCGAAGCCAGCGAGCTCGCTGGGGGAACGGGAGAATGCCGAAAACGTGAGATCACGCACACGGCGGCGTCGGTTGGCCAAAACAGCTCGAGATCGAGCAAACGGCGAAGGAACGCCAGACGCGCGAGATCGCGCACGGTGGGCCTAATGCAAGGAGGTCCTTGCCCCCGACGTCACAACATCCGAACTCGGCGAGATCGCCGAATGTGACCCATGCCGACCACGGCGAAGGAACGCCAGACGCGCGAGATCGCGCACGGTGGACCGAATGCAAGGAGATCCTTGCCCCCGACGTCACAATATCCGAACTGGGCGAGATCGCCGAATGTGACCCATGCCGACCACGGCAAAGCCTGGTGCGAGAGGTCTCGTGCCCACCCTGCCTGTGTGGATACACAAGCCGGGGTAGTTCCTGTACCCGGAGCACTGCAAGACGCCCGCTCGGAGGAACCGAGCCCCCACCGGCTGCCCTGATTTACGGCCCTGGCTTCAGCGACGGCCACGGAGAGCGGCGCGCGGCCGGGGAGCGAGACGCCGAACTTCGCCCCCACACCATCGCACGGGGCATCGGCGGCGGTTCCGGAACAGCGCGGGGCGCGCTGACGATGGGCGGCCTGAATGCGGAGCAGGCCGGCTTTCGCGGGCGCCATCCTGGTCTGGCGCGCGCCCCAGGCGCAGAGCTACCATCCCGGGGCCCAGTCTCCGCAAAGGCGGCCTGGACCTGCTGATCCGCCGAGTACGCTTCAGCGGGTGGAGGTCACTATTGAGAGAGGGAGGGTGTGGGGATCCATGTTGCCCCTCGCCCGCCGGATGCACCCTTCTCTCTCTCGTGGCCTACCGCGGCTCTTCCTCTGGCGGCCCCAGACTAGGCGCAGCGGCGGAGGGAGCGGAGGGGAGGCGCCCGCGACTACGCGTCGTCACGTGGGCAGCCCTCCTTGCCCACCGCTCTCGGTTTCGGCGGCCGCGCGGGCCGCGCCCTCGGGACAGTCGGATGGATCATGGAGAGTTGACAGCGAGCCCTGAGAGAGAGCGGACGCGGCACCAGCGACGGCCCAGGTGACCTGAACTCCTCTGTGCCTGTCTCCTGTGCCTGTGTCCTGTGCCTGTTGCCTGCCGCTGCTGCCTGCGCGCGACCGAGGAAAGACATTGGGAGATCCCAATTAAAGCTCTTGCCTGCGGGCTTATTCCTCGGAGGTGTTGTTCTTCGCGGCCACAGGTGTGGTCGAGCTAGCGGAGTGGCGTTGGCCCTGAGTTCAGGGTCCGAACCGTGCCAGTAACCCCACACAACAAATAATATAACAACAATATGACATAAACAAGCATGAATTGACAAATTTTATGCCGCAGGATGTTTTCATATAAGCAAAGACTAGTCAAAACATATTATAGCAAGTATAGGCCAAAGAACTAAACAGGATTCTCTTCCAAATATTTTTTTATACATTTTTTAAATACCTTAGTTGATGACGAGAATTCCCGTTCTAGTGAAGTTTGGTTGATGACAAATGGTACCTGGAAAGTTAATTTCTGTTTCCCGTAGTTAGTCCGAGTGATGGGCACAAGTTTTTTTCGTGTTCTCAGATGGTACATTATGGCAGGTCTGTCAGGTAGAGTGGCATACAATCTGTTATGGTGAATATACTGCAATAAACGAAAATAATAAATTTGTTGTACTGGTAGAATAGCATGTTTTTTGTATAATGGTTCTGTAGGTATGTCTCGCGGTCTCCCATAATAGCCTTCAATGGCTCTTAGAGCTTTTTTCTGGAGAACAAGCAATCTATTAAAGTTACCGGATCCAGTGGTTCCCCAAACAAGAATACAGTATGATATTTTGGAATAAAAAAGAGCATAATACAATGAAATCTTGAGCCAAGTTGGTATTAAGTTAGTAATTTTGTAAAGACATCCCACAGTTTTACTGAGATCTTTCACTAAATTTGAAACTTGCACATTCCATGAAAGGTTTTCATTGAACCAAACACCTAGAAATTTGTGGTTGGACACTTGTGCTATGATATTGTTTTTGTATTTTATAACTACAGCACATTGTACAGTAGAGTTGATGGGTCTAAATATTATGTATGTGGTTTTCGTGAGATTCAGGCCAAGTTTATTTGCCATTAACCAATTCTCTAACCTATTTAAATAATCATTGACCCTTATTGCTAATCTAGGCAAAGAACATTCTGTAAAAAAGGCGTTTGTGTCATCAGCATACATTATTAGATCGGGTGAATCAGGAATATTAGTTATGTCATTAATATATATTATGAATAATAATGGTCCCAGAATTGATCCTTGGGGAACACCTTGTTTTATAATCATACTAGTGGAAGAGCAATCATGAACTTGCACATACACTAGCCTGTTATACAAATAACTTCTTAATAAGTCAAGAGGTATACCACGCACTCCATAATCCGCCAGTTTTTCTAATAAAATGTCATGCTGAACGCAGTCGAAGGCCTTTCGAAAGTCAAGAAATAAACCAAGTGTATATTTCCGACATTCAACATTATCAATTATTTTCTATTTAATGGTTAACAATGCTTGTTCTGTAGACTTTTTCTTCCTGAATCCATATTGCGAGCTAGTGATAATATTGTATTTATGAAAAAAGCTTTCGAGCCTAACGTTTATTACTCCCTCAAACACTTTAGATAACACTGGCAATATAGAGATCGGCCGATAGTTTGATATTTCATTTCTGTTTCCGCCCTTATGTACGGGACACACACGAGCTATTTTTAAGTAATTTGGGAACGTGCCGGTTGTAAGCATAAGGTTAGCAATGTGTGTTAAGACACCACATATGGACGTTGCCACGTGTTTCACGGGAGAAGCCTTAATATCGTCATGCCCTGCCGATGCGTTGTCTTTTAAGTTTCTGATTAAACCAGCTACTTCAGTGGGAGTTACAGAATAGAAGGTGATAGAGTTTGATAATGGTGTTATTAGGTTTGAGTACGTTTCACACGAGATTGGGTCAGTTGCAGCTTAGATTTAACATAACCATAACCGGCAATTATAACATAACCATAATCGATAATCATCATCATCATCATTAGCACGGCTGTATCTGCAGCAAGAAAAAAAAAGATGGCAATGGATGCTAGCCAGGTTCGCTCCACCCACGGCTTATGGTCAGAGCAGCCCACTCAATGAGTTGCTACACTCTGCCACCAGTCGTTGCTTCACACTTTGTTACTTTGCCAAAGATGCTCCGTCCGAAGGAAGACTGGCATACGCGACTGCCCGTGTAGGGCAGGCAAACCTGGGTAGCATTTCGCCACCGGCACCGGGGACATTGAACCCGCTGCCTCCCATATACAGGACAGCCTTCCATTGACTCGACATGTATCTGGTAGTAGACAGGGGCGCACAGTGTCCTTATATATGAGTGCGTTCCGATGTTCAGCATCCGTAGTCAAGGTATACCGCCCAATTTGGATACCCATTTCCTTTCTTTCCTCTGTAAACATTGTCCAAAAGGTTCCAGGGTGTTTCGTGTTACGACTGAATAACCGAGGCAATGCTCCGGGGATAATCTTTTAATCAGTGCAAATGCTGTTTTCTGGACCCTTTGTCAGTGGAGTTTAGATTGCGAACCAGTGTTCTTGTTCCCGTCTTTTGCCCCTTGAGATTGACACTTACCCGCAGATAAAGGTGGTGTTATTATTGGCCTTAGTAACGATTGCGCATGGACGTCCTCATTCATCGTTTGCGGCTTTCATCTCCTTTTAACTTTTTCAATGGGCTCAAAACGGGGGAATGAGCCATCACGATGAACATGGAGAGCATGCGTTGTGTATTACTACACATTATTCCGCGAATTGGTCACGAACTGAACAATTCTATCATAATGCGATGGTGTCTCACAACTCACACGAAAGAGTGCAGATCCATGGGTGTTGCGAGACTGGAAGTGGATAGTGGGGAAGACGCGGGACCTACTAAAGAGGGTAATCGTGATCACCCACGCACCACAAGGAATGGAGAGAAGTGTGCACTTCTTCCAGAGGAGTCTCAGGGAAGCAAAGAGTCCTCCGGTATATTTATTTCTGTGGGCTTAATTTGCGGCCGTGTTGCCTGCGACCTTAACAATAAATTCATGGAAGCCCAAAAAGAAAATAAAGCCGGTAAAGTAGTTTTCCATAACGTCCTTTATTGCACCTTTAAGTGCAGTGACTGGCGCCTCCTGGCAAATAATCTAAGGCAAATGTGGCAGTATGATACACAGCTGGTAGGGCAGATCGCTCTTACTCACTCCGTGCTTTATAAGTAGTTCACAGTTAATTGCAACAGTGAAAACTTCCGTTTTTGCTTTTCTTTTGTTCCTTGGGTCCCCATGAATAAATGGTGTCAGTCACAGACAAAATAGCCACCAATTAGCCCACTGAAATAAAAGTACCGGGGGACTCTTTTTCTCTCTCTCTTCGTCTTTTTGCGCTCCTTTGCCGGCCCAAGATCAACACGCTTTTGTATGAAACAGCACAGGGAGCCGTCACTTGTTCAAGATCGAAGACGTTTTGCGACAGGTCGTAACAGTTGCCTAAAGATCCTATCCCAGCGCACGGAGCCAAGCGACTGCAACGTAAAGGGCTCGCAAAACGTAATGGTAAATCCCTCAAATGCTCTTATCGTTCGCCGTTGTCGGCGACAGCAGGGAGCTTCGCATCGTTTGAGGAAAGGACGAAGGGTGTACATATATAGAATAGAATCGCAGCACATTCGTCCCATCAACCAATCCCGGCCCAGACACCTTATCTTCGCAAGTTAGGTAAAACGTTCTGTCTTGTACCCAGGACCCCTCCGCTATGCTAGGAACAGCCACCTCTGCCAAGTGAGCTAGCCAGCATAACTAGAGGGTGACGCGCTCTAAGATAGAATTAGGTAAAATGGGGGTAACTATATCACTTAGTACCTGCGATAAATGATTCCTCAATTTGAAGACCATGGCCGACGTTCCTTTTCAGTTCGTCCTTGAGAGTAAATGTAGCTCTTCTTGGAAATAATAGCAACTTGCCAGCTGTGGCGTGTACCGATCTGAAACTACACATGGGCTATGGGGGACGCCGTAGTAGCGGGCTCCGGATTAATTTAGACCCCCTCTGGTGGTCTTCAGCACGTGCTGCCAATCAACAGCACACGAGCGTTTTAGCGTTTAACCTTAATCAAAATGTGACTGCGACCTTAGTATAAGCAACTGAACGCCAAGGCCACTGAGCCGCCACACCAACTTAATTCCTGCATCTTTTCAAGTAGTGCAATGAAGTTCGATGGATGGAAGATAGGAGCACCCTTTTGAAAATTTGGGGTGGCTGTTGCCACCATGCTCGGCTTTTTTTTCTCTTCACATTTCTTTAAACAGCACGTCGAACTTTGCGGTACTATCTACAAGTTCACCGTTTATCTTGAGATACACATTTTAATCTCGAACTTGTAACCTTACATCAGCGCCCTGCTTCTGAGCCACCATTTTCCCACTCGCATTGCCGCAGGGTGCCTCACTGTAGCGCACCGCCGGGCGGCGAACGCTGGCGCAGGAGGCACCTTCTAGTCGGTGTAAGTGACCGCCAAGTTCACAATCGCAGCACATTCGTTCCATGAACTAATCGTGGCCCAGACACCTTATCTTCGCATGTTAGGCAACACGTTCGGTCTTGCACCCAGGACCCCTCCGTCATGCTAAGAACAGCCACCTCTGCGTTACAACCCCCTTTCTCGTTGTAGCTTTCAACGTGCAGATTTCGATCGTAGTGGGCGAAACCAGAGGCATATTCCAGTCGTCAATGCGGAGCACAACCATGAATCCTGAAAGGAACACAAAATCCACCTCTACCAACAAAAGCTCGGGATTTGAATCCAAATCGCCCGTTGAAGCACGCTTTTCGGTTAGCGGAGCTATGAACGGAAACGTGCTCCAGATCGCTGGTTGGAATGCGTGTTTCTCTGGACAACCTTGCAGCATGCTTGCTGAGTCACACGTTTTGTTCGCTCCCCGTCTAGGCAGTCCACGTCATTCATTTGGCTGCGCGAAGGAAGGAAGGCATATTCCCACCGCTAAGCATAATAACTTGATGCAGTTAGTAACGGGAGGAGGCGCTTAAATGCTGCACCGGAGGTCTTGAAGTTATGAAATAGAAGAGGGTAAAACCTCGGTTATAATCTCTGTAATTACTAGAACTTAGCTTGTTTGGAAGAAGAAATTTGTTTGCGTTTCCAAACATAAGTATTTCGGATTTTTAGTGATGCAAATCTACCCAAGGGCTTGGGCAGAAAAACGTGCCCCAAAGAGAAAAGGCGCTAAAGTACCGCTTTCTCCCTTTTTACTCCCATATAGTCCGATTTGTGTTTAGAGTTGTTGGGACTTTGGCATCCCACCGCTGCCACCCATGTTGGGACTGGATCTTCGAGACAAGAAACGGTCGAGGCGACGGTGAGTCAAAGATCGTTTATGTACAATATGTACAAGGGCTTTTACATGATAGATACACGGGCCAAGAGCACCACAGGCTAGCACAAATAAGGGCGGCGCCCGGCGGCGAGCGTAGGTCCTGCGTGATGGCTCTTCTGCTGCCCGTCTGCTGCTCGGGCGCAGCGCGGCTCCGTTTTTATAGCCGCCGGTGTCCGTTGCACCAGCCAGCGGTTCAAACCTTCCAATCAGGTCACGGCACTGGCCACCGTTCAAATTAGACGAATGGTCGGGAGGGCTCGGCTCTTGAAGGCTTGCGGACTGGAAAGGGCGGCTGTCGAAGCGTCGTAGGAGTTCGAACCGACGGAGAGGAGGGGGAGGAGGAAGGGTCCGCGCCGGCGAGGCGGGATGATTCACGCTGCAAGCCTGCGACATGTCCGATGAGAGTCTGGGCTTGCTTTTCGCGACGGCGGGCGCGCGGCGCTGGTCTCCAGAGAGGCCAGCGGAATGTGGGAAAAAGCACAACAGAGTGTACAGTGCAATGCACACTTAATGGGAAAGCGTGCTTAGTATAGTATAGCGCTGGTTGCCGGTCAAGTTTAATACAGAGTCCTGCAGTCTAGGCTTGGTGGGAGGAGACGGGGTAAGCGGTGTAGTCGTGAGCAATATGAGAGCGAACAAATTTTTGCACGAAATTGCTAATTGTTTGGTTCTTTCTTCGCTAAATTCTTCGCTAAAAGAAGGCATGGCCAGGATTCTGGTTCATGCGCCCCTAGTTCACAAATCTGCCACCACGCGCCGCATGAAGTTGAGCTCCTCCTTCTCCTCTTACATTCCTCCTTCCTGGTTTGGGGGAGAGATGCCTTCACCTTCCCGCATTCTCCACTTTGTGTGCGCTCCCCTCACGTGAACCCAGCTTTTCGGGGCCCCGGCTGAGATTCTCTTTATTCTTTTGTCACCCAGCGTATTCAAGGCGCGCTGATTGTGTCGCTCCCCTACTCGCTCCCTTCTTTGCTGGGGTGAAAGAAAAGAAGCCGGACCGTGGCTAGTGCGGTGTAGGCATGCCAACTTCGTCAAAAAATTTGGGGGCGGTTTAGCCCTGCTAACTACTAAATATTTTTCGAAAGCAAGTTTTTTATGTGTTCCCGACGCGCTTGCTCGTGAGCGAGCGCGTCGAGACCGGCCGTGCTATGCTTTGGTTGTTTGCTTTGAGAGGTTGAGTCGTGCCGCATGAATGCGTACTTTAATCAAAAGTGCTCCCATCGCAGTGAGGCTATACTATGGGCTGCTGCATAAAGTGCGACAAGAAAGCGCGCCCGGGGTGGATAGAGGAGATTACAAGGACTCTTTTGCGAGATAGGTACATTTTTTATTAAGCGCGTACAGTGACCACATATGCATAAGTGACACTGATATTGCGTACGCATTAACAATACAAAAGCAATGAAACTTCCAGGGACACTCGTTCAAGCGGTGAAATGCGTAATTCCCGACGCTCATACTTAGAGCTCACTCACGAATACTTGTATGCGGCTCTTACTCTGTGCATTAAACATATTAAAATCGTGTATTAATCACTGCATTTCAACACTCATGTTATTGGCCTCGATAGCAGTAAGCTCTTCGAAACTTCTATCGATGTGGTGAAAATGCAGTACGAATGCGTTGAGTGAGCAAGTGTTGCAGTATAATAAGCGGCAACACCTGATGCTGCGCTTCATGCTTGTTTCACTGACTCATTGTGCGCGGTACGTGATTTATCCAATGTAACAATTAGTAGTGTGGTAGTTCACATTTTTTCTAGGTTGGTAAAGTGCCTCCGATGATTATTCGTTCACCGTCGATAAGGGCTTTACCACTGCTGCAAGCGATGCTAGTTTTGGAAAATATTCCAGTGGTGTACGCAAACTTTGAAGATCTAAAGAAGACTTCATAGAACGGCATGCTGGGAACTATTCCGAAGCGTTTCCCGCCTGTTCGGCAAGAAACTACGCCTTTACCCAGAGCAGCACTCAAGAGTCAAACCTTAGTTAAATGTCGTTGATTATGATTTCAATTTCTTGAGAAATGAAGAGAACTTATTTTTAGATAACACGACTTTTAAAAGCTGACTGGGTCTCTCAAGCGCGGCGGCTTGGCGCTCCACCCCGACCGATTGTGCAGTGGGCCGCTCGCGCGATTCATTAGCGAGAGGACGCTACGTGCGCGCGGCCCTGAATATGCAGTGAATTTACCCGTCACGGATGCGAATACGTGCAACAATACCTAGGCCCGCGCACGCGAGTGGCGCGAACATATAATTTTTTTTTTCATTTTGCATATGTTGTGCAAAGCTACCCCTGCCTTTTTTCTCTGTCGCTTCGCTACGTACAGTCTTTGTCAAAAGTAACCAGGCTGCATGGTTCGCTTCTAGATCGTACAGTGGAGCCCTTACAGCTTCCCTGAAGCTGGAATGGTCTTTAAAGGTAAGGACTGGGGGTCTTCTTACCTTTCAACCCCTTTTGATCTTTAAGAAAGCCACAAGGGCTCTACTATACAAGCTAGAAGCAAACCATACAGCCTGGTTACTTTTGACAAAGACGGTACTTCTCGCTATACTCTCCCTTTGCCTTTAATTCCACCGGCGCAGCTCCAATGCTTGAGGTCACCATCATCATCATCAGCCTGACTACACCCACTGCAGGGCAAAGGTATTAGATAGCAATCACCGCGGCCGGCAACATTTTTAATTTCGTTATTGTATTTTTGTCAGTTGTTGTTGCCTCTGGCAAACCACTACTACTACTACTATTTCTTCAAGGAGGGACTGCAGGGGAGTTGCAGGTTCTTTTTAAGCCCACAAACGCGGGTTAAGAAGAGGGAGCCATTTCCAGGGAACGATTAACATTCCCCCGCGACTTTTAAATCAGCCAGGGCAGCAGGTTGGGCATGTTGGTTACTCATTTGCATTTGTGATGGGACAGCGCAAAAACCGCTGTCCCGGTGTTTTACTCTGTTCCATCACACACACACACACAAAATTAACTGTGCCATGACTTAGGGCCGTTTCACATGCATGCGATTCTCGCCTGCGACGCTGTGACTGGGGAGGGCCGTCGGTCCAGCCGCAGACGGCCTGCGACCAAGTTCCGTCCGGTTGGAATTCAGTCGCAGCGTCGGTGTGTTCGCTCTGCGACTGACCAATGGGCAGCGCCGAGACGGCGCGTGTCACATGGGAGCTGTTGCCGCGGCCACGGGCGGTCTCGAGGCGCGCGTGTCGAGACCGCCGCGGCAACAGCTCCCACGTGGCATCACGTCACGCGCCGTCTCGGCATGGGGTCACGTGGGAGCTGTTCCCGCGGCGTAATCAAAACTGTTTGTTCTAATCACAACATACGAAATATTGCCTTGCATCTAAAAACACGGTGGCCATAACATTGTCAACACATTCCGTGCAGCCTTTCTGTCGAGTTTAATCGTGGGTTGCCTATGCAAACATCGACCAACCTTGCGTGTCCCTCCGACCGAATTCGCTGGGTACGCGTTGCATGTGAAAGCACTGTGCGAAAATCGCACTGCGGCGTCACCGACTAGGCCGACTATTTTCGTTCTGCGCAAGTCTGGCTCGGACTCGAGCACAATGGTTCTGTTGAAGTAAGTCCTGTTGACAGACGCCTCGAAGGGCTAGGCCACCGCGCTTCGCTCTACGTTCATTCGTTTGACGTAAGCATTGTGCTGCTTCACCTTACCCCCATATTTCACAGCCTACGACACCAAGCTCTTGAAGCAAGGTATTACATACCACGCCTTAGGCCTTTTCTTTAGGATGACTGTCTTTGGGACGGTGGAGGAGGCGTCCGATAATGGTGGCCGGCTTGTGTGTAGTTTACATCCCTTCCTTTTTGAGAATACTGGCCACGGTTTCGCTGACTTCGTCTTAATCAAAACTTGCTTGCATTTCACTGTACCCTTCGGACATGACTTTTTGGCAGTGTTCTTCCCACAAAGGCTACAAGAACAAGACGCACTGTTCGCAACATCAAACCCTACTGAAAAAAAGGTCTATGATGCAATAACCTCATAGAGGCTTCATCATAGAATATCGTGCAATTTTTATGACATATCATACAATTTGTATGATATTCTGTGACATCTCTATGATGACTGTGTGATTTTACGGAAATGTATGACATTTCTATGATAATTTTCTATGATTTGTATGATCAGTATATGATATTTGTATGACAAACTGTATGAGTTTATTGCATCATACAACTTTTTCCAGCAGGGAACTGATGAAGAAGAGGGAGGTGTAGTATCATGAAGTGCGAAGGATGATGTGACTCATGTGAGCTGTTGCACAGGTAGGGAGAAATTGGTGTTATTTTTTAAGAGCGGTTATTTTGCAACGGGGGATCGGTCGTGGGTGGTAAGGGGGCGGGAGAGAAAATTACAGTAGGGGGGGCCTCCTGTTGTGCCTTTGCCTGCCTTTCTTTTTTCCCCCTTTTACTTTTCCTCGAGTCGTAGAGCGCAGACCGTGGTTGCTACTGGAGTGCGCTGTTTTTCTCCTCCCTACAGTGAAACAGGACGGAGTCGGCGCCTCTGCGAAAACGGCCCGGAAAGGTCTCATACATGAACGCACTCTTGTCTCTAGGCTGTCATAAAAAAAAAAACTTACAACCCGTAATGTGTCAGTCCTGGCGAAGGGTCACTCCATGCGCGAAAGAAATCTCCCAAAAATGACATCAGAGCTTTTGCAGAGGATCAGTTACATTCTTTAAAGCCTTCCACCAGCTTAAAGACTTCCACCAGCTTTGTTAAAAGCAGAGCGCGTGGTCATGGCGTGGTACGAAGAGTTGCACAAAAATAAATTTCAGACGATTTAGCGCGGTTACTCCACATGCGCAGGTGCGCCCGCGCTCCGGTTTTCACTGCGGTTGCGGTGTTCGGATCCATTGCGCAAGGATGCTGTTGAAGAAATGATATCCAAAACACAGCGTAAGAGACTGGTAGTTTAGGATGCGGGATGCTCGGTTGCGGCGATGTAGTTGTCTAAAATTGATCTGTTCGCGCTGGCCCGGGTTCGAAACCCACTCGCGGCCGTAAAACATTTTCGATTATTTTATTTCAGGTGAAGCAGGCTTCAGACATACAGACAGACCACGTCGAAATCGAGAATTCAAGCCTTAGTGCCGGACCAAAAAATGCGACCGCGTCAGCTGGCTGTTGTTTTACCAGTTTGTGGAGGTGGCGGTTGATAAAAAAACGGCCGCTCGATGGAACCGCAACACCGAGTGGCCGTGGTTCTCGTCTGCTCACTTACTGAAAAATACGGCATGCTGAAAGGCTTTTCCTAGAGCCTTTACTTCGTTCCTTCTCATTAAACGTGCGTGCACTGTGTTATTATGGCTTGTGTGCAGTATCAAATAAAACAAACCATTGTGAACGGACGAGACCTTTCAGCGGCCACGTAATTGGTGAAAGCTTCAAAAACCGCGTGTTCTCGCCTTGTGTGGCTAGAAACCAGTCGAATGTAGCAAACTTTCCGTTTCTCCAGAGATCATCTGGCGACGACAAAGCGTCGAGGCTCCAATGCCACTATATCAAAAACAAAAAGAAAACGCTCAGAGTAGAACACAAAAATCACAGGACGTGATTACCACTGTAGAACGCGAGATTTCAGGTGATGAAATTCGTATTTCTTATTGGCATTTATTTTCATATTGCTTTCAATACGCATGGCCTCACTATTCTTTCACTCGTGAAGTAACTGTGCTCGTACCTCTCAGACGTCAACGCCAACACCGACGATGCTCAACCAAGAAACATGCCCTCAACAGCTGTCGATGTTAATACGTCGCAGAGCGTGCACTGAGAATGCAGACAACGAAGGCAGCTCCGTGGAAGGTACCCGCTTTCAATGTGGGTCGCTTGGCGGCCTTGATGTCCGCTGACGCACCCTAGCATACTCTCGACGTGCCGGCATTCATTGTGTCTGAAGTAAATGGACAACTTGCAGAATTGCAGGAAAGCGTATTTACATGAAGGTCTCTTCAAACCAAGAACCTCGTTCACAGACCGCGTTTCCACTTCCTGCTCGGCTGGCTCAAGGGGTTAGCGCGAAGGGGGATGAGTCAGTAGCCCTCCATTGTATCGTTCTTGGAAGATGGTGAGGGGGGCTGCTCCCTAATATGCCGGAACCTGAAGCCTCGACGCACGCCTCCAGCCATCGAGATAGTGTAAAAAGAAGTTGCCGAAAGGTTACCATGATGCGTTCTCTTGACAAGTACCTGTCCCGACCCGCTCCTCACATCCTTTCCACAACTTCTGTCTTATATTGACAAAGCGACATCTCCCCCCTCATTTTTCGAACGAGAATGTTCGGTTGTTGAGGGCACTCGATATGCTGAAAATGTGCTCCAAGGGCCCTTCTCTGGCGTACGCGCTCAAGGTGGGCGCTCTTGGAATACCACAGAACCGGTATAAGCATGCGCACTATAGGAGACGTCACCGGACCACCACCGGAACGCACGGGCGCTCGCGCACGCGTAGGAAGCGGGGTCCGGTTTACGACATTCGGAGGACAGCGGGGCTCTCGGCGACTCTTTTCTTTATGGCTTGAAGCTCTATCAGGTTCCCAGAACTTTTCGCGGTTCGAGTTGCCCTTCAGAGCACCCAACCTCTTTTCTTCACGGCTCGAAATTACTTCCGTCGGCTTCAGAGGGGGAGCCAGCCAGCACCAAGAACATGGAGGTGCATGCCCTTTTTCGGCGCCGTTCGGCGTACGCCGTCGCTGTACTGCTTGCAGCATCGGTTCATGTTTGGTAAACTTCGGTATGCCAGGCACTCGGGCAAGTGGTTTGTCAGCGGAACGTTTTATCATATCCGTTCTAGAAGCCGCGCAGCAGCTGCGTGAAAGTGTGGAAGTTACGCTGAAAACGATCTGGCTCCCGTGAGAAAGTCGGAAAGAGGAAAACATATTGCGTTAGAGCTGCGCTGGCTGGACTGTACAGAACAAAGACCCACACGTACTGGTAGTACACGAATCCGTGTAGGCCGGTTTATTGAAGTGAGCGTAGTTCTAACATTGCAATCGCACCAACTAACCCTGTTACAAGTAGAGATGCCGTGTTTTCGGTATCCGTCAAACTCCGTTAAACTCCGAAAAATGACCGCCGCGGCATTTTGATATGAATGCTGGAAAACCAATAAACACTGATTTGCAGCCGTCCTTGAAGAAAAGAATGCCAGTTTCAAGTGAAGAAATGTACTCTACTTTTTTTTCTCTAGTTCACCCGGAACACAGCCGCACTGAACTGTCCTTGGTACCATTCCTTTCAATCGAAACCAAATTCTGTTGTCGCGTTCCTTTGTCTTCTCTTTACCAGCGTGACGGTTTTCAAGTTTGTAGGTCAGGCATAAGTTTCCTGTAACGAGGAACGCAACAGGACACGAGAGTACCCAGGACAAGCTCCCCACCCGACAAAATCTTCTGCTCTTTCCGCTCAGCAGTGCTTACAGGCTCCAGGGGAATACGGCGGGATTTTCACATTGCCTGCACGTCTCTCTCATTGCCAGTTTCGCAACTTGCCACTGTGGTTCCCCTGAGAGCTGGTACTTTTTTTTTGCGTTCATTCATGTTCTTGGTTTCTGGAGAGCAATCAAACAAAAGGTGAAAAGCTCGAGAGCCTGCTAGCAGTACTCGCTATCCCCGAAGACATGACTGTATATATAGTTTTTGTGAAGTGTAATCACGTGGTATAGAACATCGAAGCAATAAACACAGCAATAAAATCATTGGAATCAGAGGAGACACTTGTCTGCCGCGTGTACTCAATCCTGGTTCATCTAGCCTGCACCTTCACTGGTCAATACCTTCCTGAATGGTCAGCGTTTGGTGCGAAGACCGATATATTCGCTACTCGAGAAGCTATGAAGTCCGCGAGAAATATATGCGCAGCTTCCGCGAAAACTCACTTGATAGCGATGACTTCTGGCATCAAGTGCAAGTTGTGGACCCGTCCATAGAGCAGGAATTGATGACAAAGAAGTCTTTAATGGATTATTTTAGCCTGTTGTGGGCTCTGCAGACCACCCGTTTTTGAAAGAAGGATCTCAGAATAATCGCTGTTCAAAATTACATCTGCTGACGTTTGCTTTCACAGCTTATGGAGAGCGCGCTGTAAAGAATGGCCGGCCTTGTTAAAACCATCTCTTGATTTTCTTGCCATCCCCCCATCAAGCGCAAATGTAAAACGTGTGCTTTCTGACCGCATTCCTCCGATGGCTGACAAATCTCTCAATGTACGTGTCCATTTTGTTTTCACTACGTGTAAATATAACATTTTATACTCTTTAAAGCCTTATAGTTCCATTACGAGAAAATCAGGCGCCGTGCGTTCGTCGTTCCAAGTATTTGCGTGTGTATGTACTACATACACTACAGACAATCCAAGCGATGCCATCACTGGCAAAGGCTCAATGCGGTGGCAATATTCCCAACTACATTCGCGCCAAAATTTTGAATAACCTTACGTCGTACAGCGTTCCGTTGCTGTCATAGCATTTCTCTTTTATTTTTACTCGTTTGGGCATTAATTCATTGGGTAGGGTGTTTGGTATATGTGTTTAATAAAAAAATTCAGGTGCGTTATATTTTCTCCAGTAGTTATACAGCCGCTTTACAACACCTATCCCGATAAACGCCGGTTTCTCTCCGGCAATGAAAGTAAAAAGCGAAAATCATCGAACCAAAGAGAAAAAATAAACACCATATAACCCCCAAATGGAAAAAAAAAAAGAAATACTGAAAACACGGAACCCTAGGTTTTTAGTGAAACGCCTTAGCAACGAAATAAAGCACCCAAGCGCTTTCCAAGAGGCGCCATATGGTGCGTGTGTCATTATTCCAGAGGACGAGGCAAGCACAAGGGCCTCTGCCTCATTCCAGATAGACGCAATTGCAGGCCAAATCTATTCAGGGTGTTTCACGGAACTTGAACCAAAGATTAAAAAAAAAAGGGTTGCTGCGTAGCTAGGTGAAACCAACGACATTTCGTTGCTCACTGTGTGGCGCTCCTCAGAGTATTTCTTATTTTCGCTTAATTAGTTAATTATTTAAGATCAATTATACATAATTTTAACGTTTACTGTAAGGGAACGTGCATTTTGTTAAGTTGTACAGGGGCGTTACGAAAGAACCGATCCAGTTTTTTGTAGCAACGTCCGTGGCCCTTTTTTCGAGTTTTCATGGAATGCTCGCTAAATATGAAAAAGAAAAAACACTTCATTGCGCTGTTGCGCTACTGCATTGTAGCGCTGGCAAGCGCGTTCTGAATGAAGCGTGCGCTCTCACATTCTGGAAGTGAGCAGTCGACGCCGCTCTTAGCATAATCTTGAAAGTGCGATCAGCACATTCTTCCAGCATGGAAAGCGCACGGCGTGATCTGCCAGTTGCGATAGGGCTTTTATGAGACATCGCGCAGGCAAACCAAAAAATGAAGTAAGCTCGTAAGTATACTGCATGATGGCTATAGGCCCAAAGCAAAACTGTGCGTCAGCTTTTCTTCAGAGCAAAAGCCCCTTTACCATGGCAAGGCGGACCGTCCCAGGGGGAGAAGCTGGGTGCAGCGCTAAAGTCTCCTATTCCACGCTTTATGCTCATGTACACTAGGCTTGTGTCTTAAGGTGTTCGTGCTGTAACTGAGATTGAAGCTTATGACACATGTTTCTTGTTAGCCGATATGACAATGCCCCGGCTGATTCTGAAACCGTTCGTGGCGTGCAGAAATTAGTTTCAGACAAAAAAAATTGAGCTAAAAATTACTTCGTAAACACAAAAGGCAATTAGCGTTATGTAGGACGTTTACTAAACGCAATAACGAGGCTACCTCAATTTCTGGCTCCTCAACGCAAATGTATTTTTTCGTGGCTGTCAAACTTCTTAAGTTCCATTATTTGTTCAGTTCACTCTCCATCTAACCACTGTCCAGGCTCGTGAGCTTATCTCGTCCTATCTATGCCCATTTACCTCATCCTTCACAGTTTAGATACCTTCCCGACCATGTTGTTAATGATAGCAACTGTCAGGCTTTTAGGGCTCCGCTCTCTGATTATCGCAGCAAAATCTTGTCCCGTTGTCTCGAAAAAGTTCTGTGCCGCTTATGGGACGTTTAGTCATGTCTAATGTGATGTGTATACTTGCAGTAATTTTTGACAAATCATCGCTCGAAGTCGCACGAAGAAGGCACAGAGCCCTGTTAGCCGCGACCCGACTTTTCCTTTTCTTGCACGCCAACAAAGGGAGCACGGAGGGCAGCCGCACAGCCAGCCCGCCTTGAACACGCTGGGTGAGAAAAGAAAAAACAAACGCAATACGGCTGGTTTCTTGACACATAGGCTGAGGACACGTGGTTTCCGAAGCTTCCACCAATTACGTGGCCGCAGAAAGGTCTTGCTCCACATGACAGTGGAACAACAGCGACCTGATGCGATCAAAGTTTTTTTTTTACCCGGTGGTGAGGCTTCTTAGTGTTCGCCTAGGTCCGTCTGTATGTCTGGAGTTTTCTTGACCTTAAATAAAATTAACTAAAAGAAAATACCTTACGGACTGAGTGGGTTGCGAATCCGGACGGCGCGATTAGATTAGTTTTGCTGGCCACTGCATCAGACCAATACATCACTGCCTTTTGTTCTATGTACATGAACCATGTTCAAACCATATGGAAAACAGTAGCAGATCGACATGACACGTAATACGACACACCTCAGCAGCACAGCACTCGCTCTTACATCACCGCAGCCGAACATCGCGTGTCCTAAACTACCCGTCTCTCGCGCTGTGCTTTGGGTATCTTCTGCATCAACTTGCAGCCGTGATCAGTGGATTCGAATATCGAAACCGCAGTGCTAAAACACCTAATTCGCATTTGCCGTAGCCACGACAAATGGACCAAAATTTATTTTTGTGCCACTCTTTGTGCCTTGCACTGCTCTCTTCACAAAGCTGGTGGCAGTCCTGCGTAACCAGGACGTCAGAGAATGCAATTGATTCTCTCCAAAAACTCTGATGGGATTTTTGGGAAATGTTTGACCGTTTCAGTCAGGAGTGGCACATTAGCAGCTGTAAGCGTTTTTTTTTTTTTTTTTTTACGTGAGCCGGCAAGGATGCGTTCATGCATGAGACCTTTCAGGACCGGTTTGGCAGACGCGCCAGCTTTGTCGTTCTTCAGCGTCGGAAGTAAAAAAAACAGCCCACTGCTCGGCCTGCGGTCCACGGCTCGAGGAAAAGTAAAAGGTGAAAAAGAGAAAGGCGCACACAAAGGTACAGCAGGAGACAGCACCCTCCCCCTACTGCCCTTTGCTCTCTCCTCCCCCTTACCCCCGCAACCGGTCACCTACGTACCTCTCGAAAATAACGCCCTTTTCTCCCTGTGTTCGTCATACATTTAATTCTGCGAATCTTGCGTCGCGTTGTCATAGCCTTCCTGACAGGAACATATTGTCAAAGAGTTGTGTAGGAAGGGTAGCGTGAAATTCAAGCAAGTTTAGGTTGAAAGCGATGGCCAATTCTTCCTTATTTATTTTAAAATCAGCGATAGCAGTGCTTTGAGCATGCGGTTCGAGGGTGGTTCGATTGTTGGATTCCCAGTGCCCCCCGGGTACCTATCGCCTTCCAATGCATACAAATTTTTTCGTGGTTTCTCTGAGGTGAATTGACTCGAAAAATGTCTTTCACCTAACCTTATATAGAAGAAAACACTGTTCCATGGCGCTCTTTGGTGCAAGGCGGCCCTTGCACCATTAAAACTTGTCAACAAAAGAAAACATCCTTATGGGAAAAAACGTAACGAAAACAATTCTACGCGTAGGCTAAGTACACGCCAGGAGCAAAAACGCGTATGTAATCTGTACGTAAAAGGCGTCAGCAAAACTTTGGCCAGCATTCGCGGAAAGGAAGCGGTGGAAACTGGGTACCAGCCGGACATCATTATCAGGCGCCTCCTCCCCTGTCCCGAAGACCCGTCGTCCTACAGAAAAGATGCAAGGCGTGGTACGCAAGAACCCTGCTCGAGTGCTTGGTGTCTAGAGCGGCGTTTACTTGAAGGGGTTTAGTTGAGGAATTCAGTTGAAAACCGGTTACTGGTTTCATGTAAACACCGCACAGTCGGTTCCGGGAGTCGAGGAAGTGAGTCCAGTGAACTCCGCTGCAGGGGGGGGGGGGGGGGGGGGGGGGTTGACTCGCTCAATCCCAACGGAAGATAGCACGTAAACCGGATAGAGACGAAGAGTCGGGTTAGCGGTAGTGGACCGCATAAATTACGATCCTGTTTTTACGCTTGCGCCATCGCGCCTGCGAGACAGCGGTGCCGTGCCGTAATATTGGAGGCTGCCACTGCCCTCACCCGCTGCGCTGCTCGACGCTTGGTGTCGCTGCAGTTGAACCGGTCTCGACTCGCTAAAATCTAGTTCATGTAAATACGCAATCGTCGAGTCGGGCTGACCTTACACAACTTGACCCCCCGATTCGATCTACCGCAGTCCGGTTCATGTAAACGAGGCTTAGGCTGGGGACACCAACAATATGACGGAAAGAGTGAAGCAGCACAAAGGTTATGTCAAGCAAATGAACAGAAGCGCAGTGGCCGTACTTCCCAGCCATGCCACCACAGGGGTGACTTTGACGGCACTATTGTGGTGGAAACCGAACCAAACTGCGCAGAAGCCTTCTACTTGAGTCATGACGGAGGAGAATGTTGAATGTTTTCTGGGAACCACTCCTTTTTCCTACATCCACGGTTTAAGCTCCGTGACCCTGCGGTCGACCTTATGTGACCTTAAAGAAGGCTCCGGAACGCGCCCGCAGTCGCACCTTCAAGAAGTAGTAGTAATCGTTTACTGTCAAAGAAATACAAAAAGGAAGCACGAGAGCTGCAGCCGGTGGAATTCACGGAATTCAGAGCCGGAGAAGTCACAGGGAGAGGATAGCGAGGAAAAGTACGGAGGAAAGCGACCGGCAGAAAAGACGGGGAAGTTTTGTACACAATTCACAAAATGCAAAAAAGTATCAAGTTCGCGCCGCTCGCAAGCTAGTGCCTAAGCATTGTTTTACACATTTACAACGCGCGTAAATTAAGTGCATATTCTAGGCCGCGTGCACGTAGCGTCCTGTCGCTACTGGACAGCGCGAGCGGCGCATTGCGCAAGTGGCCCGGATGGAGCGCCCAGCTGCCGCCTTAAAGCAGAAACAGAGCCGGCTTTGAAACGTCGTGTTATCCTACAAGAACTTATTTGGCTGGCGTTTACTTCTCAAATAAATGCAAATTAAAGTCATAAAATTTTAATTGGATTTGCCTCTGGGTTGCAGCTTTGGGAAAAGGCGTAGCTTCCTGCACAGCAAATGGCGGATTTGTCAGAATAGCTCACAACATGCCGTTCTATGAACTCTTCGTTATCGCTTCATAGTTTGCACACACTTTTGACATGAACGCGGAATTTAGCAGCGATTATGGCAATGGCAAAGCCCTTAGCGACGGTGAATGATCGAATAACTGGAGGCACTTTAACAAACTAGAAGAAATGCTGTGAATTACCACACTACGAGTTGTTACATTGGACAAATTGCCTAATGCGCACAATCAGTTAGTGAAACAGGCACGAAACGGAGCACCAGGTTTCTTGCATAGAATCCTGCAGTACTTGCAACGTACAAGCTTATGGGCATCTATATATGCACAGATGACAGGAGTACAGCAAGAAGCCAAACGAATTCGTCTTGATTGGGCTTGTACCCTTACAGAAATAGCTTTATATTCAATAAAGAGACTACAGAGGTACACTGATTTCAAAGCATCCCTGCTGCAGTTTGACCGCATCGCCTAAACTTTCGTAGAGCTGAACGCTATTGAGCTTTAAGATGTAGCGATTAATGCGCTAATACCTAAGTTTCCTGGCTTTGTATAGTTAATGCGCACGCATTTCCACTATCACTCATCCTCAAGTAGCCACTGTATGCGTTTGCAATAGTAAATGTGTCTGTAAAGCTCCGGAGTTTGCTTATAATCCTCTATAATACCCATACATGGCGAGCACTTTCTTGTAGCGGCCCATGTTTGTGTGCCTACATCCGGTGGGGACACTTTTAATAAAAGGGCGCATTCACAAGGCATGACTTGATCTCCTTAGAGCAATCAAAAAAAGCGTAGACGTGCGCCTAGCCAAACGCACCAAGAGATGGCGCCACACGTTTCTTGCCGATGCTGAGGATGCATGATGAATAGAAAAATAGCCAGGGAAAAATTCTGCCTCTTTCAAATGTAAAATACTTCACATCTATTAAAAGATGGGACATTTCGCTACCTAAAGCTCCTAGAGCAGTCCGATATATTGTAAATCATGGCAGTGGTGAGTGATCAAATGAGGACAAGTGGGGTTTTTTTCGCGACCTCGTCATAGGCATCATGCGACCATATCTCATCGCGCAGGGTAAACGCAATATTTAAGCCACAGTGATGAAACTGTAGTAAAAGAAACTTTATGAGGAATTTAACCCCTCAGGGTCAGAGCTCGCTTGTAGCTTTTATGCGTGATGAGATATTGAATTTTTATTTTTCATCGCCATTCAGTTACGCGCCGCCGCGCCGCCGGCTGTCGCGAGATGGCGCGACCGGTTTTCCGAGGCGCATGGGCCGGAATCCTGGGGATGAAACTGTTTCGAAAATGCGCAAAAAAGCTCTGCTTGTTATGTATAACTATGGAATAATCAATAATCAAAGTTTGTTGCCTGTCATATTGTTGACGACTGTACAGTACTCTCTACGCTCAGAAGAAACGCCTATTAATATTTCAGGGCTGAATAACATCAGATTTAGCATAGTTTCTCGTATATTAATCTTTCTGCAGTGTGCCTTGCCGCATTGGTGAGGGAGGATAGAGAGGAAGGAGGTGACCGACTTACAGTGCTGTGCACACTTAGAGGGAACACCTAGTCACTGTACCAGCAGCAATTGCAGCTTAGATTTAACATAACCATAACCGGCAATTATAACATAACCATAATCCATAATCATCATCATCATTAGCACGGCTGTATCTGCAGCAAGAAAAAAAAAGATGGCATTGGATGCTAGCCAGGTTCACTCCACCCACGGCTTATCGTCAGAGCAGCCCACTCAGTGAGCTGCGACACTCTGCCACCAGCCGTTGCTTCACACTTTGTTACTTTGACAAAGATCCTGCGTGCGAAGGAAGACCGGCATACGCGACTGCCCGTGTAGGGCAGGCCAACCTGGGTAGCATTTCGCCACCGGCACCGGGGACATTGAACCCGCTGCCTCCCATATACAGGACAGCCTTCCAATGAATCGACATGTATCCGGTAGTAGACAGGGGCGCACAGTATCCTTATCTATGAGTGCATTCCGATGTTCAGCATCTGTAGTCAAGGTACCGCCCAATTTGGATACCCATTTCCTTTCTTTCCTCTGTAAACATTGGCCAAAGGGTTCCAGGGTGTTTCGTGTTACGCCTGAATAACCCGGGGAATGCTCCGGGGATAATCTTTTAATCAGTGCAAATGCTGTCGTATAGACCCTTTGTCAGTGGAGTTTAGATTGCGGACCAGTGTTCGTGTTCCCGGCTTCTCCCTTTGAGATTGACTCTTACCCGAAGGTAAAGGTGTTGTTATTGTTGGCTCATTCCCCCGTTTTGAGGCGATTGAAAAAGTAAAAAGCAGATGAAAGCAGCAAACGAGGAAAGAGGACCTCCATGTGCAATCTTTCGTAACGCCAACACTAGCAACACCTTTATCTGCGGGTAAGCGTCAATCTCAAAGGGCAAAAGAGGGAACATGAACACTGGTCCTCAATCGAAACTCCACTGACAAAGGGTCCATAAAACAGCATTTGCGCTCATTAAAAGATTATGCCCGGAGCATTCCCCGGGTTATTCAGGCGTAACACGAAACACCCTGGAACCGTTTGGCCAATGTTTACGGAGAAAAGAAAGGAAATGGGTATGCAAATTGGGCGGTACCTTGACTACAGATGCTGAACATCGGAACGCACTCATGTATAAGGACACTGTGCGCACCTGCCTACTACCAGATACATGTCGAGTCATTGGAAGGCTGTCCTGTATATGGGAGGCAGCGGGTTCAATGTCCCCGGTGCCGGTGGCGAAATGCTAGCCAGGTTGGCCTGCCCTAGACGGGCAGTCGCATATGCCCGTCTTCCTTCGCACGGAGGATCTTTGGCAACGTAAGAAAGTGTGAAGCAACGGCTACTGGCAGAGTGTAGCAACTCATTGAGTGGGCTGCTCTGACCATAAGCCGTGGGTGGAGCGAACCTGGCTAGCATCCAATGCCATCTTTTTTTTTTCTTGCTGCAGATACAGCCGGGCAAAAGATGATGATTATCGTTTATAGTTATGTTATCATTGCCGGTTATGATTATGTTCAATCTAAGCTGCAACTGCTGCTGGTACAGTGACTAGGTGTTCCCTCTAAGTGTGCACAGCACTGTAAGTCGGTCACCTCCTTCCTCTCTATCCTCCCTCACCAATGCGGCAAGGCACACTGCAGGAAGATTAATATGCGAGACACTGTGCTAAATCTGATTTTATTCAGCCCTGAAATATTAATAGGCGTTTCTTCTAGGCATGGACAGTAGTGTACAGTCGTCAATAAGACGACAGGAAACAAAGTTTGATTATTGATTATTCCAGAGTTACACCTAAGAAGCAGAGCTTTTTTGCGTATTTTCAAAATAGTTTCCCTCTTGGCATACAGTAGCCACAATATAAAATTTAGCGACGAAAAAACCATGCAATTACCAATTTCGTGCAAAAAATTTCTTCGCTCTCATACTGCTCATGACTGTACACCGCTGATCCCCCTGTCCTCCTACCAAGCCTAGAGTGCAGGACTTCGTATTAAACCTGACCTGGAACCAGCGCTATACTATACTAAGCACGCTTTCCCATTAAGTGTGCATGGCACTGTGCACTCTGTTGTGCTTTTGCCCACATTCCGCTAGCCTCTCTGGGAACCAGCGCCGCGCGCCCGCCGTCGCGCAAAGCAAGCGCAGACTCTCATCGGACATATCGCGGCTTCAAGCGTGAATCATCGCGCCTCGCCGGCGCTGACCCTTCCTCGTCCCCCTCGTCTCCGTTGGATGCCCAGTCCCAACAGTGGTGGCAGCGGTGGCATGCCAAGTCCCAAGAGCGGATGGAAGCTGCGGGATCGACCGACGTCAGCTACCTCGGCGCGGTGTGTGCCTGATGTTTCCCCTCAATTAGCCAGGCTGCTCTAGCACACGTGATTGTAGTTTACAGTAGGGCTGTGTGTTGCACTGGAGAGAGCTTTGCTGTTTCGAGCCAAGTCGGAGTGGATTGAAACGGAAGCTGGTGCGGAGGGAGTAAACAAGGCGGTTTTGGAAAGAATTACTCTCGCGTGTCATGCTAGTAGCTCTAGAATAGTGAACGGCAAGGAAATTCTAAGGGCAAACTACGAGAGGCTATTGTGCGCGAGGAAAGGAAGACGAGTGTACATATATAGAATGGAATCGCAGCACATCCGTCCGAACAACCAATCCCGGCCCTGACATCTTATCTTTGCAAGTTAGGTAAAACGTTCTGTCTTGTACCATGTGAGCTAACCAGCGTTACTAGAGGGTGACGAGCTCTATAACAGAATTAGGTAAAATGGGAGTGACTATATCACTTAGTACCTGCGATATTCCATGGCCGAGGTCCCTTTTCAGTTCGTCCTTGAGAGTAAATGTAGCTCTTCTTGGAAATAATAGCAACTTGCCAGCTGTGGCGTGTACCGATCTGAAACGACATATGGGCTATGGGGGACGCCGTAGTAGCGGGCTCCGGATTAATTTCGACCCCCCCCCCCCCCCCCCTGGTGGTCTTCAGCACGTGCTGACAACCCAAAGCACACGAGAGATTTAGCATTTAACCTCCATCATAATGTGGCTGCGACCTTGGTATAAGCAACTGAGCCCGAAGGCCACTGAGCCGCCACACCAACTTAATTCCTCCATCTTGTCAAGTAGTGAAATGAAGTTGGATGGACGGAAGATAGGAGCACCTCTTAAAAATTTGGGGCAGCTGTTGCCACCATGCTCGGCTTTTTTTTCTCTTCATATTTCTTTAAACAGCACGTCGAACTTTGCGGTACTATCTAGAAGTTCACCGTTTATCTTGAGATACACATTTTAATCTCGAACTTGTAACCTTACATCAGCGCCCTGCTTCTGAGCCACCATTTTTCAACTCGCATTGCCGCAGGGTGCCTCACTGTAGCGCACCGCCGTGCGGCGAACGCTGGCGCACGAGGCACCAGCTAGTTGCCATAAGTGTCAGCGAAGTTCACAATTGCAGCACATTCGTCCCATCAACCACTCCCGGCCCAGACACCTTATCTTCGCAAGTTAGGCAAAACATTCGGTCTTGTACCCAGGACCCCTATGTCATGTTAGGAACAGCCACCTCTGCGTTACAACCGCCTTCTTCTGCGTAGCTTTGAACGTGAACATTTCCATCGCACTTGTGTGTGTGTTTCGTCTCTCTTGTCCGTCTCTTTATTTGCGCTATAACATTTCTAATTCAAGATGAACTACCAACTCGCCCAGCAGGAAGTTTGAATTTCCATCGCAGTGGACGAAACTTGAGGCATATTCCAGTCGTCAGTCCGGAGCAGAACCATGAATCATGAAAAGAACACAAAATCCACCTCTACAATAAAAGCTCGGGATTTGAATCTAAATCGCCCGTTGATGCACGCTTTTAGGTTAGCGGAGCTATGAATGGAAACGTGCTCCAGATCACTGGTTGGAATGCGTGTTTCTCTGGACAACGTTGCAGCATGCTTGCTAAGTCACACGTTTTGTTCGCTCCCCGTTCTGGGCAGTCCGCGTCATTCATTTAGCTGCGCGAAGGAAGGAAGGCATATTCCCACCGCAAAGCATAACTTGATGCAGTTAGTAACGAGAGGAGGCGTTTAAATGCGGCACTGGAGGTCTTGAAGTGATGAAATAGAGGAGGGGAAAACCTCGGTTATAATCTTTGTAATTACTAGAATTTAGCTTGTTTGGAAGAAGAAATTTGTTTGCGTTTCCAAACATAAGTAGTTCGGATTTTTAGTGATGGAAATCTACCCAAGGGCTTGGGCACAAAAACGTGCCCCAAAAAGAAAAGGCGCTAAAGTACCGCTTACTCCCTTTTTATTCCCATATAGTCCGATTTGTGTTTAGAGTTGTTGGAACTTTGGCATCCCAGCGCTGCCACCACTGTTGGGAAAGAACATCCAACCGCTGCCACCCATGTTGGGACTGGATCTCGGGGCCAAGAAACTGTCGAGGCGACGGTGAGTCACAGGTCGTTTATGTACAATATGTACAAGGGCTTTTACATGATAGATACACGGGCCAAGAGCGCCACGGGCTAGCACAAAGAAGGGCGGCGCCTGTCGGTGAGTGTGGCTCCTGCGTGATGGCTCTTCTGCTGCCCGCCTGCTGCTCGGGCGCAGCGCGGCTCCGTTTTTATAGCCGCCGATGTCCGTTGCAGCAGCCAGCCGTTCAAACCCTCCAATCAGGTCACGGCACTGGCCACCGTTCAAATGAGACGAATCGTCGGGAGGGCTCGGCCGTTGAAGGCTTGCAGACTCGAAAGGGCGGCCGGCAAAGCGTCGTAGGACTTCGAAACGACGGAGAGGAGGGGGAGTAGGAAGGGTCCGCGCCGACGAGGCGGGATGATTCACGCTGCAAGCGCGACATGTCCGATGAGAGTCTGGGCTTGCTTTGCGCGACGGCGGGCGCGCGGCGCTGGTTTCCAGAGAGGCCAGCGGAATGTGGGCAAAAGCACAACAGAGTGTACAGTGCCATGCACAATTAATGGAAAAGCGTGCTTAACGAAGACAGGACCGGCACAGATCACAGTTTCAGGGAAGTTCAGCGCACAGCAGAGAACTGACAAGATGGCTGTCCGAACCACACACACACTTCGTCTTTGTCCGCCGGCACACGCACACTTCGTCTTCATCGTCGGCGCGCTCCCATGAGCACGCGGCATTACCCCCTCCATCAAGGCGGCGGCCCGACGCCGGAAACGAACACGGACAGCAAAGGTAATCTTCGGTATAGACGGCGGACGGCAGAGAATACAGAGAGCTGTTAAGCTGGTAAAGCGGCGTGTTGCAGCCTGTCATGGTAGGGCTTCATGCGCACCACGTGGACAGTCTCGGTCGGATGGCGCCGACGTGGTAAGCAGGTCGTGTCCCGCGGAACAACTTCGTATGTGACATCACTTATACGACGAACCACCTCGTACGGACCGAAGTAGCGTCGGAGGAGCTTTTCTGAGAGTCCGCGGCGGCGCACAGGTGTCCATACCCATACAGAGTCGCCGGGCTCGTACCGAACGCATCGGTGTCGGAGGTTGCAGCGACCAGCGTCGAGTTGTTGTTGATGTCTAATCCGGCACCTTGCGAGTTGGCGGGCTTCTTCAGCCCGCTGGACGAATGTGTCAACGTCAGCGTAGGGGCCGATGTCTCCGTCGTTGTGAGCAGCGGGTAGCATATCATCCAGCATGGTAGTGACGCACCGTCCGTAGACCAGCTGGAAAGGTGTAATACGGGTAGTCTCCTGTTCTGCCGTATTGTAGGCGAAGGTTGCATAAGGAAGAACTTCGTCCACGTACGATGCTCAACGTCGACATACATAGCAAGCATATCTGCAAGCGTTCGGTTGAGGCGTTCAGTCAAGCCGTTTGTTTGGGGACGATAGGCTGTTGTCTTCCGGTGACTGGTGTGGGTGAGTTCGAAGAGAGATTGCATTAATGCCGCCGTAAAGGCGGCTCCACGGTCCGTGATGACGACTGATGGCGCACCGTGCCGCAAGACGATTGATGTCATAAAAAACTGAGCCACTTCTGCAGCACTAGCGTGGGGGAGCGCCTGTGTCTCGGCGTACCGCGTTAAGTAGTCCGTCACCACAACAATCCATTTGTTCCCAGAGGAAGACAATGGGAATGGGCCCAGCAAGTCTATGCCCACTTGTTGGAAAGGTGTTGTAGGCGGTGGGATGGGCTGGAGAAGCCCTGCGAGTTTAACTGGTGGTGTCTTTCGTCGCTGGCAGTCTCTTCAGGTCCTCACATATTGCTGGACTGATGAGAGCAACTTTGGCCAGTAATACTTCGCACGAATGCGGGCATACGTCCGCGCAACACCCAAATGGCCAGCCGATGGCTCGTCGTGGCAGGCGTGCAAGATTTCTGGACGGAGTTCGGATGGCACAACCAGAAGAAAGGTTTCCGTGTTATGAGCGAAGTTCCTCTTGTAAAGGACGCCATCTCGGAGACTGTAGAAACCCAAACCTCGAACGAAAAGCCGCGGAACAGCGACGTTAAGGCCCTCCAGATGTTCGATGAGCGGACGCAACTCTGAGTCAGCCCGTTGACGCCGGGCCATATCGGACGACGTGACGAGAGCAAAAAACGGGAAGTCGTCCTCCGTTTCGGCCGGAGCAACGTCGACAGGTGCGCGTGACAAACAATCGGCGTCATTGTGCTTACGGCCGGACTTGTACACTACCGTGATGTCATATTCCTGGAGGCGAAGGCTCCATCTCGCAAGCCGTCCCGAAGGGTCTTTGAGGTTGGCTAGCCAGCATAACGAATGATGGTCACTGACAGCTCGAAACGGGCGACCATAGAGATATGGTCGGAACTTGCTAATTGCCCACACTACCGCAAGGCATTCCTTCTCTGTGGTAGAGTAGTTTGCCTCTGCTTTCGAGAGGGAGCGGCTGGCGTACGCTATGACTTTCTCGTTGCCATCCTGCCACTGAACGAGAATAGCGCCGAGACCAACATTGCTGGCGTCAGTATGAATTTCAGTGGCAGCTCGTTCATCAAAATGGGCGAGTATTGGGACAGTTTGTAGGCGGCTGCGTAGCTCGTTGAAGGCAGATTCCTGATCATCATGCCACACAAAAGATACATTGTCTCTAGTAAGCATTGTAAGGGGCTCGCCAATTGTGGAAAAGTTTTCAACGAAACGTCTGTAATAGGCACAGAGGCCCAGAAACCTACGAACGGACTTTTTGTCGGTTGGGCGCGGGAACTGTGCCACAGCGGCAGTCTTCTCCGGGTCAGGACGGACTCCGTCAGCGCTTATCACGTGACCAAGAAAACTGAGCTCTTCGAAACCAAAGTGACACTTTTGTGGCTTTATCGTCAATTGTGCCGAACGGAGCGCCTGTAACACCATTCGCAGCCGGTTGAGGTGTTCCTCGAAGCTAGGAGCAAAAATGACAACATCATCAAGGTACACTAGGCATGTCTGCCATTTCAGCCCAGAAAGAACGGTGTCCATCATGCGTTGGAAGGTTGCTGGCGCAGAACAGAGTCCAAAGGGTAGCACTTTGAATTCATAAAGGCCGTTAGGTGTCACGAACGCTGTCTTCTCCCTGTCCCTTTCGTCCACTTCGATCTGCCAGTAGCCATTCTTAAGGTCGAGTGAAGAAAAATATTTAGCGTCACGCAGTCGATCCAAGGCGTCGTCGATATGTGGAAGGGGGTAAACGTCACGTTTCGTGACACGATTCAACTTCCGATAATCGACGCAGAATCGCAAGGTGTTATATTTTTTCTTCACCAATACCACAGGCGAAGCCCAGGGGCTCGTGGACGGCTGGACTATGTCGTCTGCAAGCATTTCTTGCACTTGGGATCGTATAGCCTCCCGTTCCATCGGCGACACTCTGTACGGGTGTTGGGATATGGGGCTAGTCTCCTCGTTGACGATGATGCGGTGTTTGGCTACCGGGGTGCGCCCTACCTTTGATGTCGTGGCGAAGCACTCTGCGAAATCGTGAAGGAGCTCTAACAAGCGCTGCTTCTGACCCACCGACAAGCCGGGATTAATGTCCACGGTAGACAGAACGGCTGCTGCATCGCGTCCGTCCGGAGACGGTAGCTCCAGAGCACATATTTCTGCGGGCTCAACGAAGTCGGTAACGTATGCGACGGCCGTTCCTTTCGCAATAGGCTGGAACTCTGTTCCGAAGTTGGTGATCAAGAGTGTCGCGGAGCGATCCCGTAAGCGAACAAGCCCTCTTGCAGCGCAAATTCCTTTCTCGAGTAGAAGGCCGACGTTTCTCTCTGCCATAACGTCTCGATCACCGGGCGAGTCACTGTGCACGGGGACCATCATGCTGCACCGCGGAGGCACCGTCACGTCATCAGCAGCAAAACGCAGAGCGGGTATCCTGGAGTCGTCTCGGTCGGCTATTTCAATTGCTTGCGTCGGCGAAAACGTCACGCGCGGCTCTTGTAAATTGATAACGGCGCCGTTAGCTTGTAAAAAGTCCAGGCCGAGAATGACATCGCGCGAACAGTGAGGTAGGACAACAAAGTCACAAACATAAACAAATCCGTCGATTGTAACTCTCCCCGTACACCGGCCAACAGGGGTAATTAGGTGCCCACCAGCTGTGCGAATCTGAGGCCCAGTCCACTCGGTTAAAACTTTCCTCAGTTCTTTTGCTAGCTCGTTGCTCATAACCGAATAGTCTGCTCCCGTATCAACCAATGCCGTAACTGCTAAATCGTCGATATCGACCGGTAAGTCCGAAGCTGCACATCCTTTGTGATCGTCACGTGTCCTCGTTTGATAGCCGTCGTCTGGTCGGGAACGCGATGGAGGATGTTCGGCTGTTCGCTCGTCAGCGGCCTCACCTCCGCAGGCCGCTGGGTCTAGTTTCCCCGGCGAGGACTCGGTGAGCGGCTGAAACGGCTTGTCGAAGGACGGGGACTCGGCGAACGATAGCGGGTAGAGGTTGGTGGGCGGTAGTCAGGGCGAGGGAAATCAGCGTGAGTGTGATCCCGGCGCGTTGACAGGTGCTCCTCAATTTCGCGGGGCCATTCGCCATTGGGCGGATAGGGGACTCGCGGATGAAATCCGCGAATTCCAGCTCGACGATAAGGGCACCACCGCAAGATATGGCCAGCCTCACCGCAGTGGTAGCAAAGGGGCCGCTGGTCAGGTGCCCGCCACACGTCCGTCTTCCGCAGCCTGGCTTCGGGCAACACAGGGACAGGCGGGGGCCGCGGCTGGAAAGCAGATGCAGATGGGCTTGTGCTCCAAGGGGCGAGGTCGCAGTTCTGTCGGAGTACCGACGCGTACGTCTGGCGCGGGGGCGTCGATGTGAGGGCAGCAGGGGCAACAGGTTCAGGGACCACCTGCTGCACTTCCTCTCGGATAATTTGTGCTAACGACGGACACTGCGGCTGCGACTGGGCAGAGAGGCGCATTTTGTGGAGCTCTTCTTTGACGATAGATCGAACCAGCTCCCGAAGGGTGTCAGCGGAGTCGCTGGAGGCTGGCGCAAAGTCGGCAGTTGATACGGTGTTCACGGCGCGATTGTAATAGCGGGCGCGTTGCTGCAGGGTCTTTTCGACGGTAGTGGCCTCCGATAGAAACTCCGAAGTGGTGTTAGGCGGGTTTCGCACAAGCCCAGCAAACAGTTCTTCTTTTATCCCGCGCATCAGGTGGCGCACTTTCTTGTCCTCGGCCATGTTTGGATCCGCCCTTTTCAACAGTCGTGTCATGTCCTCATAATACATTGCGACGCTCTCATTGGGTCGCTGGTTCCTTGACTGCAGCGCCGACTCAGCTTGTTCCCGACGGTCGGTGTCGACGTAGGTCGCCAGCAACTGGCTACGGAACCGTTCCCAAGAAGGAAACGTTGTCTCGTGGTTCTCGTACCACGTCCGCGCCGAGTCGTCAAGAGCGAAGTAAACATTGTGCAGCTTCCGCTCCGCATCCCAGCCGTTGTACCTGGCAACGCGCTCGAACTGGTCAAGCCAGTCCTCCGCGTCCTCAAACACTTCGCCATGGAAGGTCGGCGGCGTTCGCGGCTGGAGGACCAGGAAATGAGCAGCTGTGTTCCCGTTGTCAGCCATAGCTGCCGCGTCTCCGTTGCTAGCCATAGGTGCCACGTCAGTCCTGCGCGTCGCGGCTGGAGCCCTGGTCCTAGGGGATAACGGACCGTACTCTGGTGACTGACCTTGGATTCGGCGGCTCGTGCTGCTATGAATCGCAGTCAAATCCGTGTTCATAGAGGGCCTTCGGGTCACGTAGATGTTGGAAAGAACCCCGCACCTCCACCAAAAATGTAACGAAGACAGGACCGGCACAGATCACAGTTTCAGGGAAGTTCAGCGCACAGCAGAGAACTCACAAGATGGCTGTCCGAACCCCACACACACTTCGTCTTCATCATCGGCGCGCTCCCATGAGCACGCGCCAATATAGTATAGCGCTGGTTGCAGGTCAAGTTTAATACGGAGTCCTGCAGTCTTGACTTGGTGGGAGGAGAAGGGGATAAGCGGCGTACTGTCATAAGCAATATGACAGCGAACAAAGTTTTTGCACGAAATTTCCAATTGTTTGGTTATTTCTTCGCAATATTTTATATTCTGGCTATCGGTGGCCAAGATGGAAACTATTTCGAAAACATGCATAAAAGCTCTGCTTCTTACGCATATCTATGGAATAATCAGTAATCAAACTTTGTTTCCTGTCATATTGTTGACGTCTGTAATGAGCATCCATGCTTAGAAGAAACGCCTATTAATATTGTCACGACCAGAGGAGCCGTGAAGGTAGACGTCGGGGAGAACCCAAGACCGGGAGCCTTCTTTTTTAATTATCGAGCCAGCTTCCACGACACAGAACAGAACAGCGCGCCACGAGAGCCCAACCCCCGCTTCGTCGTCGTCTTCGACTCAGCGCGGAGGCCGCGCGGCGCGTTAGGCGCGTGGCATTATTCCCCCCCGCGAAAGCAAACATCGTCTCGATGTGGAATGGGATATGTACAGTGAGGGGAGGACTGGGGGTGAGGTGAACTATACAGTGCGCGCTAGATGACATGCAGGGGAGTCAAGTTCACACGTGGGGTAAGGGGAAAAGGTACGAAACAGCGTGAACACAGCGCTCAGTCACGCGAAAAGTACGGCTTTAAGCGCACTACATGCACGATTTCAGGCCGTTGACGCTGAGGGCCGACGACCACAGTTCCATGGGGGACAACTTCGTAGTTGACGCTGTTCAGGCGGCGCAGGACCTTGTACGGACCAAAATACCTGTTTAAAAGCTTTTCGCACAATCCCTTGCGGCGCACTGGTGTCCACACCCACACGTGGTCGCCCGGCTCGTAGTGCACGTCCCTGTGCCGAAGGTTATAGTGTCGGGCATCGGCGCATTGCTGGTCCTTGATGTGCAAGCGGGCCAGCTGACGGGCCTGCTCTGCTTGCTCCACGAAGTGGCCAGCTTCAGGGGGAAGCTCTGCGTCGCCGTACGGCAGCATGGCGTCTAGCATCATGCGGACCTCTCTGCCATACACGAGACGGAACGGGGTGAACTGGGTGGTTTCCTGCGTCGCGGTATTATATGCGAAGGTGACGTACGGCAAGACCTCATCATAGGTTTTGTGTTCAACGTCGACGTACATCGAGATCATGTCCGCCAATGTCTTGTTGAGCCGTTCCGTTAGACCATTTGTTTGGGGATGATACGCTGTTGTTGGTCGATGAGCAGTATGGCTAAGCGCTAAGATGTCACGTAGGACTCGGGCTGTAAACGCCTTGCCTCGGTCAGTAATGACGGCCGATGGGGCGCCGTGTCTAAGCACGATGTCGTGCATAAAGAAGTGGGCAACTTCGGCGGCAGTACCTCGCGCAAGGGCCTTCGTTTCAGCGTAGCGGGTCAAGTAGTCTGTGGCGACTACGATCCACTTGTGGCCGGAAGACGAGAGAGGAAATGGCCCCAGAAGGTCCATGCCGACTTTGTCGAATGGTATTTGTGGCGGCTCGATGCACTGAAGCAGCCCAGGAGGCTTGAGCGCGGGTTTTTTTCGCCGCTGGCATTGCCGGCATGTCCGGACATAATGCTTGACACTTGAAGTTAGGTTGGGCCAGTAATAGTTCTGCCGGATTCCGGATAAGGTGCGGGTAACTCCAAGGTGGCCGGAAGTCGGTTCATCATGGCAGGCAAGGAGGACTTCATCCCGCAGATCAGACGGTATGACGAGCAGGTAAGTTGTCGGACTTGAAGTAGAGTTCTTTTTATAAAGCACCCCTCTCCGCAGGCAGAACGACGATAGTCCACGAGCTAGGTTTGGTGGTATTTCAGGGCACCCACCTTCGAGATGTTCGATGAGCAGACGGAGCTCGGCGTCGGCACGCTGTCTGGAAACGAGCTCAGATGTGCTGACCGCTCCAAGGAAGCTATCATCGTCGGTGGTGTCTTGCGGAGGAGGTTCGACGGGAGCACGTGACAAGGTATCAGCGTCGGTGTGTTTCCGGCCTGACTTGTTGGTGACGGTGAAATCGAATTCCTGCAGGCGTAATGCCCAACGTGCTAGGCGGCCGCAAGGGTCCTTTAAATTTTTCAGCCAGCACAGCGAGTGGTGGTCGGTGACGATACGAAACGGTCTGCCATAGAGGTATGGGCGGAACTTGGCGGCGGCCCAGACTACCGCTAAACATTCTTTTTCCGTGGTAGAGTATTTCAACTCAGCACGCGACAGTGCGCGGCTGGCGTAGGCAATTACTTTGTCGACACCGTTTTGCCGCTGAACTAGAACGGCGCCAAGACCGACGTTGCTCGCATCCGTGTGCACCTCCGTGTCGGCATCTTCGTCGAAATGTGCCAGGATGGGCGGTGATTGGAGTAGGCGTCGTAACTCGTCGAAGGCAGTCTGTTGTTCGTTGCCCCAGGAAAATGACGTGTCATCACGGGTTAGGAGCGTCAGAGGGCTGGCGAGCTGGGCGAAGTTTCTAATGAAGCGGCGATAATAGGAGCACAGGCCCAGAAAACGTCGGACAGCTTTTTTGTGGGAGGGGACCGGACAGGCAGCAACGGCAGCAAGCTTCTCTGGGTCAGCGCGGATTCCGTCAGCACTAATGACGTGCCCGAGGAACTTCAATTCGGTGAACCCAAAGTGGCATTTTTCTGGTTTGAGGGAGAGGTTGGCGGATCGAACGGCTTTGAGGACAGTCCTGAGGCGGTGCAGATGTTCCGTGAACGTTGCGGAAAAAATGATGACATCGTCAAGATAAACAAGACAGGTCTGCCACTTCAAACCGGTGAGAACGGTGTCCATCATTCTTTGGAACGTGGCAGGAGCACAGCAGAGCCCGAATGGGAGGACGCGAAATTCATACAGCCCGTCCGGTGTAATGAAGGCGGTTTTCTCACGGTCCCTCTCATCAACTTCTATCTGCCAATAACCACTTCTGAGGTCGACCGAAGAGAAGTACTTGGCTTGACGAAGTCGGTCGAGTGAGTCGTCGATACGCCGGAGCGGGTACACGTCTTTCTTGGTGACACTGTTCAGCTTCCTGTAGTCGACGCAGAACCGTAGTGTCCCGTCTTTCTTTTTCACGAGGACGACAGGAGACGACCACGGACTGCTTGACGGTTGGATGACGCCGTCTGTGAGCATCTCTTCGACCTGTGTTTGAATAGCATCTCGCTCACGAGGGGACACACGATAGGGCTGCTGATGGATGGGTCGGGCTCCTTCATGCGTGATAATGCGGTGTTTAACTATCGACGTTTGGCGCACTTTGGACGACGACGTGAAACACGCACCAAACTCCCGCAAGAGGTCCTGGAGTTGCCTCTTTTCAGTGGGTGGAAGGCCAGGATTTATGTCTACGCTGGTGACCGCTGCGGCGTCAGCTCCAGGTGTGTCCTCCGCACAAGCAAAGCATTCGGCCACTTCCTGAACATGGTCGACGTAAGCGATGGCTGTGCCACGGAACAGATGTCGATGTTCATTGCAGAAGTTGGTGACAAGGACCTCTGTACAACCGTCATGAAAGGATCCAAGGCCCCGTGCCACCGCAACCCCCTTAGTGAGTACGAGGGAGACATTAGGCTCGACAACCCGGAGTCCCCTATGTGGCTCGTCGCAGGTAACTCTCGCGAGAATGCTGGCACGTGGTGGCACCGTAACGTTATCGTCGGCGACTCGCAGGGCGGACCGAGAACCCTAGTGCGCAGGTTCTTCTGTGGCCATTGCGGTAGAAAACGTCACCAAGCGGTTCGGGAGGTCTATGATCGCACCGTGCTCGCGAAGAAAGTCGATGCCAAGGATGACATCACGAGAACTAGAGGGTGACGCACTGTAAGACAGAATTAGGTAAAATGGGAGTAACTATATCACTTAGTACATGGGACGACTGATTCCTCAATTTGAAGACCATGGCCGATGTTCCGTTTCAGTTCGTCCTTGAGAGTAAATGTAGCTCTTCTTGGAAATAATAGCAACTTGCCAGCTGTGGCGTGTACCGATCTGAATCGACTATGGGCTATGGGAGACGCCGTAGTAGCGGGCTCCGGATTAATTCCTCCTTTATTGCACCTTTAAGTGCAGTGACTGGCGCCTCCTGGCAAATAATCTGAGGCAAATGTGGCAGTATGACACACAACTCGTACGGCAGATTGCTCTTACTCAATCCGTACTTTAAAAGTAGTTCACAGTTAATTACTACAGCGAAATTTTCCATTTTCGCTTTTGTTTTGTTCTTTGTGTTTCTACGAATAAAAGGTGTCAGTCACAGACAACATGGCCGCAAATTAAGCCAACTGAAATGAAAGCACCGCGGGACCCTTTTTTTCCCTCTGTCTTCCCCTTTTTGCGCTGCTTTGCCGGCCCAAGATCAGCACGTTTCTGTATGGAACAGCACAGGAAGCCGTCACTTGTTCAAGATGGAAGGCGTTTTGCCACAGGTCGAAACAGTTGCCGTAAACATCCTATCCCAGCGCACGGAGCCAAGTGACTGCAACGTAAAGGGCTCGCAAAACGTAATGGTAATTCCTTTAAAAGCTCTTATCGTTCGCCGCTGTCGGCGACAGCAGGCAGCTTCACATCGCTTGAGGAAAGGACGAAGAGCGTACATATATAGATTGGAATCGCAGCACATTCGTCCCATCAACCTATCCCGGCCCAGACATCTTATCTTCGCAAGTTAGGCAAAACGTTCGGTCTTGTACCCAGGACCCCTCCGCCAAGTGAGCTAACCAGTGTAACTAGAGGATGACGCGCTCTAAGACAGAATTATGTAAAATGGGAGTAACTATATCAATTAGTACCTGCGACGAATGATTCCTCAATTTGAAGACCATGGCCGATGTTCCTTTTCAGTTCGTCCTTGAGAGTAATTGTAGCTCTTCTTGGGAATAATAGCAACTTGCCAGCTGTGGCGTGTACCGATCTGAAACTACACATGGGCTATGGGGGACGCCGTAGTAGCGGGCTCCGGATTAATTTAGACCCCCCCCCCCCCCTGGTGGTCTTCAGAACGTGCTGCCAATCAACAGCACACCAGCGTTTTAGCATTTAGCCTCCATCAAATTGTGACTGCGACCTTAGCATAAGCAACTGAACCCCAAGGCCACTGAGCCGCCACACCAACTTAATTCCTCCATCTTGTCAAGAAGTGCAATGAAGTTGGATGGACGGAAGATAGGAACATCCCTTTTGAAACTTGGGGGTGGCTGTTGCCACCGTGCTCGGGGTTTTTTTCTCTTCATATTTATTTAAACAGCACGTGGATCTTTGCGGGTACTATATACAAGTTCACCGTTTATCTTGAGACACACATTTTAATCTCGAATTTGTAACCTTACATCACCGCCCTGCTTCTGAGCCACCATTTTTCCACTCGGATTGCCGCAGGGTGCCTCACTGTAGCGCACCGCCGTGCGACGAACGCTGGCGCACGAGGCACCATCTAGTTGCCATAAGTGTCAGCGAAGTTCACAATCGCAGCACATTTGTCCCATGAACCAAACCCGGCCCAGACACCTTATCTTCGCAAGGTAGGCAAAACATTCGGTCGTGTACCCAGGACCCCTCTGTCATGCTAGGAACAGCCACCTCTGCATTACAACCGCCTTCCTCTGTGTAGCCTTCAACGTGAACATTTCCATCGCAGTGGGCGAAACTCGAGGCATATTCCAGTCGTCAATTAGGAGCAGAAATATGAATCCTGAAAGGAACACAAAATCCACCTCTACAATAAAAGCTCGGGATTTGAATCTAAATCGCCCGTTGAAGCACGCTTTTCGGTTAGCGGAGCTATGAACGGAAACGTGCTCCAGATCACTGGCTGGAATGCCTGTTTCTCTGGACAACGTTGCAGCATGCTTGCTGAGTGACACGTTTTGTTCGCTCCCCGTCTAGGCAGTCCGCGTCATTCATTTGGCTGCGCGAAGGAAGGAAGGCATATTCCCACCGCAAAGCATAATAACTTGATGCAGTTAGTAACGGCAGGAGGCATTTCAATGCGGCACCGGAGGTCTTAAGGTTATGAAATAGAGGAGGGTAAAACCTCGGTTATAATCTTTGTAATTACTAGAACTTAGCTTGTTCGGAAGAAGAAATTTCTTTGCGTTTCCAACCATAAGTGTTTCGGATTTTTCGTGATGGAAATCTACCCAAGGGCTTGGGCACAAAAACGTGCCCCTAAAAGAAACGCCGCTAAAGTACCGCTTACAGCCTTTTTAATCCCACATAGTCCGATTTGTGTTTAGAGTTGTTGGGACTTTGGCATCCCACCGATGCCACCACTGTTGGCACTGGGCATCCGAGCCAAGAAACGGTCGAGGCGACGGTGAGTCAAAGGTCGTTTATGTACAAGATGTACAAGGGGTTTTACATGATATATACACCGGCCAAGAGCACCATAGGCTAGCACTAAGAAGGGTGGCGCCCGGCGGCGAGCGTAGCTCCTGCATGATGGCCCTTCTGCTGCCCGTCTGGTTCTCGGGCGCAGAGCGGCTCCGGTTTTAGAGCCACCGGTGTCCGTTGCGGCAGCCAGCCGTTCAAACCCTCCAGTCAGGTTACGGCACTGGCCACTAATCAAATTAGACGAATGGTCGGGAGGTCTCGGCCGTTCCAGGCTTGCAGACTGGAAAGAGCGGCCGGCGAAGCGTCGTAGTAGTTCGAACCGACGGAGAGGAGGGGCGGAAGAAGGGTCCGCTCCGGCGAGGCGGGATGATTCACGCTGCAAGCCGCGACATGTCCGATGAGAGTGAGGGCTTGCTTAGCGCGACGGCGGGCGCGCGGCGCTGGTTTCCAGAGAGGCCACTGGAATGTGGGCAAAAGCAGAACACAGTCTAAAGTGCCATGCACACTTAATGGGAAAGCGTGCTCAGTATAGTATAGCGCTGGTTGGAGGACAAGTTTAATACGGAGTCCTGCAGTCTAGGCTTTGTGGGAGGAGAGGGGGATAAGCGGTGTACAGTCATGAGCAATATGAGAGGGAACAAATTTTTTCCACGAAATTGCTAACTCTCCGGTTATTTCTTCGCTAAATTTTATATTCTGGCTATTGTACGCCAAGAGGGAAACTATTTCGAAAACACGCAAAAAAGCCCTGTTTGTTACGTATAACTACGGAAGAATCAATAATCAAACTTTGTTCCCTGTCATATTGCTGCCGACTGTACAGTACTGTCTATGCTTAGAAGAAAAGCCTATTAATATTTCAGGGCTGAATAACCTCAGATTTAGCATAGTAACTCGCACATTAATCTTCCTGCAGTGTGCCTTGCCGCATTGGTGAGGGAGGATAGAGAGAAGGCGGTGACCGACTTACAGTGCGGTGCACACTTAGAGGGAACACCTAGTCACTATACCAGCAGCAGTTGCAGCTTAGGTTTAACAATCATAATCGGCAATGATAACATAACCATAATCGATATTCATGATCATCATTAGCCCGGCTGTATCTGCAGGAAGAAAAAAAAGATGTCATTGGATGCTAGCTAGGTTCGCTCCACCCACGGCTTATGTTCAGAGCAGCCCTTTTATTGTAAGCTCTCAAGAAATGAAATAAAATAAACAAAAAAACTTGGAGAGGAAGCCCACACCCAACCAGAGGTTATCGCAGGCGATCCAATTAAACATAAAAGAAAAGGGGCCAACGCCCAAGAGAAAATTTAAGAAAAACCAATTACAAGAAAGGAAAAAAAAAGCACAAATGATGGTCGGGGAAAAGTGATTTTTAAGGCAAGACGCCCCTGAAGGATTACGAAGGACAAAATGAACATGAAACAGTGATGGGTCCAGCGTGCCTAGTTTCTTCTGACAGGCTCGTAGGCGGCCAGGAGGAGGGATAGTGCGGGGATCTGTAAGAAGGAAGAAGAGACAGGAAAAGAAAGCGAGGAGAAAAAAGAAACGAACAAACAGGAGATGCTGGGCGTAAATAAAAAAGGGGAAATAGAAAAGAGTATCAAGTAAAGGACAAAAAGGCAGGTAAAAAAACAAAGAAATAGAACGAGCGAAATTAAAAAAGAAACAATGAAAACATGAAAAATATAGCAGCTAGAGGAAAGGAAAGGAATGGAAAAAAAATTAATAATAAACGTGAAAAAAACGAAAAGCAAACAAAACAAAGACTGCGTGTGCACGCAAAGCCAGCGAATATCAAGGTCCACATACCATCCACATGCCCGTGAGGCAGGGACAGGGCCACGGCCCACCAATATTGGCCATATGGTGCCCCCGACCACATGAGACATAGGGAGGCGCAGAAATGGCAGGGAGGTCTACGAGCCATCCGGGCGGGAATAAAGACGTGAGACAGGCGAAAGAAGCGAAGAAACGCGAACAGCAACGCGAATAAGCAACGCACGAGACCGAGGGTAACCTAGCAAAGAGGGGAAGTGATGAAGGGAAAGAAAGTGCGGATAGCCGGGAAGCCGTGCTGCTATTTCTGCGGTAAGAGGGTAGGCACGCAGGTAATGGAGAACATCCCCCACAGCTGCCCCGCATAGACAAGAAGGCGAAGGAAGGAGGGCAAAACGATGGAAGTACGAAGGAAAACGATCAGTTAGGAGAGGGACAAGAGATCGGCATGGAGGGAAAGAGAGCGGGAGACGGTTAATAGATGGAACAAAAATGGGCTGGCTTAGCTCATGGTTAAGCCTAGGATGCGAAGCATACCGCCGGCGGAGGCTGCGCGTCCGCAAGCGAGCGCGCGAGTTGAGCCCCAGCTTTCACAGCTGTTGTGACGTATTATCACGTGGTGCGCCGATGTAGGTCAAGTGGTAGCTACGCGGCCGCGCGCGGCGCAGCAAGGAAGAGCTTGGTTGTGCGGCTAATATGCTTCGCATAAAAACCGCCAGGAGGGTGTCCAAATGTTCCGCGGTCCAGGCGTCCGACCAAAGCCTGAGTACGGTGGTACGCATGCGGGTGCGCACTGACAAGGGTGACAGCCACGACGGCCGCAGGAGGCCACGCGCCGACGCCAGTGAGGCGGCCCAGTCAGCCAGCTCGTTGCCCCAGACACCACAATGGGCGGGGACATGATAGAGGAAGACAGGACGCTGAAGAGAAATGGCGGCAAGAGTGCGCTTGATGTCTCGGACGCGTAAGTCGATCGTAGAAAGAGAGTGAAGAACCTGAAGGAGAGAAAGGCAATCAGAGTAGACATGCAAGGGTAAAGGAGAGGGGGCGCGCCGAGCGCAACAACAGGCCTCATGAAACGCAACAGCCTCTGCGCAGAAGGCACTAGAGGCTGTCTCTAGTCGAAACCGGCCCACGTTCCGCAGCGCGCCTGAAGATGAGAATGCGACGTAAGCAGCACCCGCAGAGTGGGTCGTATAAGAGCCATCTGTGAATATATAAAGGCCGGGAAGGAAGGACTGAGAGGGAAAGTGAGAAGGAAGAAGACGGGTGAAGGTGGTGGTGGTGGTGTGACATTTTTATTCGAACATCCTTTCTGCTAGGCGTTCAGTACATCCTGGGCCAAGGCGACGAGGGCACATTGCAGTCTCAGATCCAGGGAGGCGAGCCAGATGGGCCACGGTTGGGGTGGGGGGAAAGGATAGGCGGGGGACTGGAAGGCTGCGTGGCACTGTGTAAGGCAGTGTTCTATGTCTGCATATGTGTGTGGACAGTTTGGGCACTGAGGTGTGGAAATGTACCGGTATAGGTAAAGTTTGGCTGGTGTATGTAGGAGATAAAACTGTATTCGGCGAAGAATGCGAGCTTCACGGATCGATAAGGATGGGTGCGGTGGTGGTAAATCAGCTAAATCCTATTTTTGCTGCGCGTAGTATTCGTCGACAGTACGTTTGTAAGCCCTGACCGCCTGCTCCGTCGGTGGGCTCATCCATGGGATCTCCGGCGCCCGGTGTATAGTTTCGCAGGCAAGCTGGTGAGCCAGCTCATTGCGGGGATGCCCATGTGACCAGGGATCCACCGAAGGGTCACCGGTAGTGGGCTTAATGCTAAGAGGGCGGCATCTGAGGCCGATCGAGTAGGGAAATTGAGGGCTCTTTCATGGAAGGCACGCAGAGCTACCTGCGAGTCTGTATAGACAACGTATTGGGGGGCGGGGGGTAAAGTGGCAAAGTGTGTGATGGCATCGGCGATCCCGTGTATTTCTAGGTCGAGCGTGGAGGGTGGGGAGGTGTATGGACCGGTTGTGTGAGTGCTGGTTGTAGAAAGGGAAGGGTGGAGGAAGAAGGCTGCTGTGGAGCCCGCGGTTTCCGTGAGACAGGCGTCTCTGTAGGCCACCGCCGCAGCGTCCAAAGGTGGCTTGTGGTTGTAGGCGTATGCCTGTTGGCGGCCTGCGTGTGTGTGTGCGGACATGTTGCGTGGAATCGGTGCGAGGCGGAGGTTAGGGGGATAGATCGGAGACTGCGGTGGGTCTGCGAAAGAGATGGGTGTGTAGGGAGTCTGGGAAAGTATCCACCGTCCAGCTGATGTACTGGACAGACGGATGATTTGTCTCTCCCGGTGAAGGTTAAGGACGGCTTGAAGAGGGTGGAAGAGGCCTGTTCTGTACAGGGTGTCTGTAGAAGCCTGAGGGGGGGAGTCCTAGTGTTGCTTTATATAGTGTATTGAGGGCCCGGGTTAGTTTGTCTTGTTGTGTACTTGTAAGTGGGCAGTAAGGTATGTAGTACAGGAATTTGTTCAGAGCCAGCGCTTGAGCAAGGCGGCTGGCGTGTGTCTCGGAGAGGCCGGCATGTTTGAAAACTACGCGGCGCAGTAAGTGTGTTACTGAGTGGCATGTGCGTATGGACTGATTGATGGCAGAGGTGAAAGTGTTGGAGTTGAGAGGCATACCCAGGATGCGACAAGATTCGACGCGGGGGATGCGCTGTCCGGCAAGGGTAAGGGAGATGGAGGGGTTCATCATCCGTTGATATTTACTACGTGTTATGAGTAAAGTTCTGATTTCTCCGGAGCGGGTTGCAGGCCCGCTTGGGAGAGGTGTGAAGAAATGGTGTTAAGTGCATGTTGTAGTGTGGTTTGGACCTCTCCCGGTGAGCCAGTGGTGACCCACAAGGTGAGATCGTCTGCATAGAAGACGAAATGAAGGTTGGGAATAACGGCTAAGGCCCGGGCGAGTGGGACCATGCTTAGGTTAAAGAGGATGGGAGAGAGGACGGCACCTTGTGGAGTGCCACGAGTGAGTGGGATTGGGCTAGACAATTTGTCGAGGTAGCGGATACCGGCAGAGCGGTGGGAGAGGTAAGCTCTTATGTAATTGTACATGCTGTGTCCGCACTGCGTATCAGCTAGTATGGTGAGGATGTGGTCGTGTGATATGTAGTCGAAAGCCTTGCGTATGTCAACGGTTACTAAGGCTTTGACCTGCGCAGCGTCAGTGGCATTTGAGTTAAAGAAAGTGTGTTGAAGGAGAAGGGAAAGGTCTTGGGTGGATAGTGCTCGGGGAAATCCAATGAGGGTGTGAGGGAGATAGTCGGTGGCTTGAAGATGGGAAGTGAGGCGCGCAAGCACCATGTGCTCCATGAGCTTGCCTGCGCAGGAGGTAAGGGAAATAGGACGGAGGTTACTGGTACTGGAGGGTTTATTGGGTTTCGGTATGAATGAGACCAGGGACGATATCCAGTCCACTGGCAGGGTGCCAGAGGTCCAGGCGTCGTTGATGACATTAAGAAGAAATGTGTTGGCTTCGGGGGGTAGGTTCTTGAGAGTTTTGTATGTGATTTTGTCTGCACCGGGGGCAGAGTGTGTGTTACAACGCGCGAGTGCTGTGTCAAGTTCTGTGTGCGTGAAGGGGATGTTTAGTGCGGGAAGGGCTGGACCATGATATGGTGAGTTTAAAGAGGATTGTGAGGGTGGGAAATAAAGTTGTTGGAGGTCAGTGAAAACCTCTGTTGGAGTATGGGAGGCGAAGAGGCGTTCAAGAGTGGGTGTGGGATGAGGTTGAGGTTCGAGAAGGGAGCGGAGAAGATACCAGGATTATTTTTGATGTAAAGTTCCGTCTAAGCGGTCGCATGTTCGTGTCCAGTGTTCGGTGTCGAGTGCCTTGCAGCGGGAGATAATGTCGTTGCGGATTGCTTGTATTCTGTCGCGGAGCTGTGTGCTGTGTGATTGTGTAGCTAATGTGCGTTGGAGACGTTTTCTCCGCTTCCACAATCGTAGAAGGTGAGGATCAGGGTTGTCACGGGGAGTAGGATTAGAAATTTCACGTGTTGCCCGTGACTGGGTGTTTCTGAGATCGTCGACCCATGAAGCGTAGTCGGAGGGGTTAGATGGGGATGGGGGTAAGAACCGGCGAAAGTCTGACCACGAGGTGTGTCGCACCTTCGCCCTGCGTCGGGGGTGTGTGGGTATGTTGATGACAAGGATGGAATGGTCGCTAAGTAGGTATGTGTCCGTATTGTGCCAAGTAACAGGTGGAATGCATAGAGCGAAGGTCAGGTCGGGTGTGGTGTCTCTGTGATAGGAGGAACCCTGTCTAGTGGGGCGTAAAAAGTCATTTAGCAAAGAGTAGTGTCGCCGGCGCCTAGCGGATGCAGAACGCCTCACATCGAGCTCCCTCTCATCTGCCCCAACTGGCTGGAATTTTTGCCCATCGCCCCAAACTATCTTCAACATCGTTCCCGGCAAGTTCGCAGCTTTCACCCAACACTAATATTTACGGGATCAGACCTTTTTTCACCACGGAGCGCTCTTTTGAAAGTATGAAGCGGCCTCGTCTCCAGCGCTCGTGTTGTCTCAGTGTGTCTCTCTTTGTCCCTTGTCTGTTTTTTTGCGCTGAATTCAATTTAACATGCTTCACCAACTAGCCCGGCAGCTTGCTCTCCTGAGCCACGGTAAGCCTACCACCGACGCCGCGTCCGCCACGCCAAAACCTATGCAGGTGATGGAAGTCGCCGAAGACGGCGTTGCGCCGGTCACGTTTCCAGCCTCACCACAAGCATTGCCTACTCCTGCATTGCTGCCCAAGATGACTCCACTTCAAGACGTTGATGACCCTACCCCATTCACTACGGTTATGCGCGGCCGTAGAACCCGAAAGCTTCCCGAGCCACCCCGCCATCGGCACACGCTCATCTCGATTGGCTTTCATCTCCCTGCCTCACTAATAGCTGCACCGGTGAGTCATATCTTCCACGTTATCACGACTGCCGCACACCTCGCCGACCACGCACGCGCCGAAATTACTGTCCACACCCGTTTGAACCAAAGGCTTATAATTCTTCGGACTAACTCCAACGACACTGCGAAACGCCTTCTCGGCGTTTCATCAGTCTCCAGCGTCTCAGCGGTCTTCGGCGGCTCATCGGGCCCCGGCGTCTCATCAGAAACCGGAGTCTCATCGCTTCCTAGCTCCATTATTCACCGTCTAAACCCGTACGAACTCACCCCCGCAAACTCAGCCCGCGGAATATTCCGGATCGACCGCAGCGGGCTCACTCACTCCCAACTCCTGACTGGCATCTCCTCCCGGACCCACACTATCATCGGTGTGCGAATGATGGGATCCACAAACACTGTCCTGGTGACGTTTGAGGGCCGCAACGTCCCACGAACTATCTACTTCGAACAAATAGCGTACCGCTGCTACCCACACCGTCCCCGGGCATTGTGCTGCCTTCGCTGCCTTCAGTATGGGCACAGACAGTTCCAATGCCCTTCCACCCAAGCCCTCTGTCCTACCTGTACGACCGCCCTTGTCCACCCGAACGCTGTCCATCCCTGTACGCCCTGGTGCTTGCACTGCCAAAAGCACCACGTTACCTTCGCCGACACCTGCCCGGTCCGCAAGCAGCAGGATCAAGCCAGAGCACAGCCCTCTACAAAGGCGAAACCCCGTGACCCACCACCAAGCCATCTGTCGGGCAACAGCCCTGAAATCTCCGCAACCACTCCAAACAACTCCCCTGGCAGGCATCTTCCCTTCACCATTCACACTGCCACCACCAAGACCTATGCAGATGTCCTGCAAGGACCTCCACAGCCACAAGCACAATGCTCCCTGACGCCCAACACTGCCGCACCAAGCCGACTCCAAGAACCTAGTTCCACTCGGAGCCCATCCTCCAGTACGGATGCCGCCAGCGTCCTGAGCCAAGAACCACCAGCCTCGCGGCAGCATTCAGGTGGACCATTTCCCACTCCCTCAACTCCCCAACCCGCACCAGCACACTCCGTCACACCCCCCCCCCCCCACAACAACCCGATAAACCCGATACCCTAGCCCAGCTTCAACTTGACATGCAGGCCTTCGAGACACGCATGAACCACCTCGCCTCCCTCTTTGACACCATACCACAACGCCAAGAGGCCCTGGAACAAATACAGGCACAAACACTGCAGATAACTAAACTCACAGCTCTATTCACTGCACTCTCCAACGCCGCCGCCAAGCAGGCGGAATTCATAGAACAAATTCAGCATACACTTACAGCCCTCTCCTCTCCATCTGACTCCCTACTCCTTAAAAAGAAAAAGCGCTGTGGCCGTTCTCAAAGCCCCCACCCAGAGGACATATCAGACTATGACAGGCCCCCCATTCCATAGCTGTCTCCAGTGGAGCTGCCGATGCATCCGCACAGCACGTACGCCCCTTTTCCAGCATCTCCTCACCCTTGCACCCCCCCCCCCCTCTGGTCTCCTACTCCAGCAAACCAGAGGCGAACACAACCTCCCGGGATACAAAGCGATTCATGCGAGTTCTACGGACCGAACACCGCTGGTCTCAACATATATCCGAAGAGACCTCAAATTCTCAGTCCTCCAAATTCCTGATATACTCGCACAGCATCTAGTTGCCGTCGAGCTCTTCCTTGCACCTACATCCCCTCCCACCATTCTCGTTAACTTCTACAACCCTCCCAAACAGCATTCCCTTCTATCCCACCTTTTCGGCTTCCTCCAAACCATCACTTCCCCGCTCCTTGTGGCAGGCGACTTCAACGCACCACACACACAGTGGGGCTACACAACCACACAAAAAGCAGGGCGTTTGCTCGACGGGTGAAGGAGAATGAGGAAGCCAGAGAGGGATGGTCGCACCAGGGATCAAAGCGGGGAGATAAGTGTGACCTCCAAAGGTGACTGGAACTACACCGTTAAAAAGGTTGTACTCCGCACAGAGGCGATCCAATTCCAAGGGAAGAGGGGGTACCCGGAGGAGTACCTGAAGCGCAGCAGTGCGCGTTGTGCGGAAAGCTCCGGTGATAGCGAGAAGAGGGACGCGCTGCACAGAAACAACCTTCTCCCGAAGGCGGTAATTGGCGCTACGAGACCACCAAGCGGGCGCGGCAAAAGTTAAAGCGGGTTCTATTGCTTGGAAATAAAGCCTACGTAGAGAACAGGGAGGGAGGGAACGATGGAACGACAGAAATCAGACAAGGCGCGCAGTGAGGATCTCTGCCTTGTTCCGGAGGAAGTGAGCATGAGGTAGAAAAGTGAGGTGGCGGTCGAAGACAACGCCTAAAATTTTGAGTTCCTGTTTGAAACTTAAGGGGCGGCCCGAAAAGCGCACGGTGGAATTACGCTTTTCCATTCCGCCCACGCCATGGGAAAACAGCATACAAAATGTTTTGGCCATGAGATTGTCACCCGCGAGTCAGCGGCCCAACAGGCTATTCTGTCAAGGACCTCGGCACACACCTGCTCCAGCTCGTGGCGCGTGCGGGCCGGAACCAGCACAATGGTATCATCGGCATAGGCCTGTACTGTCACGCCAGGAGGCATTGGACACTCGAGAAGGTCTGCGATGATCACATTCCACAAAAGGGGTGAAACGGGGGATCCCTGAGGGCTGCCAAGAGTGGGATTGGCAGACACGTCCTCACCAGTGCGTGTACGGTAGACTACCGTGCGCTGCGAAAGACAGGAGCGCAAGAGGTGATATAGGTTGGAAGGGAGACCGCGGCTGCAAAACAAGCGAAAGACGAGAGGGTGCCAAACGCTATCAAACGCACCCTGAACATCAATGGATATAAAAACTACGGGCGTGCGGGATATGCGGAAATTTTCCAGGGCTATTCGCAACGAGGCCAGGGCTTGCACTGCGCTGCGCGAATCGGTAAACCCAAATTGGTTGGGGTGGAGATGGCCCCTGGCCTGCAAGAAATAGTAAAGACGACCGTGAAGTAGGCGTTCTAATAATTTACCGAGGACTGAGTTCATCACTGTTGGCCGGTAGGAAGTAGAGTGCTTTCCGATGTTCAGCATCTGTAGTCAAGGTACCGCCCCGATTTGCATACAGATTTCTTTTCTTTTCCTCCGTAAACATTGGCCAAAAAGTTCCAGGGTGTTTCGTGTTACGCCTGAATAACCCAGGCAATGCTCCGGGGATAATCTTTTAATCAGTGCAAATGCTATTTTATGGCGCCTTTGTCAGTGGAGTTTAGAATACGAACTAGTGTTCTTGTTCCCGTCTTTTGCCCTTTGAGATTGACACTTACCCGCACTTAAAGGTGTTGTTATTGTTGGCCTTAGGAAAGATTCACATGAAGGTCCTCATTCTTCGTTTGCTGCTTTCGTCTCCTTTCAACACTTTCAATCGGCTCAAAACGGGGGAATGAGCCATCACGAGGAACATGGAGAGCGTACGTTGTGTATTACTACACATTATTCCGCAAATGTCTCTCGAACTGAACAATTCTAACATAATGCGATGGTGTCCCACAAATCGCAAGAAAAAGTGTAGATCCATGGGTGTTGCGAGACTGCAGAACTGTGAAGTGGGGCAGACACGGGACCTACGAAAGAAGGCAATCGTGATCACCCACGCACCACAAGGAATGGAGAGAAGTGAGCACTTCTTCCAGAGGAGTCTCGCGAAAGCAAAGAGTCCTCGGGCAGTTTTATTTCCGTGGGCTTAATTTGCGGCTGTGTTGTCTGCGACCTAAACCATTCATTCCTCGAAACCCAAGAAACAAAATAAAACCGATAACGTAGTTTTCCAGAACGTCCTTTATTGCACCTTTGAGTGCAGTGACTGGCGCCTCCTGGCAAATAATCTGAGGCAAATGTGGCAGTATGACACACAGCTGGTAGGGCAGATCGCTCTTACTCAATCCGTGGTTTAAAAGTAGTTCACAGTTAATCACAACAGCGAAAACTTCCGTTTTCGCTTTTGTTCTTTGTGTATCCATGAATAAATGGTGCCCGTCACAGACAACAAGGCCGCAAATTAAGCCCACTGAAATAAAAGTACCGGGGGTTCTTTTTTTTCTCTCTCTCTTCCACTTTTTGTGCTCCTTTGCCGGCCCAAGATCAACACGTTTCTGTATGGAACAGCACAGGGAGCCGTCACTTGTTCTAGATGGAAGACGTTTTGCGACAGGTCGAAACAGTTGCCGTAAACATCCTATCCCAGCGCACGGAGCCAAGCGACTGCAACGTAAAGGGCTCGCAAAACATAATGGTAAATGCCTCAAATGCTCTTATCACTCGCCGATGTCGGCGACAGCAGGGATCTTTACATCGCTTGAGGTACACGAAGGGTGTACATATATAGAATGGAATCGCAGCACATTCGTCCCATCAACCAATCCCGGCCCAGACATCTTACCTTCGCAAGCTAGGCAAAACGTTCGGTCTTGTACCCGGACCCCTTCGCCATGCTAGGAACAGCCACCTTTGCCAAGTGAGCTAACCAGCGTAACTAGCAAGGTACTAGAACGGATGATAGCTACGCGGCTCTCATGGTGGCTGGAACGGTATCACTGGTACCACCCAGCTCAGATTGGCTTTCGCCCACACTTGGGCACTGAGAACGGATTGGGCCACCTATCACGCATGGGGCTGCTCGAAGGCAGATCTCGCAAAATCTGAGCGCTTCTAACAATGGACGTCCACAAAGCGTATGACAACGTCAGCCACTCAGCGACCTTGGCCATTCTATGTTGGCTTCATCTCCCTACCCGAGTACGCTACTTTGTGGCTTCGTTCTTGGAAGACCTTTTCATCGTCATATACATCGGCAAGGAACGTGTTGGCCATTTGACGGCAAAAGCCGCCGCGGTGGCTCAGTGGTTATGGTGCACGGCTGCTTACCCGAAAGACGCGGGTTCGATCCCGGCCGCGGCGGTTGAATTTCTTTGGAGGAGAAATTCTAGAGGCCCGTGTAGTGTGCGATGTCAGTGCACGTTAAATAACTCCAGGTGGTCGAAATTTTCGGAGCCCTCCACTACGGCGTCTTCATAGCCTGAGTTGCTTTGGGACGTTAAACCCTAATAAACCGATAAACCAACATTTGCGCAAATAAAGAAAAAAAATTAGGCGTGGTTTAGCTCTGAGTAAGCCTGGTCAGTTGCGTCAGCAACAGTGAGCATGTATACGATCTTCAACGTCTCCACACTCGACGATCAACCCGGCAGCGGCGAAAGACCGCTTCCTTCCTTTCTCTAGACCCGCGGACCGCTCTTCATCTGTTTCTTCGGCACGCTGTCTCCTCCGAATTTCGTTCTTTCGAAGCCTGGCTTCTTGCGCCGCATCATCGGCTTGTTTAGCTGCAGCGTCGGCTCGCTGTTTCTCGAGCCTTCTTGTATGTTCTTCATCCATTTCCCGAGCACGTGTTTGCGCTTGGTTTTATTCCGATGATCTTGGCAACTCATCCCGGAATCTTCCGTAGTCGTCAGCCTGGAGTCATTCTGAGAAGTAGAACGACTCCTTCTAGCCGCATCTTAATTACGACGCTTTTCGAGTCCTGCAGCGAGTTCTTCTGCTGTATCTCGAACGCTTGGATTAAAGAAAAAGTAGCGCCAAATCATCCACACCACAAGAAAGGAACGAGGACGAGACACAACGAACGCGTTGTCTCTTGCTAGCTTGGTCCTGTCGCCGTTGCCTCTCTTTAGCGCTCTCCGTAACGACAAGATTCCACCCAGGCGAAGCGAGCATATACCCCGTGAATTGCCACATCCTCACCCTCTACCTCGGCGGAGAGCACACATCTTGCGGAAGCGAGCGAGTACGAGCGCGGAAGCGGCGCGGCGACGCCACCTGGCGGAGCTCGGCTGAAACGATTGCTAGGCAACGGCTGTTCAAGGCCATTCGTGCCTACCGGCCACCAGCTACGCGACGAGGTGAAAGCCTGTCGTAGTGTTGGTAACGCAACAAAAAGAACGACTTTCAAACTGTTAAGCATACTGCCACAGATACCTAGGTCCGCTAGGTCCCGAAGAATTCCAAACTTCCAGGTGGCATCATAAACCTTTTCCAAGTCAAAAATATCTGGCACACAGTTTTCTTTGAATATGAACGCTCCTCGTAAAGTTCAGGGGATTCGAGGGCAAGCATTAACCTAATGTTCAAAACAATTTTTAAAATTTTGCGAAGCAACTCGCGACTGCTATCGGTCTACAGCTACCAGGAGAGGTTTCAAGAATGGCTTTCTAGGTTTCAAGAATGGTGCAATAACTTTTTTCCATGCCTGCGGCAATTTTCCCTATTACCATACTTTGTTGAAGAATTTCAAGAGGGCCTATACGGCAGTTTCGGACAGCTGGGCCAGCATTTTGTAATGTATTTTATCGGACCCAGGGTGCTGTCTGCTTACCGATCGACAGCACCTAATGTATTTGTTAAAGTGTAATTAATTATGTTCTTATCAGGCTCATTTGAGCTGCCACTTGTTGGAAGTCTGTTTTTGAGCTGTTTTTGTACTTTAAAAATGAATGTGTGTGGTGTGAGGAAATAAGCGACTGTCGAGAAATGCTCGGCTAGTATGTCGGCCAGTTCATCAACACTTGTTTGTGTTCCTGGGGCAGTGAGAAAAGGGACTGTGAAGGGGGAGTACATACTATTCAGTCTACGCACTTGCTCCTCATTTTCTTCGATGTCATTGAACTGTTTATGGAAGATATATAGTTTTGCCATGAAGCTGTCATCAGTGCACCTGCCTGGCTCTCAGTTTTTTTAAACATAAGGTGTTCATGTGTTGGGTATTTAGGGAAAATGCCCCAGGCTTCGTTTTGTTTCTTTTCCGCTTCTCCACATTGCTGTGTACACAAAACTCTATAGCTTTCTCACATCACTCCCGAGTATTGAGGACATTATAGCTATGCGGCAGAGGTTATACAAAGTGTGAACATTTCATTTAGTTCGTCTATAACGTGATCGCCTGAGAAAATTTTCTCCAGACTTCCTTTTCCGGGAAAAAGGGCTGTCAGTTAAGTGCAACTTCCGACGGCGAGGTTTGGTCTGCATAATTGATGGTGAGGATAATAGGCTGATATTGACAGGTAAATGATCACTTCCGTACAGTTTATTTAGAGTGCATCCCGCTTAAACAATGTTAGACACAGATGGCGAACTAAAAGATAAATCCAAGCAGCTCTTTTTTCCAGTGCATGGAGACCAGCACGTGTGCTTTCCCGTATTTAGTAGACACACGTTATTGCAGACAATAAAATCTTCTAAATACGTCCTCTAGTGTCCGTTTGTTGACTAGCCCAAAAAAAGGAGTGTGCATTAAAATACCCCACTACAAGATATGGCTCTGGCAGCGGTTCAAAAAGTTCTTCTAAGTCGTGTAGTGCGACGGATAGATATGGTCATTATATGCACATCTGGCACAGGTTGGCCGGCCGCGACAGCTCTGGGAGGCATGACCGAAACTTTTACATTTGAAGTACCTTCTTGGATTCTGGATGCACGATCGGGCAGTTATTTTCATCTATCCGCCTTGTATAGTAGCTAGGAGTTAGCTAGAGGCTAAAGTCAGGACTAAGCTGGTTGGTTGGTTTATGGGGTTTAACGTCCCAAAGCGACTAAGGCTATGAGAGACGCCGTAGTCGAGGGCTCCGGAAATTTCGACCACCTGGGATTCTTTAACGTTCACTGACATCGCACAGTACACGGGCCTCTAGAATTTCTCCTCCAAAGAAATTCTAGCCGCCGCGGCCGGGATCGAACCCGCGTCTTTTGGGTCAGCAGCCGAGCACCATAACCGCTGAGCCACCGCGGCGGCTCAGGACTAAGTGCTTTGTTGGTGTTTCCTTTCGTCTTTTTGGATTTTGATGCGTTTGACATCAGGCAGGTTCTGGTCTTCCAGCCCCTCCAACATTTCTTTTTCTGTCAGTGGCAGGAAATTGTGCTCAGATATTACACCTTTGACTGTACTTAATAATATGTGGGTGCTGATGGAGACGGGGTTAATCTCCAAAGGACAATATGTTTTCGAATTTGGAGCACTGGACATTATCTCGCGCCTCAAGGAGCAGGTCGCCTTTGGCTAGCTTCGTAACGTTGTAGCCAAGGCCTCGAGCATCGGTCTGACTTTTAGACACAACGAATAGGGAAATGATTCCAGCTGGTTTCCCTGTTATTTCACCAAGTACTACATTATACATCGAGAAAAACTTTGCTTGTTCTTTCAAAGAATTGGGTAGTTACATCGGTCCGCACCTTTTTTTGAGGGCGCTCATTTGCTGCGTTTAAAGCCATGCAGAATCCTTTACGGCCGTTATGCCAGCCGCCCACCACGGAGTCCAACAAGGGGACGGGACAGCAACTTGAAAAACAAGCCCTACCCACGCCAGCTGCACATCCCAACTATGACCAAATATGACGCAAGTCAGCGTCGGTGGCCACACAAGGTTAACCGTCGCTGTCAGGAAAAAAGGAAAACCGAGTGCGTAGGAGACAGGATAGTTGTAAGAAAGTGATAGGAAAGTGAAAGATGGAGGGGAGGACAGGAAAAGGCGACTGCCGATTTCCCCCAGTCGGGTCAGGCCGGAGGTGCCGTCTACGGGAAGCTGGGGCCAAAGTGGTGTGTTGCCTCCGCCGAGGGGCCTTCAAGGTCCAAACACTCGGCATCGGCTCAACCACCAGGATCCCCTTTTCTCCGGACACGGCGATGCCACGCACGGCTAAGCGCCGGTGCTCGGGTCCGTGGTGACGCATTGCTCACCATCATATCTGCCCGCTGTCGATGCCCCTTTGTGCTAGAAGTAAGACTTCTGGCTCCCATGTTACATGCAATTGAAGCGACATAAGCTGTTTAATTTTTTTTCAAACAAAAATGCCTTCACTCTCTTGCGTTCAGCGCGTTTCGCAAAACTGTGCAAGCAGTCTTTCCATAAATATTTTATTAAAAAAAACTTTCGTCAAAGTTGTTATATTAACGTCTTTGGCAAGAAATGCTACACAGTTCTGGGATAACATTACTTGAAAGATAGGGCAAGAAAGCAGGTCGCAATTTAGAGGCACGTAATTATAATAAATCTAAAAAACGTTCAATATTATTAAAGTCTATATTTATTTACTGCTCTTAATATATGTATTTCGGGGTGTGACACGCATTAAGATTAGAAATCAGCTATTCGGAGCCAGGAAAATTTGGTGAATTTCATGCACATTTTGCAGTTAATGTGGCAGGAGTTATCGTAATTTACAAACTATTATATCAGTATGTTTCGCGAGTATCTTCTCGCACACTGTTCGCGACGAAATTCACGTTGTTATTTAATAATTTTTGTCGTTTTGCTGCGATGGTCGCACTTACGCTGATGACCACATCGTGGATCTCTTTGCAGCTCCGATGCATTGCGAGGTCATCGTGCAAGATCTGGGCAAAAAGTCTGCTTCCAAGCGGGGCAATATTTCTCTTGCAATAGGAGTGGAACGATTATTTCCGATATGACTTATCAGCTCAATGGCTCCAGGCGCAGTGTCTGGCGATATACGGGCAGCGTATATGCGATACATTTTGTGCCTTGAATCCTTTGGTTAACTTCTTTTTTGGATGCATGCTGGTTTCTTATTGTAAAAGGCTAGACAGAGATTAGAGCTGGTTGAGAACAACTGGAATAAAAAGGCATTTTTGTTGGCAAGTCTACATTGCGTATCCGTGGGCTGCCTACAGTTTCGCCGTTAAGGATAGAACAAATTTCAGAATACACAGTAAGAGGTTTCCCTATGGTGCACTACCTAAGGCGGAAATTTGTATGGCAAACAAATTTCCCACTGACCTTGGAAAAGAAAAGCCTACGGCTTGCCACATTGGATAAGTCTGTGAGATCCCTCTGGTGGAAATGCGAATGAATTAAGTGTAGAAATCCGGGCTAGTTGGTTCCTAGCATTATTGTGAGACATTCCAGCGGCTATAAAGACAATGATGAAGGCAGACGAGACAGGACGAACGTCGGAAGATTGACAAGCGTCGAAGAAAGATTCACACACAAAAACGAGGGATCACAGGGCCCATTGTACTAGAAAGTATGTCATTAAGCGTAGTACGTCATCCCTCGTTTTTTGTGCGTGAATCCTTCTTCGACGCTCGTCAATCGTTCGTCCTGTCTCGTCTAGCTTCGTCCGTCTTTTTAGCCGCTGGAATGTCTCAGAATAGTACTAGCAACCAACTAGCTCAACTTTCTACGCTTAATGACATACTTTCTAGTACAACGGGCCCTGTGATCCCTCGTTTTTTGTGTGAATCCTTCTTCGACGCTCGTCAATCATCCGGGGTTCTTCCTGTCTCGTCTACCTTCGTCCCTGTCTTTTTAGCCGCTGGAATGTCTCACAATCAATTAAAGATCCGCCAATAGCTTAAAAGCCACAGTGAAGCCCATATTGGCAGCGCATCAATTAATAATGTTGGACCGACTGGCTGAGCATAGGCCCTGTCCAGGCATGAACGTCGGGCCGTCGCTGTAAAAAGTGCGAATTTGCCGAGAAACCCACCTAGGGCCCATGTTCGTGCCGATTTCCGCCACCTTTATGCCAGCGTAGGTTCAATCTTGGTGAGCAGCTTGGGTTCACCTTTCTCTTTTCTGTTCTTAGTCACATGGTGCCTTGCCCTTACATGAAAAGCGTATTGGTTGCGGCCGAGTTCTCAGTGCACGACTTTATAAAGAATAGGCCTGTCTTTATGCGGGTAAGTACGTCACATGGACAGTTTTTTTTTTCAGTTTGGACATGAACGTGGGTAGTTCCTACTACGAGATATTACGGTTGAAAATGAGCTGTCGTTTATTCCCAAAAATACACCACATACAGCTGCGGCTGTAGTAGTAGTAGCATAAAACTTTATTCGGCAAAATGGGGCGGGGTTTAGGGGTTGGGGTCTTGAGCAGCAGGTGGTGTTCCTAGGTACAGGATCCCATTGGTTCTTGCTGCCTCCTCGGCCCGCTCAACCAGCGCAAGCTGATCTTGCGGGTCCGAGCTGGACAGAAGCTCCTCCCACTGCTCGACTGACGGGTTTGTAATTTTGGGCTCTATCGGGCTCGCCCGACAGCCCAATGTGGAGTGGTAGAGGGTGGCTATCTCTCCGCACCACACGCATTCAGGAGTATATTGCGTAGGCCAAATCTTACTGTATATGTAGCGACTTGGGTATGAGTTTGTTTGTAGCCGTCTCCATGTAGTTGCCTGATGTCTTGTGGGGAAGCGGGTATTTACGGCGTCTTAACTGTGAAACTGTAAATTAGTAGAAGAAAAAGCTCCTCATTGCTAAACAATACTGATAGCGTGGACTCATGTTAAAAGACGCTTCAAAACAACGTGATGGAAAGGCAAAACAGAAATGACATCAGAAGTAAATGGTAACTGCAAGTTTATTTTGTGAAACATGATAAGTATTGTAGCAGCCAGGCAGCTTTCTTCAGATGTTCCAGTATTACGGAGAAAAAACAAACAAACTTGGGGACTTTCTTAACCACACTGATAAATAAAATGCGGCAGCACTTACGTTGCCTGCTATGGTTTCTACAATGAGCGTGTAATGTTTTTGCAGTTTCATTTCCCTTTTACTGCATGCATGAGTCGTCACTTTCTAGAATATTCGAGTATCTTCCAATGAATTATGAGTTTTGAAAATACTACTCCGACCCACCAATTCACTTTAAGTCACCCACCAATCGCTACAAATCCACCTTAAACCATTTCGTAGGGTTGATTTCAAATTTCCCTACGATTGGCCCAATGGTGGCCTCAAGGCGTTGATTACGCCATGACTCTGTAAATCGCATTCATAGATTGCGGACAGTCTCCATACCACTACTGGCGCAGTGGTTACGCGATGCGGCACTGCCCCGGCAGGTGGCTCTTTCAAACGCAACAACCGGTGGGGCTTCTGAGGCTCAGGTTGCTCTTCACGAGCTCCCGTATGGCTTGGAGCAACGCCACGGTGGCCAGGCTGAATAGGCATTCAGTTTGGCAACAATGAGCAGTTTGCTCACGTTCCGGTGGGCAGGCTGCCACCTGGCACATAGGCAAGGGCGTAATCACGTTACAAGACCACGTTACGTCTTTCGACCAATAAGAATATTTTGTGACAGCGAAGCCAAAAATTGGGCACCGAAAACCTAAATGCCACCGCAATGAACTTCCTCCTTCCATACACATGTGCAGTATCTTGGTCCCTGCGCCAATACAAGTGAAACTTACGGGAGCAGCTCCCACTTGACACGAAGCTTGTCATCTTGAACAAAGCCTTCTCTCTGGAGGACGACTAGGTCAAACATCTTGTGCAAAAAAGCAACAGGCCAGTTGTCTGATTCCTCTGGCTTTTTGGTGAAGTAATCATCCCGAACCGGTTTAACCTCAGCCTCAATTTCGTCGCGTTGGCCCGGGTGCACGACGCTAAGCTTGATTTTGTGCTCGAATGGCCACCGCACAACATTGTCCATGTTACCTTTGAGCAGCTGCAAGCAAGCATGCAAAGTAACCGAGTCACCTTCCTTCCGGAAGTGTAGCCCTGGTAACATGCAATAGCCGCGCATGTACGCAGGTACGCTGAAATACCAAAAAAGGCCTGTCTCGAGTGTTTTTTCTTGGATGGATTTCACATTTTTCACAAAAAACTCGCACCGCGTTGTTTGAAGCTGAACGAGTTGAAGTACTTTGGTGATGCAGTTCATTGTCTTCTGACAATTCATCTTCCCAAAAGTTTTCAGTTCTTCAAGAGCAGCTGTCATTACCAAACCGCTGCCTGCTGTCTTCAACCCTGCAGAAGGATGGTTTGATGCACCACTGCGGGTGGTCAAGCTTTCTTTGATTTCCGCGTTAGACGTCGAGAGATCACGCAAGGACTCTTTCAAGCTGTCAGTACTTTGTACTGCAGTTGCCAGTTCTTGCTTGAGAGTTTCTTTGAAAGTGTTCATATCATGACATATTTCATTCAGCCTGTCACCATGTACGCTAATATCAGCTGTCATTCTTTCGAGGTAGCCCTTGAGTTCACCCGCCTGCTTTTCAAACGCTTCTATGAAAGTAGTAAAAGACGCGCTTTCATCTTTGAGGTCGGAGTGTCTACAGAATCCCGAAGAGGTATCAGTTGACGAGCTGCAAGATCCCGATCTGAGGTGGGAGCACACGTCGCTGCAAAGGACTCTCATGGAGCACTTTGGGCACCAAGTAGCATGGTGCACACATTCCCGATTGAAATGCTGGGTGATCATGGAAGCAGCCGCCACGTGCTTGCAACCCCGTTCTGCATTCCAGCACTTCACCTGCAAAGCAAAAATAGTACATTCATAGGAATCACTACTACCCTTCGAACGACTCAGTAGAGCATTCCTTTTCCGTTAAGGCAATGCACCTTGCGATTTCACATAAGCTCCTGCATTGTTAAAGGACAGTAGAATGTGTCACATGTCCTCAAACTACAAAGCCAGAACTAAACATCCCTAATGCTTGAAGTGCAGTGATGTGTTTAGATTTCAATTTTGAGAGTCCGCTTGGAGTTCTGACCCTGTTACGCGTGAAATGAATCTATATTTGCATAAGCTTTGATGAGAGCCCGCGGTAGCCACTTCACCCCTTGTGATCTCATTTTTGCCCGTCCGGGTACGGATGGATGTGGGTAACACTAAATAGGAGCACCGGTTGGCCTTCCGATGTTTATGCACGTATGCTGCACGCATGGCCGCGCTCGTTCAAGGCCATGGTAACTACGATATTCGGGTTCGCTTGGAATAAGAAGGGGAGGACGACGATGACAAAGTTGAGTTCTTCGAAGAATACACACACTTATTTGGGAGGGCGCTGAAGAGAAGTACCATGGAAAAGTAGCTTACTGTAAAACATACGCCTGGCTGCATTTCTCTTTGCACTGGGATTCAACGGACAGCGAGGACTGACCTGCAGTACTTTGTTCTGTCCGTCCGCAAGGACACCTGAATTAGAATAACTACGGGGACGCTTAGGCCAACTTAAGAGCGGAATAGAGATTTCATATTTGTCACTGCTTCTACATGAATGTATGTGTGCGTTTTAGACAGCTTCTTTGCACTTGTCGGTCCATCAATCTGCTTATTCGTACTCCCGGCTGCAGTAGCACATATAGGCTATGCTGTGGCGATGCAGACATTTGCATTTATCACATGATTTTTGACATTGGTTCTGTAAGGCCGCTATAGCGACAACAAGGCGTTTGCAGTGCGCGCGCCGAAAAAACTGACAGTGGCTTAGCTCTGCTATGCCACTATAAATGTAGCGCAAGTGGCTAACTGCCACGCGACAACCTCGGGGTCTGAGGAATTGAGGTTTTCCAGTCTTCTCAGCCGACTGGTAGCGGCTCGACTCTCTTTAACCCCATGTGGAGCGCACTGCATCAACCGCATGTCTCGCGCATTATATATGCACGGTGAGCCCTCCTAGCGCATGCGCAGTAGCGCGCGGCGCGGCAGTCGTAAACACAGCGGCGGGCGCACGCGGCTCCGCGCGTCTGCCGAGACTGTGACGTCATGCCGCTGGAATGTGCCCACCGGCGGAGCGTCGAAGAGAGGCGCGCCCGCCGGCGGCGAGATGTTCGGGAGAGTTCCAGTCCTCTCGAAAAGATGAGGAGGGCGATGTGGCTTAATGTGTGCTGCGGCGCCACCTCTCTTTCTCAGCGCTCTTGTCCGCCTCTGGAAATTTCCGAGTCCAAGTAGATTATACAAGAGCGTATTGCATCATGTTACGTGGTTCTAGGTCAGGTTTCGCGCAGCGGTATAGGCAAACCCCGGCTTTCGGCAAGTCGTGAAGCGCTAGCCTGGAGCTCGAGCGTTACTTTTCGACAGCTACGGTAGCTCAGTGCGAAACTTCTTTTTCTTCGGTATGAATTTGTTCCTGCGCAGTTTTTTTTAATCGTTGCAAAAGTCCAGTTCCTTTGTAGCAAGTCCAACGCCAAATAAGTGAGCACCTCGAAGGAAGCGAGGTGTGAAGAAGGAAGAAGCTATCCTCTTTACTGGTTCTCTGCCCAGGTCGCTGTCCACAAGTGAGGTTCCTCACAACCGAGTGGGTAGGCTACTATGACATCACAAGGTTACGTGACCTATCGCGATCGATCAGTAAGCTAAATGCCACCTGCCATGGTGGGCAGGTTGTTGGCAATCTAGTGGTCACGTTTCCACCTACCACGCTGGGCATAGTGATGACCACCTCTCTCGGCCAATCAGGGTGGCCCATCAGGGCAGGTTATGATGACGTAACATGGTCACTTCATTTTTATCGACCAATCTGTGAATTTCGTGACACCGTGGATTGGCGGGCTGTATTGTGACAACTGCGATGCTAGCGCGTTAATAAAAAATAGACACGTATGACGCCAAATGCACCCATGCCTTTATAGGCGTAGACACCATCATCAGGCTCACTTCGCCCACAGCGGGGCAAAGGCCTATCACGTCTCTCCGATTAACCCTGTACTTTTTCTTAATGTCATCCGCCCGCCTAACATTCTGCCGCCCCCTGCTATGCTTGCCTTCTCTTGGAATCCACTCACATACCCTTCAAGGTGCAGTGAAGAGGAATCTGAACTCGTCTTTCTGCCGCGGGAACTCAATCTACACGTTCCGAGTAGGGGTGTGCGAATATTCTATATTTTCGAATATAATTCGAATATTATATTTTTAGTATTCGTATTCGATTCGAAATCCAGGTATTCGTGTTGTCTCGAATATTCGACCCGACGCGAATATTCGTGTCTAGCCGAATATTCATTGTGAACACCGGCGTTCATTTCGATCCGCAAGCCCTATTGACAGAGACATAGCAACAAGGCAGCGCCCACAGCAATGCGCATTCCTTCCTCCAAGGGCCATACCGTAGCTGACTGCGCTGGTGAGCTTCTTTGTGGCTATACCTGCGAAGCTGGTATAGTCAGAGCTGTGCACGAAGTACCTCGCAATACATGCCAGTTCAGTGCCAAGTGAGAGGGCATTTTCTGTGGCTGGAGGAGTCGTTTCAGCTAGAAGGGAACTACTTCTGCCTGACCATGTGGAGCAGCGGGTTTTCCTTCACGACAACCTTTTATGTTCATCCCAGCAACGCGCGTTCGTGCTGATGGCAAGCTAGCCTTAATCAATGCTGTGTACCAGCCATCTTCTCTGATATTTCCACTCTTCTAAGAATAATATTCGAGACTGATACTTTTTGTGCAGCCACACATACCTTTTTTGTTCATTTAATCATCGATAGTTGAACTGTGATGCTCTTGGGTGCTCAAAAAAATGTTTTGTAGTGGTTAAATGCGTCTGTCCTTGATTATTCGATATTCGATTCGATATTCGGAGCCAAGTATTCGTATTCGATTCGTATTCGAAGAATTTGATATTCGCACACCCCTAGTACCGAGCATTCTGAGAAACATCGATGTATTGCCCTCTGTGGCTGATTTCCCTAATTAAATCGAATTAACATCGGGCTCCCGCCTTTTTTTTCAATTCTCCCCGTACGGCGGGCGGAGTCGACCAAAGCGTGGCGTGCCTTTCACCCAGTCCAGTCCGCGGAAGTTAAAAATTGGATGAATTCAATGGAACAGAAACAGTGTAGAACTATATCGATTCTGGAAAAGGCAGATCAGGAAAGAATTTTTCTATGATAACTCAAGAGGCAGTGCCCTACTTTTTGAAGCTAGATCAGGGTGTCTTAGAACGCGCAGCTACAAAAAGAAATTTAACGAAGAAGATGACACATGTGCAGTGTGTGGTAGATCTGTGGAAACAATTGAACACCTCATAATCAAATGTGATGGTATCCATCCGGATGTCGATGCAGGCACAGTCACTCTTTCTGAGGCCCTAGGGTTTAAAGATAACAATGGTCATGTAAATAAATCTGCAGTGGAAGTCAGCAAAAAGCGATTGGAGGATTGGTGGCTGAAAAGCAGAGATGTGGAATAAGGTTAGAATAGTAGGAAACCGTAGGCAAAGTTGATGGAGAATCTTAATGAGAATTGCCAACACAGTAAACAAAAAAAATAATAAAGAAAGAAAAGCTGAGCATGGTGGCAATTGCCACCACCCCGTTTCAAAGGGGGCGCTCCTATCCATCCATCCATCCATCCATCCATCCATCCAGTGGCGGCTTGTCGCTCTGCCATCGGCGGAGTAATACGCAGTAATCCGTAGTAGCAAATAGTCCGCGCGTATTTTTATTTCTGCGGGCTTATTTTGCGGCTATATTATCTGCGAATAAAACTTTCACAGAAACCTAAAAAATAAAATAAACCGAAAGCAAAGCCTCCACGAAGCTGGCTGAATGCACTCCACGCGTTGGTCGACTCCGCCCACCGTACGGAGAGAATTCAAAACGTAAAGCCGGGGGCCGGACGTTAATTCGATTTAATTAGAGAAATCGGCCACACAGGGCAATAATCTGCAGTTTCTAAGAATGCTCGGAACGTGTACGTCGAGTTCCCGCGTCAAAAAGACGAGTTCAGATTCCTCTTCAGTGCACCTTTAAGCCCCAGCGGTTATCTTGCCTTCGCATTACATGCCCTGGCCAAGCCCACTTCTTCCGCTTGATTTCGACTAGGATATCATTAACCAGCGCATATTCCCTCACCCACTCTGCCCTCTTCCGGTATCCTAACGTTACACGTATCATTTTTCTTTCCATAGCTCACTGCGTTGTTCTTAACTTAAGTTGTACACTTTTCGTAAGCCTCCATGTTTCAGCCCTGTAGGTGAGTACCGGCATGATACAGCTGTTGTACACTTTTCTCTTCAGAAAACCTGCCATAGACATCTTAGATGACCATATAATGCGCACATGGCATACACGGCAGCGCAGGTGGCAAAATCGGTTGTCGATCTAATTCAATTTCCTTTGGGAGAAAACGGAAAGGAAGAGGCAGTAGATGACACAGGTAGCATCAGGAGAATGCATAAGCTTCTGAGGAGTCAACTTGACCTGAAATGAAATACAGGTTCAAGCACCCTAAACATCGGAGAAGCACAGATGTAATCTCAGGCGTATGCATGTTCACACTCAGCGCGTATAGAGTACACTGAATAAACATGGCCGCGTATGAGCGAGGTTTAAGATATCCATGTTAATATTTTGAGCTTCGAAGAAGTGCCAAACGAAGAATATTGCTGGTTTATTGGGTTTAACTTCGCAGAACAACTCAGGCTATGAGGGACGCCGTAGTGAAGGGCTCCAGAAATTTCAACCACCTGAGGTTCTTTAACGTGCACTGACATCGCACAGTACGCGGGCCTCTAGAATTTCGCCTCCATTGAAATGCGACCACTGCGGCCAGGACTGAACCCGCGTCTTTCGGGTCAGCAGCCGAGCGCCGTAACCACTGAGCCACCGCGGCGGGGCGAAGAATATTGCATTGATGGAACAGAATTACTGCAGGAGAGGCCTCACGAAGTGTTTGCAAATTTTCATTGTTCGCACATCCACGTCTGTGTATGCTGCATAGATAGTCGCCCAAGTAGAAGCAAATGTTTGTGGAAACAATAAAAAATAGTACACCTAAATCGCAGCCCACAAAAATACATACTCCTTTTTGAATTCTGGCAACTGGACCACAACAGCATCCCACCAGATACCTACTCCGATTCATTCAGTATCAGCCTAATGCCCTCGTGGGTTACCGTGCTGCATTTCACGCAGCGGGCGATACAGGTAGATCGGTAGTTAAGCTGCCTGGTTTTGGAAAAGTAAGGAAGATTGATATTCACGTTTTATGCCAAACGCGTATCGTTTTGCTAGCTGTATATGATATTAGAAAAAGGAAAGGAACAGATTTTCAACTTCTAGAGGATTAAAAATACGCACAATTTTAGCAAGGCGTCCATCTACACGACTTGAAAATACGCTGTTAAAAACGTTGCACCTAATTATGTTCATCCCAAGTGTCTTCAGTTAGGACGGCAGCAGCGGCAAGAGGTAGGAAATGACGCACCGTACTGTTCAGCAGCAAAGGGAGTTGCTATTAAAAGACGCTAGGGTTGAACGATCAGGACCATACCAGCAATAGTAACAGTGACGCTCCTACGCAGCCGCTTTGCAAGCTTATCATTAAGCTACAAAATATATTTTACAAGTCCGTACTGCAGCGTGCCGTGGTTTCACAGACACGAATACAGGAGGTTGTCTACGCCGTAAAAGAGAGAATCAAGAGGGTCGTTTCTACCAGCTAGCCAGCGCGCTTGACGGACACGCCGTGTTCTCCAACGTTCGTTTTATCTAATCAATTTTTGCAAACATTCAGAAGAGTGGTGTGTGAGAGCGTATAAAGGTTTTTGTACAAAACAGAAACGAATATTTTTTTTCGCATCCATTGCTAGGAAAGCTTAGTGACAGGCGGTGTTTTATTCATGCAAGCCAAAATTAAGATCATATGCACCAAACCAAAAATTGTACGGCACGTTAACTTTTACGTCCAGGTATTTTTTTCAAACAGCTTTTAATACACCTACATACAGCCACGAATTGTTTTCAAAGTATGCCCATATTTCCTCGGCTACATGCCAGACACTGATATTCCAAGACGCTTTCTGTTAAGAGAGGACAAGGGAAGAGACAATCTGGAACAAAAAATAGGGTGCAGGTCTAACCTGTCTCCTCAGCAGTTCATCTGCTGGAAAGTCCTTCCAGTCGACGTCGTCCTCGTTGTTGCACTCGGAGCCATCGAGCGGACAGGTGTACAGATCATCCTGGACACATTGTTCGTAGCAAGGCTCGCACAGTGCATGCATGCAGGGCAGCAACGCGGTCCTCTTGCGCACGAGTCCGCAAGCGCTGCATACCCTGTTACCGGGAATGGGCTTGACGAAACTCAGCGGCCTCCAGTCGAGTTCCGGGCAGAAGCCGACGAGCGTGTATTGGGCACCTGAAGGAGGCATCGGTCTTCACTTCCACTCGCTGCAAAGGCGCCTGCAAATGTACCGCTATCACCCTCGCAGAGCGCCTTGGGAGTGTTTATCTGTCGGTCGCTGGGCAACTATCGCTGCTGCATCCGTGGCCCTTCTCTCCACCCATCTTTGACTGAGCCGGGGTTTATTATCTCTCTTGCTACATCTCTCGCCGCGATTACAGTTCTGCAACGTTCACTTTTCAATGTATGCAGGATGGCCGCCAAAGCTTTTAATCTAGCATTAAGCTTGTGTTCGCCAGCTGGAAATCCATCTTAGAACGTCACTCGAATGCCGGCTCGACTGTTCTCGGTCGCGGCGGCAGATGTTACAATATCTGGGACGCATTTCGCCGCCAGCCTCCGAATGATCTTCAAACGACCTTGAGTTAAGTCATGGCTACCCAGCAAACCACTAACCTCCCGCAGATGTCCAGATTAAGTCTGAACGTCTATGTACCAAAGCAAAATCTCTCAGACGTCTTATTTACCAACTTTTTTCGTGTAAAAGCTGGAGACGTACTCACGACATTATATCTGCCTTAACCTAGACTCCTCGCAGATATTACTTGTCACGTGCTGGGAATGTAAGTGAGGTATAATTTAAGAATTCCATATTTTTCAATCGTTCGATATTTCGTGTTGCCTTACTGCATTTAAGGATGGAAATCGCTGTTGACTACAAAGTGGAGGCATGACCAGCGCTGCCTGTGTTTTTGTGTGTTTTCGTGCTCGCTTCACGGCAACATTATCCTACCTAGAAAGAAGAAAAATACGGGAAATATATGCAGTTGGTTTGAAATGCCAGCCACTTTGGCCAGAATTTTTCTGATTAAGCATGTTTTATTCAACTTATCTAACTATTTAAAGTACAAAAATTGGTTCCGTTCAATTTTTTGGCGTTATTTTTTCTCAAAAATGTGTTAAATCTGCTAATCGCGCTAGCAATGATAACTAACTATTGGAATGTTGAACTGAGGAAAGCTTTGGAATTTGTGTAGCTGAATGTGTGACCTCATATTTCTTGAGAATAAACTTCTTGAGTCCCGCTTTTTATCATCATGTCCAGTGCAGGCCAAAAATTTCTCCAGTTAACCCTGTGCCAGCGGCGGCCCCCTTATCCCAGCAAACTTCCGAACCTCATCTGCCCACCTGCCCTGATCCTCTCTGCTGTGCTTGCATTCTCTCTGAATCCAGCCCGTTACCCTAACGATTATCTTGCCTTCATGCTACATGGGCTGCCCATATGCCTGTCCTGTGCCACGGACAGGCGGCGGCGGGGAAAGCGCGGTGAATTGTCTACGCCGCCATCGCGTTGTAGTTCGTATCGTATTTTATCAATAATAGCGCAAACTGCACATGGCGATTGCAGGGGCGCTATGCCGGAAGGCCCGAGTTTGGCGCTCGCCCGAGTTTCATCCGAGTTTGCGATGACGGCAGTCAGTGAACGAAGATAGCGCGGAACGTGCGCAGGCAGCGGACAATAAAATGTAGAGATAAAGCCACGTAAAGGCGATACAAGCGCATCCTGCGCACCTGTTTCACACTTCAAACACAATACACTGCGCAATACCAGGCCGCAGCGCTACCTAAAGTTATCAGCGCCATGTCAGCAATCGCGAAATCGTGACTTCTCTGCTATCTATCTGCACACTCGCCGCTAGCTGTTTGACACGCCTTTCGGGCGAGTCAAAGGCGTGTCTTCTCTTTCAGGCTCTATCTGTCTCTCCATTTCCGAAGACGAACAGTGCGCACTAGGTGCACTCTTGTATCAACCCTTTCTGTTCTCTCGAATACGTTAAAAGGCCACAGATAATATTACGAACATTTTGTTCATTTCCAAATTATTTTAAAATCTGAATCCAATGAAGTGTTGTTGAAAAGCATAGCTTTAGGAAATTAGCACAGATTTGACACTTTCTGTCGCTAGAGGCGATAGTGAGGCCATTGCTTGCAGCGTGGCTTGCATACGAACTAGAGCGGCAGCCCACCGTGTCAAAAACGAGAGAGCTCCTGCGCTGACGCGCCGCCGGTAGCGCTGCCTTCGACTGGAAAGACTGGGCAACTGCTACACGCCGAATCTGTCTTATTTTTCGGCCAAAGCGATAATATATTTTATTGTGTCGTATATAAAAATATAACAGTCATGCATCTTCTGGCTTGCATAATACACAACAGCAAAAACTGAACTGCACTGCACCCCCCGCGTCACTGCTGCTCTCTGCAGCGACCTCAGGTGGAGTTCTCCGCTGCTACGGCCGCTGCCGCACCCCGCTATGGCCAACCATTGCTTTTAGTACGCTCTTGGCGAATCTCAGCGGTAGAAATTGGCCTTGCGAGCGGCTGTGATGCGGTGTGAGAAAAAAATTGCTGTTTGCCTGTATTCGATGATTCATTACGTATGCCTGTTGTGTGTGACGCCTCTTTAGTGCGCTGCGGATGCGAAGAGCGTGCTACCCAGCGACACAACTCATCCTGTCATCAGACGCTGAATAAAAGCTGTGAAGGTGGTGGCGCGCGTATCTGCGTAGTATTTGTTTACGTCGCGCACTTCAAGGTTTTGTGGACTGGTTTTGTCACTAACGTCGGTCGCCGTTGTATACCGCAGTGACGTCGCAATAATATTGTTCGGGCAGATGAGGGATCCTGTTTGTAATAATGGAAGCGGACTTATAACAGAGAAAGGTGTTACGGTTGTGAAGTACGCAGTGCTTGCGTGCTGGAAATTAAAAACTCTTTATTGCACTGGGTCTAGAGCAGCGACCGTTTGTCGATCCCGGATGTGTTTGACACATTGATGCTGAGCTTTATCACCGATGAAAGGACGGCCAAGCCAAACACCTGTGATGCGATGTTGTTGCAGTAGGACGTGCTACAAGCACCGTTTCGTCGTCGTGCTCCGTGTTTGACGCCTTGCAAGCAGGTGTGACGCGCCGTCAGCGTTGTGCTATGTCTTACGTGGTTGCAACAGGCTATAGTGTTGTGCAATCTTGGTATGCGAGCGAAGAAATCGGCGGCTGTCGCCATGTTGCGTGTCCTTCGCAGAGGTGCTTAGATTAATCAGCGATGACGTCCGTTTTGCCTGTTATATTTCGATGGTCAACATGTAGATGTCTGTCAGCAGTCAGCACAGCCGCGCAGCATAGCTGTAGCCGGCAGGGATGTTGGGAGTGGCCCACCCATAGCGCGTACGGCACGCCGGGAGCGTGACCAATGGTTTTGATTGACAGGTGAACTCGGAGCTAAACTCGTGAACGGTGAAGTGCCCCGAATTCATCTCGGGACTGTCATGGCGGTAGCAGCAGCCTGGGTCATCGCTTTCTCTGAGGGCAAATGTCAGTACGGCCGGCTGGATCCGTTTACTGCCATGGCCGACGACGAATTCCAGCGATACTTTCGCCTCTCCAAAACATCGGTACGATGGTTGTGTAAAGAGTTAGGCGACGACCCGCGCCTGCGGAGAGTGCGTACCGGGCCTCAGTCGCTTTCGTTTGAAGAGCAAGTCCTCTGCGCCCTCCGGTTGTTCGCGACCGGGAGCTTCCAGGGGAGCGTCGGCGCCGACCGCTTTATTTGGACGCCACCAAAGCACTGTGAGCCGCTGTGTGAGGGACGTCTTCGACGCGCTTATCGACGCGGATGTGCAGAAGCGGTGGCTCGCTTTCCCCACGACTGCGGCCGAGCGTGCGTATGTTAAAGGTGCACTGAAGAGGAATCTGAACTTGTCTTTTTGCCGCGCGAACTCGATCTACACGTTCCGAGCTTTCTTCGAATCTGCGATTTACTGCCCTGTGTGGCCGATTTCCCCAATTAAATCGAATTAACGTCCGGCTCCCGCCTTTTTTTTTAATTCTGCCTCGTACGGTGGGCGGAGTCGACCAACGCGTGGAGCGCCTTTCACCCAGTCCCGTGGCGGCTTGCCGCTCTGCCATCGGCGGAGTAATACGTAGTAATTGAAATATACCTGCGCTTAAAAGACACGGACTGAAAGAACGAGACACACACACAACGCTACACAATACGTAGTAGTCCGTAGTAGCAAATAGTCCGCGCGTATTTTTATTTCTTCGGGTTTATTTTGCGGCTATATTATCTGCGAATGAAACTATTTATTCATGGAAACCTAAAAAACAAAATAAAGCGAAAGCAAAGCCTCCACGGGACTGGGTGAAAGGCGCTCCACGCGTTGGTCGACTCCGCCCACCGTACGAGGCAGAATTAAAAAAAAAAGGCGGGAGCCGGACGTTAATTCGTTTTAATTGGCGAAATCGGCCACACAGGGCAATAAGTTACTGTTTGTAAGAATGCTAGGAACGTGTGGATCGAGTTCCCGCGGCAAAAAGACATGTTCAGAATCCTCTTCAGTGCACCTTTAAGGAGCGTTTACTTCTGCGCGGCGGCATCACAGACCTCGTGGGATGCGTCGACGGGACCTACATTGGCGTAAAGGTTTGGTTTGTTAGGGTTTAACGTCCCGAAGCAACTCAGGCTATGAGGGACACTGTAGTGAAGGGCTCCGGAAATTTCGACCACCTGGGGTTCTTTAACGTGCACTGACATCGCACAGTACACGCGCCTCTAGAATATCGCCTCCATCGAAATTTAGCCGCCGCGGCCGGGATCGAACCCGCGTCTTTCGGGTCAGCGGCCGAGCGCCGTATAACCACTGAGCCACCGCTGCGGGTACTACATTGGCGAAAACGCCCCTTCGAAGTCCAGCCCTGACGTGGTGAAGGCTTATTATTTCACGAGGAATGCACATTATGTATTGAACACAATGGTTGTATGAATGCTCTGTTTTTGCTTTCATGCATGTCACGGTTAATGGAATGTTCTCCCATTTATTAGTGATAGTGGTCCGTGTACTGTGAAGTGTCAGTGGATGTTAAGGAACCCCATATGGTTGAAGTTTTTGGCAGCCCTTCACCATGGCATGCCTGATCGCTTGAGTTACTTTGGGGCATTAAACCTCAAAAACCGCTTCCGTTTATCAGTAACTGAGCAGTTTTACACACAGCGTAGATAATTTTTTGTTTTATCTCATGAGTGTGCACGTAATAGGTGCATGGATTTTTCCAGCTATTTCTTGCATGCATTTTAATGGGTTTTTAAACGGTAGCATTTGTGTCACTTGGCAGATTGCATACTTATGCAATATTCATAATCGCAAGTCGCAATAAATGTTTCACTTTGGCTGAAGTGGAAAAGCTCCTGCCGGAAGCACTGGCGTCTGTAAGCCAGGAAAACTGGCAAAACTGTTGTGTTCATGTGGAGCAAGTTGAGGCTGAAAGCATGGCAACGCGATATGATGGTTGAGGCTGAAATTGGCCGGTTGTCTTCAGCATTTCTGACTCGTTCAACACCTCCTCTAATGAGTCGAGCACCGATTCCAGTGATGAAGATTTGAGTGGCATCGAGGAACTTGTCTGACTTCGAATTTATGTGTAATACACATGCTACCGAGGAAAGAGAGAGGACTCATCGGTTTGCTATGATCACCTTTGTGTGTGTGTGGGTGGAAATCTGAAATATGTGTGCATGTGGGTGTGTGTGTTGATCAGTCTACCGAGGAAATTGTAACATTTCCATCAAATCATTGCATCATTGCAATTCGTTGCTTCAAATTGTATCGGGCAGTAACTTGTAGTGTAGGTGGTGAGGTGGTCGTGTTAATAGTGTCTGTATAGAAGTAGAATTTGTAAGGGAGGGCAAATAGTACTTTTCCAATTAGAATACGTATACTGGTACACGTCGTCAATGTGTGCAGTTTTTAGAATATTAACTGCAGAAAAATACGGTGGAGCTTAATGAAGCGTTGTGTCAATTATTCAGAAAGTACCTAAAAATTTGAGAGCAAACTGGATTCATTTAAAATAATTTTGAACATATACTGTTTGATTCGTTCGACTAACTGAACAGAAATTTATTCAATTATGCTGTCCAAAAGTTCGAACATTCACAAACCCCTAGGCATTGGCCTCATTTTGTGTGTGAGGGTTGGGAAGGGTATGTATGGGTTCTGATCTTCATGTCCTGAAAAGGAATTCCTGGTTTGGTGTTGTCTTGCATTACTGTCAATCTCTAGTCGTTTTGACATGTTATGCAGTGCCAGTGTTGAGGTAGCCAGTACTGTATGTTTTGTCCTTAATTTTTCGGAGGTGTAAATGATTTCAAGCTGGCTCTTGCTCAGTTGAGTGTGAATTTGTTTCGAGTCACGTCTTTGTTAGTACATTGGTCAGGTTTTCGTTTTATCAAATAGTGTTGTTCGATGGCTCCACATTTTTTTTTTCAGTTTTGGAGCACTTGACTGATTGTGTGTTGGTGTACATCCACTGCACGTGTCCTTTAATTTGTATGCACTGTGATCCATGCCACTGGCTGTTTCCGGAATAAACCATTTCTCGCAAACACTGCGGGGTCAGCATTCTTTATTGTCCTGTCTCATTTATTGTTGGCTGTTTCGAAATATTTTTTCCTAGCGTTGTACAACTTTTTCTGCATTCTTACTTGACGCTCCCAGAGCTGGGAACTATGTGTACCTAGCTGCATGAAAATCCTGCCTGAGCAGCCACTGCTCTTCTAGGAGAGCAGGGAAATCGAGCCAAGCTGACTCTTGAGGCAGTACTATTTTTTGTCACTGTGGGAATCAATACTATGTTCAAAATTTAACACTTAACACGGGAAAACAGGCCATATCGAGGTGGTGTATGCATGGTGTATGGTGTATGCGGTATGCATCAAATGAACAGATGCATGCTGTTCATTTCAGAATTCGATTCTGAACAAAACGAGTTTTCTTATTCAAGTCACGCGAAATTCAACTTGCGATGAAAAAAAAATTGTGCGAAAAAAAAGTTCAACCATGCGGAATTTGAACCCACGCACTCCCATTGCCTGTCGACCCTCCGCAGCGACGCGTTAGACCGCACGGCCACAAAACAGCGCGGACGGATACACCTCTCTTTATTTTTCTTTGCGGACTACTTCCGTAGCCTTCACAGCGTTGTACATGATGTAGCGTTGGTAGCGTTCCCTCGCGGTACAAAGCAAAATTTAATAACGCATGAATCACTCTAAACCGCTTTAAATCCAAATCTTGCACACTATAAAATGCTTATAAAGGTGTACTAAGTGCATTATAAAATTCAACAAACCTCGTTTGTCTAATTGCGCACGCAATGCACTCGGTGGAGCGACACACAAATGAAAAGTGCACCGGCGGTTGGCTCACGTGACCCGTTCTTTGTAGACCGCCCAAGAAGCCGATGAGGTGGCGCCGACGTGATGATAAAGCACGGAATATATCCAGATAACCCAATGAAGCTGGGGGCGTGACGAGGGTGGGATGTTCTCTTGCTACCATTAGTTTACTCATCTGAGGGCGTCGCCAGAGCTCGGGAAGATTCCGAGTTTCAGCAAACTCGGGCCTTCCAGCATAGCGCCCCAGCTGTGAAAAAAAGTAATATGCTACAATTTAAAAATTATAAGTATAAAAAAGAGACGATAGAAAATATGTGTCAGTTTCGCACACTCCGCACGAGGCTAGGTTCAGCCATGACAGCAGTTGTAGAGCGCACGGCATGTGCGATTTCTCATCGTGTTCCGTGGGAACGTTGTGTTTGAAAAACCTCGACACAGAATTAATTATTCCCTTATTATTGCTGGCGAGATTGTTCAAAAGTTTTTTCCTTGATGGAGCTGAAGGAAGACAGTTTGCTTGCTTTTACTACTCGGCGAAGTGGACCCGTCAGTACGAATTAGGACTACAAGTCGTTTTCACCGGCTGGAATTGTTACCTTTCCTGGTGCGTACTCAGTCTCAGTTTACTCATTGAAGTGTATGTTATGCTATTTTTGCGTTCGCAATGAAAAATTCTAACGCATTTATCGGCACGTTATATTTTTACGCTCACTCGTTTGGCTGTTTTGCCAAACTCGCTGTGTATTGAGTGAGTGAGTGAAAAACATTTATTGCTCCAGAAATCACGTTTTAGCGGTGGGCCGATGTCTTCATGTCTTCGGCCTCTTCACAAGGTCGGCGCCCCTATTCCAGGGCACCGCTGAGTCTTGCTGCTGCGCAGGCGTGCTGCACCAGTGCCCTTTGGGCCGTGAGCTCGCTGCTGGTCAGCAGGCCCTCCCATTGTTCCGCACTCGGGTCATTTAGCTTGTGAAATGCTCTGTTACGTTCGCATTCCCATGTGATGTGATATAGCGTGGGGGTTGCTCCGCACCACGGACATGTGTCCCTGTATTGTGTAGGGGACATCTTGTGAAGTATGTATAAATTTTGGAAAGTCCCTGCTTGCAGTCTCCGCCAACAGACCGCCCCGTGCTGTGTTAATGATGTGTGGGGTGGTGGGTATTTGAATCTCCGCCCTCTGCGGTTGTTTAATATTGTAACAGTTGTTACACTGAAAAGGAACTGCAGCGGCTGAACGAGGGCACCAGAGAAACGGAGCTACACTTCAGCGTCGTCTACTTCTAGCGGCTGCGATCTCTTTCTTCTTCTAAGTTCCAATCCTCGTGTCACTGCCCCCTCTTCAGGAGCATCGCCCCGATGCGGTGTTACCGTCAGACCGAATAGCAGGGAGAAAGTGTTCGAGAGTTACACCACGAGCCTGACATCACGGAATATGACTGCATGCAGCCGGAAAGTCACTCGGGGGGTCGCTCGTAGTACGGCTTCATTCGCACCACATGCACAACGTCGCTGCGCTTGCCGTTGTGCGATGAACGAGCTGGCGAGGCTGGTGCAACTTCGTACGTTACGTCGCTGAGGCGGCGGACAACAAGGTAAGGGCCGAAGTAGCGGCGCAGTAACTTTTCGGACAGCCCGCGGCGACGAACGGGCGTCCAAACCCACACATAGTCGCCTGGGTTGTAGGTAACGTGGCGGCGTCCAAGGTTGTAGCGGTCAGCATCGATCTGCTGCTGACGATGAATGCGGTGTCTGGCCAGTTGCCGCGCTTCTTCCGCGCGCTGAACATAGGTGGCGACGTCGACATCAAGTTCACTCTCACTGTCAGGGGGGTCCACGGGTAGCATAGCATCCAGGGGGGTGGTAACCTGTCGACCGAAGACTAATTCGAACGGAGTGATCTGCGTCGTCTCTTGCTGCGCGGTATTATACGCAAATGTTGCGTATGGGAGAATTTCGTCCCATGTCTTGTGCTCGATATCAATATACGTGGAAAGCATGTCGGTCAAGGTCCTGTTGAGGCGTTCCACCAAGCCATTTGTCTGCGGGTGGTAGGCTGTTGTACGTCTATGGCTGGTGTGCGTGAGCTTGAGTACAGCCTGAGTGAAGCGGGCCATAAATGCAGCTCCACGGTCAGTGATGATAGCTGCAGGAGCGCCATGACGCAGGACGATGTTGTGGACAAAGAAGTCGGCGACCTCAGCAGCAGTACCGTTTGCAAGTGACGTGGTCTCAGCGTATCGGGTCAAATAATCTGTCGCGACCGCAATCCACCGTTTTCCTCTGGTCGACTTCGGAAAAGGGCCGAGGAGGTCTGTGCCAATTTGCTGAAAAGGGGTCTTTGGTGGTGCTATGGGCTGCAGAAAGCCGGCTGGCTTCAGAGGAGGAGATTTGCGCCGTTGGCAATCCCGGCATGTTGTTGCGTACCTACGGCCGCATAGGTCGCGCCGCGCTCCGGCTCCTCCAGAGCGCGACCCCACCAAAAGTCACACACAGCATTTACTGGGTGCCAGGACACACCGACATAGCCGGGAACGAACGCGCCGACGAGGTAGCTCGAGGGTATACGAGCCGAGCTTCCTCCCAATCGGACGATCTACCCGACCGAGTCAGCCCTACGTACTCAGACATTCTCAACTACTATAAGGGGGTACGGATCCGCTATCCGCCGCCTCATCCTGATCTAAATCAACTAGAGGCAGTGTATTGGCGAAGATTGCAGACAGGAACATTCCCAAACCTGCATATCCTTAGCAAGATTTACCCGACGCAATATCGGGACACTTGCCCGTGGTGTGGTAGCAAACCATCGTTGTACCACATCACGTGGGAATGCAGTAAAAACGACAACTTTCGCAAAGACCCGAGTGCAGAACAGTGGGAGAGCCGGCTCTCCAGCGGCGATCTGGGTTGCCAACAAGGTCTTATCCAGCACGCCCAACGAGCAGCGAAGCTCAGCGGAGCCCTGGAATAGGGGCACCGACCCTGTGAGAAGAAGGAAGATGGACCTCTTCTTTCTCGTCTGCTACTAGCACCTTTCTAGAGCAATTAAAGTCTTACCTACCTACCTACCTACCTATCCTACCTACGCACGGATGGTAGTAAATTGGGCCAGTAATACTTAAGCCGAATCTTTGCCAGTTTGCGACTAACCCTAAGTGGCCGGCGGATGGTTCATCATGACAAGCGCTTATGATTTCGGAGCGTAACTGGGATGGGACAACAAGCAGAAACGTCTCCTTGTTGCTGTCAAAGTTGCGCTTGTAGAGGACTCCACGCCGCAGAATGAAGGACTGTAGTCCGCGGCGAAACACACGAGGTACATGAGAATTCAAACCCTCCAGATACTTAACTAATGGCGCCAACTCAGAATCTGCTCGTTGAAGCTGCGCCATACGGGAGATGCTAATGGCACAAAGAATAGGGCAATCTTCGGTGACGTCTTGCGTAGCCGGTTCCACGGGCGCTCGTGATAAACAGTCCGCGTCTTGGTGCTGCCGACCTGATTTATAGACAACCGTAACGTCGTACTCCTGTAAACGGAGGCTCCATCTGGCCAACCGGCCAGAAGGGTCTTGAATGCTGGCTAGCCAGCATAGCGAGTGATGATCGCTGACAACACGAAACGGTCGGCCGTAGATGTAAGGTCGAAACTTACTCAGAGCCCAGATGACGGCAAGGCACTCTTTTTCGGTCGTCGAATAGTTCCGTTCCGATCGAGAAAGGGTGCGGCTCGCGTAGGCGATTACTCGCTCTGCGCCGTCCTGCCACTGTACGAAGATCGCTCCGAGGCCGACATTGCTGGCGTCAGTGTGGACATCAGTCGCTGCATTCTCGTCAAAATGAGCTAGTATGGGTGGACTTTGAAGGCGGCAGCGGAGTTCCTCGAAGGCTGCGTCTTGGGCACTTCCCCATACGAAGGGTGTCTCATCTCGAGTCAAGGCAGTCAATGGCTCAGCTAGACGAGAAAAATCTTTAACAAAGCGGCGGTAATACGAGCAGAGGCCCAAAAAACGTCGGAGGGCCTTCTTGTCGGTTGGGCGTGGAAAACTGAAGACGGTGGAAGTCTTGTCGGGGTCTGGAAGAACACCTTGTGCGCTGACAACATGTCCTAAGAAACGGAGCTCCTCGAAGGCGAAATGGCATTTCTCTGGCTTGATCGTTAGTTGTGCAGACTGGAGAGCTTGAAGGACAATGCGCAATCGCTGCAAGTGTTGTTCGAAGCTAGACGAAAAGATGACCACGTCGTCCAGGTACACAAGGCACGACTGCCACTTCAAACCAGCTAAAACAGTGTCCATCACGCGTTGAAATGTGGCCGGAGCGGAGCAAAGTCCAAACGGGAGCACCTTAAATTCGTACAGACCGTCGGGTGTCACGAAAGCCGTTTTCTCGCGGTCTCGCTCGTCCACCTCGATCTGCCAATATCCGCTTTTCAGATCTAAGGAAGAGAAGAACCTGGCGTCCCGGAGTCGGTCAAGGGCATCATCGATCCTCGGGAGTGGGTATACGTCCTTTTTGGTAACATTGTTCAGTTTCCTGTAATCAACACAGAATCGCAACGTGTTGTCTTTCTTTTTCACCAGGACCACCGGCGACGCCCACGGACTTGTTGACGGCTGTATAACGTCGTCTGCAAGCATTTCAGCGACTTGCGTTCTAATAGCTTCGCGCTCTTTAGGCGAAACGCGGTATGGACGCTGACAAACTGGTGGCGTGGCCGAATCAGTGACAATGCGATGCTTGGCTACCGGCGTACGTCCGACCTTGGAGCTCGCCGCGAAGCAATCTTTAAAATCAAGTAGCAGCGACGACAGAAGGTTCTTCTGATGAGGTGACAACTCCGGGTTGATTTTAACCTTCTGAAGGGCGTTACTTGGTGCGGCATCGTCGTGAAGATTCACCTGTACGGGCACAGATTCGGCAACCTATCCACGTCGTCGAGGAAGGCGACGGCCGTTCCCTTGGCGAGGTGCTGAATTTCGTTCGTGAAATTCGTCAGAAAAACTGTTGCACAGCCGTCATTCAGTTCAACACGCGGCGCGATAGCCACACCCTTCTCGAGCAACAGCGAAGGGTGACTGTCCGCAATACCTTCGTAGTCGTTAAACGAGTCGTTCCTCACTAACACCAGCACACTGGACCGTGGTGGCAGCATTACGTCGTCTTCGACTATACGCAGAGCGTTGACTCCTGGGCCTTCAGTGTCACTGTGCGCCACGGCTTGCTTCGTCGAAAATGTGACTCGCGCCTGGTGTAGATCGATCACAGCACTGTTTGCCTGTAGAAAGTCGAGGCCCAGGATCAAATCCCTCGAACACTCGCTCAAGACGACGAATTCACCCACGTAGACGAAACCGCGGATGCCGAATCGGGCTGTGCACCTTCCGGCCGGGCTAATGAGGTGACCTCCAGCCGTGCGAATGCTAGGGCCTAACCATGGGGTCAAAACATTGCTCAATTCCTGGGCGAGGGTGTGGCTCATCACTGAATAGTCAGCCCCAGTATCAAGTAAAGCGATGGTGTCAGTTCCGTCAATCGTCACACACAAATCAGAAGTAGCGGGTCGGATGCTGTCGCTACTCTGCCCCGGTGAGGAATCAGCGTATCGCGGTATATCGGCGGCGGAGGATCTTCAGTTTTCCCGACAGCAGCGGCCTTGCCTCCGGAGACCGCTGGAATTAGTTTTCCCGACGTGGACTGGGAGAACGCCGCTCAGGGTAGCCGGCGTCTCGGCGAGGGCTTGGGGAACGGTAACGCAGCGGAGATGACGACCTAGGATCGTAGCGACCGTATGTCCCAGGCCTCTGACGGGCCGACAGATGAGCTTCAATTTCGAATGGTCGTTCGCCATTCCGGGGGCAAGGGCTAACATTGTCGAAGGCCCCTTTGATGTCCAGGGCCATGATAATGTTTTCGCCAGTTCTAGGTGCCGTGTCTATGATCTCTTCCTTGATCTGCAGCAGGACGTCTTGCGTCGACAGGTTCGCCCGGAAGCCGAACATGCTGTGCGGGTACTGTTCTTCGTCCTCCAGGTATTGTTGGATTCGCCTGGTGACGATTCTCTCGTACAATTTGCCAAGGCACGACGTGAGAGAAATGGGTCTCAGGTTCTCAATCTGAAGCTTCTTGCCGGGTTTGGGTATCATAACCACGACAGCGTGCTTCCACTCCTTCGGCACCACTCCCTCTGCCCACAGCGTGTTGAGGTACGCCGTGAGCTGGTCGATCGCCTCGTCGCTGAGGTTACGGATCAAGGCTTTCTTGATCTTGTCTGCGCCGGCTGCTGTATTTCTTGTTGTCGCGCTTATCGCCGCCTGGACTTCCTCTCTTGTGATCGGCCTGTCCATTGCGGGATTGTTCCTCGTTGGCGTTGCATAACCCTCCTCGCAGCGCCGCCCCTCCTCCTCCGCTCTAAGAGAGTGTTCGTCGTATTTTCCCGTTTTCGTTTGTTTGCTGGATGTTTCTATTGCACTGATATGTGCACCTTGTTTGAATTATTCGTTGCGGCGACTTGGGTTTTCCCGCGTTGAACACTGATACCGCGCAAACGTTACCACGTTCAGGGATTGCCGGATAAGTGTTGTATTTGGCATTCGAGGGAAGAGGCAATAATTTATGCTTTCAACAAATGCAGCGGGAACGAAACAAACTAGATGCAGCATCAGTATTCTCTCTGTAGACTTTTTGAGAGCTGGATTCATTCCTTCTAGGACAGTGCAAGCAGTAGGTCAACTGCACACAATTTTATTTTCCTCTGGTGCAAAGTAAGGAGTGTAAACATTATGAGAAAGCCTAAGTTGCCGCTACGAATAATTAAAACAAGGTGCACAGATTAGTGCAATAAAAACATCCAGTAAACAAACGAAAACGGGAAAATACGACGAACACTCTCTTAGAGCGGAGGAGGAGGGGCGGCGCTGCGAGGAGGGTTATGCAACGCCAACGAGGAAAGAGCCTTGAAACAAAGGCTGGTGATGTATGCAACTGGCCTCTACTACCGAAATGTGCGCATGCGTTCGGATGGTGTGCTGAAGTGCGTGTGCAAGCACACTCCGCTCAGCACGACTGCCTTTTAGTGCTGCAAGGGCAACCTTCGACGCTTCATAGACTTGCGTCGGTAAAAGTGGCGTAAATTACTGGGTTTATTTGTTGTGGTTGCTGTGCTATTCTCTTTTTACCTATAAAAGTGAACAATTATGCTTTCTTTTGCAGCAACCCTGACTTATTGGGCTCGGCAGAAGAGTATTGATGCCGCCGCAGCTGTAAACCTGACGATTATGCTCAACGCGAAGATTCAGTGAAAGTGCCGAGCGCAATAAAATACTGACGCACTAGGAAGTCATCTGCAGTGTTTTGGGCTCCCATGATGGCCATGTACTCGCTTACTCAACTGTATTTGAGCTAGCTGGAGTGCTTGGACGTCCCGACGACTCCATAGGGAAGTCTGTGGCTGGGATGCAGTAGGTCTCCGTTCCATCTGGAATTGCAACAGGTGTCAGCTGCATCTCGTATTGCAGCTGGTTCCAGTCGCAACAACTGGAAATGTGTCCCTTAAAACAGTTGGACTGGAACCAGTTAGAAATTTTCACCTGGGTATTGATGATCTATGTGAAGTCATATTCTCCTTATATAGACGTCTAGACTACGTAGACTGGGCGTACTTACATGTCCACAAATATCTGATAAATGTCGAGCTCGATACGTACTTACAACGTGGACTGGACCCCAATTTTCATGTTGTAGGTGCGTAGATTTTTCGTAAACGGTACTAAAATGGATGTCTAGTGGAGGTGTCTAATGTCCAGCGTAAATATCTCGATGATGTCTATGTGACGTTTTATGGTTTACTGGGTAGTGTTGCTGTGCGCATATATCTAACCATGTGTGGTCCACTTAGTGAAGCACCTTTTACTTTCAACTTTGAACATTTATCTATGACCTTGCACTTTGACATTGAACCAAAAGTTTGCATTTCATCTAGCCTCGGATCCTGCCTAACATTCAGACTACGCAGGGGGGGGGGGGGTGACCACAATTGACTTGATCTACCAGCCAGAAACTCGTACGTCTAATTCCTGCTTGTTCAAGATCGAAACAGCGGCTGTGAACTGGTGGGGGGAATTAAGAAACAACAAAAACGCGTACCAAAGCTAAACCATGTTTAATCGCGCTTATGTAGCGTTAGCTACGTGAAACTCGGTTCGGCAGCGTTGAAGCGCTGCCTAGCTTTTTCACAATGCTTTCGTGTTTAGAGTAAGCTTGTCTCTTGTAAACACAAGGCTACAGGTGAGTGTGCGGCTAATATATTTTGCATGTCATTTAGGCTATGTAGGAGTCCCCTAGAGTGCCATCCTGTATTATGTGGGTAGTGAAAAAACCAAGTTGTGTTTTCAGGCGCCTTGATTCTGTAGCGCCCGGCGACGCTATAAAGCGCAGGCGCTGAGATCGGCGTTCCCGCGATAGAAGAAAATAAAGATGGAGAGCGCGTGCTCGGAGCGCACGCCCGACACGGGCTGTTCGAAACTAGAAGCCTGCCACGCTGGTCATCTTGCTCTGGTGCTCCGCTGCGACCCCGAAAATTCTCAACAGTGGTGACCCGGCGAACCGTGCCTTCTATCCCAGCGGCGTCCTAGCATGGCGTACTGGCAGGACCCATGTTTCGACCCGCCCCTCCCAGCGTTCCGGCCTGCAGGCGTCGGCGGGTGGTTCGCCCAACTGGAGGCTGCGATGTACCTGAACGGTATTACCATCCAGCCGTTTAAACACGCAGTCCTTTGCGACGTCCTCCCGCCCGACCTCCTGCGTCGGCTCACCTACTCTGCCTTCAGCTGCCGGCCATACGATGAGCTGCGTGCGGCTGTCTTGGCTGACTTCGGCGCCTACTATGTTCCGCCGCCACTCTACGACGCCGCGGACCCGTTTTCGCCGCTGCCAGCCTCTGGCCCTGCACCGGCCTCGCTCGCCCCCACACAGCCTTCATCAGAACCCGGCCCGCCTCAGCAGCCCCTCGCCGCCACTCCAGTCCAGCCTCTCCGGCCCAGCTTCTTTAGCACCGACCACACCAGACGCTGCCGCATTGCTTTGAATTTGAATTGGCTTTTTATTTGCAGGAGACAATACAGATGAATCCCTGCGGGTGGCGTAAGGCTAAAGGCTTGGAAGCCTGACGAGGCCTTAGCCCCCTCGACAGCACATCCTGATACTCCGGACACGCTAGCAGCACTGTGCGACGACTCCACGGATCCAAGTCCGCAGTCATTCCCTCAGCAGCTCGGTGAGGTGCCTGGCCCACCGCGGTTTGCCACGTCAGCGAACTCAGCGACAGATGCGCCTCGCGCCACCCTCTTCAGCGCCTGCGGCCATACCGCCTCCAATAAGGACGATACAGCGTCTTCGGCACAGCCCGGTGAGCAACTTCTCTCATCTGCAATAGTGCCGCCGCCAGTCGAGCTCTTCCTCGACGAGACAAAAATAGACACACAAATGTCAACTATCATGGTAGCAGTGCCATGCATGAAGCAGCCTTCACGACTAGGTGTGCAATCGTTTTGAAGGATTTCGCAATATAATTTTTATAACGCGCGCATGGCAACGTGTTCACACACATGAAGTTCACAATTATGTCACTCTCACATATAAAATTGTGGTACGCTCCACGCTTGATATGCAGACATGAAAATCCTCGAGGTCTCGTTGGCGGTAAGTAATGAGCTTCACTCTGAGTGCTGGGCTGCGGAGTCACTTTTAGTGAGTGTCTCGCATGGACTGCGAGGAAGCAACAACTACCGTAACGCAAATGCTTTATTCCGAATATGGTCCATGAACACATACACGGACTGACGGTAAGCGTTGTCGGCTCGCACGGCTGTGCACTGCACAATCTACAGTAACGGTATGTAGAAGCGCAAGTCGTTCTTCTTTTCCATTCCTAATTCGTTATCGGGCGCTCCTGTTACTAATGGCCGCACTCCTTAATATACGAGCAATGGGGTCTCGATGCACACGCAGGCGCAACTAGCCGATCCTGGATGCGGCGTTCGAATTTTGATGGAGGTGAAATTCTAGAGACCCGTGTGCTGTGCGATGTCAGTGCACGCTAGAGAACAGCAGGTGGTCGAAAATTCCGCAGCCCTCCATTACGGCGCCTTTCATAGCCTGAGTCGCTTTGGGACGTAAAACCGGCGTAAACTGCAACTGCAGAGCAAATGAAATCACGAAGTGACGGTTTCGGTGGCAGAGCAGCTTGTTCATGCGGCTATGTTGTGCACTTACCCGCGCAGATTTTCCAACATCGAAACCTTTCTTTCTATACTTTTTTTTTTTTTAATTGAATTGAATTTTATTCCACAACAAAAAGATGCTGCAAGGAGGACAGGAGAAAAGCTGTGTGAACAGCTTGAAAAGCCCTGACCCCCCAACACACGGGGTAGGACAGAAGCGTGCGGCAAGAGAACACAGTCGGATATGGCAACATCGTTGAAAAAGTTAGTAAAACAGGCAAGAACTAGAAAATCATATCACAACATTATACAAACAATAAACGCAGTTCTTTTGGTGTTATATCTGATATGTCAATGTTAGCATCCTTTATCATGTGATTCAGAAGTGTAGGCAATTTAAATTTTATCATTTGATTTCCATAATTGGTTCTGCATTTTGGAACATACCACATCTCAGGATGGCGCACATTATAAGCAGAAATGTTTTTCTCTAGCCTTGCTAGGCTAGTGATGGCATCATTATTTTTTATTAAACTGAGTTTATATAAGCGGCACAGTCTGTGATCGTTCATCGATGAAACTTGTATTATGTGGTACTTCTTGAATAGGCCTGCTGTGTGGAAGCGATATGGAACTTTACAGGCGAGGCGTAAAGCCCTTTTTTGCAAGACAGTAAGTTTGCTAATGTTTCCAACTGGTTGTCTACTAGCGTTGGCTAACGTATTTGTTGCGTTCGCCCGTTCGGAAAGGGTGCATGGCGAACGGGCGCGAACAGGGGCAGGGGCAGTACGTCCTTGTGCTGGTTGCTTTCATGAAGCTCGCAAACGGTGGCATCCCGCACTTATGACTGTCGCAAATTCTTGAAATCTCCAACACAGCACGCATTTCCTCTGGTTTTCTACATCTTCGTAGGAAACACATTCGGCAGCCACCCACGATATTTCCACTGCTGCGTCGAGGCGTACACGCCGGCGACTTACGGGACCCGTAATGGCGCCGTGTTCCTAGCGCGCCTGTGGCGCCCTCTGGTCTCAAATCAAAGAACTGCGCACTGTAAACGGTGGACTTCCTTGACTAGTGTCCGTCCATTGCATCTTCAGATACGCTGGACGCCCGTGCAGTAGGCACGGCTAACCTGGAGGTCTATCTTGAAACAACAGCGCGAGTAAGGACGGCTCATTATGTTGTTTCATAATGGGCCGATACCAACTCGCTCTGCTTGACCTGGAGGTCCGCGCAGCCTGTTTTGTGGGTAGTGGCGTAGCGCTGGTTGCTGCCACCTGGGGCACGGGTGGTCATGCTCCAGGCTCACTGCGTGTGGCCTGAGCAGAAGCCGGAAGCCGCTGTGATGCCGTGCCCTGTTGCACCACAACGGAGAAGATAGGTTTGTGCATTAAACAAACTTGCTTCCGTGCTTCCCTGCAGACTATGTTTTGTTTTTTTCTGATGCTTTATTTCTCTTGTTTCCATACAGGGCATGCACGTGAGTACGCCGGATGGCTCCCCTCACAATTTGCGTACAGGTGTGGTTAACTGTACAGTTTTCAGAATCGTGTTCATGTGAAGCATATTTCGCGCAAGTGAGTTGGCCCCGGCAGCTCTGAGAGCTGTGGCCGTAACGAATCGTGGGTTTGGCATGAAGTGCCTGAGTTTCATGGGAGTATGCTTGACGCGAATGTCAGGATGATGTGTTTCGTGGCTATTCCTTGTTGTCTTTCCTCATTTTTATTCTATACACATCACTCACACTTTGTTCCTTTAGACCTTCAAGAAGTTCTTCTCTTACATGCCTAAGCTCGTCGTCTTAGATAACTCCTCGCACTGTGTTCAGGGATCGGTGTGGGCTGACTATCACGGCATGTGTCTCCAAAAGATGTTATTTCTGCTAACTTTTCGTGCTGGTGAGGTTGTACAGGAATTCTAGTAGGAGGTCGTCGTTTGCTAATTTCTTTCTCATAGCTCTGGCCTATGCTGTCAGAGAGTGTTCTGAGGACCAGAAATGGTGAAATGAGTCGAAGTTTTGTCTGCGTGTTCAGAGCGCACTACGCGGAACCATGGGAAACTCGTAGAATTTTTTGGGAAGAATTCTGCTGTTTTGGTGCGCCCTCTCTTGCCAGGGAGATGAGAAGAAAATGAAAATGAGAATAAAATGAGAAGAAAATGAGCTAAATGACAAAAATGTGTCGTGTTCGGCAACGGTGCCAGCCCAATATGGGGACGAAGGACAGGAGCCTTTAAAAAGCCCTTCCCACGCCAGCTGCACACCACCACTATAAACCTAATATGGCTTAACATAGCCACACAAGGTTAACCCTCGCCGCCAGGAAAAAAGGAAAAACCAAGAAGAGTTAGTTTAGTTTATGGGGTTTAACGTCCCAAAGCGACTGAGGCTATGAGAGACGCCGTAGTGAAGGGCTCCGGAAATTTCGACCACCTGGGGTTCTTTAACGTGCACTGACATCGCACAGTACACGGGCCTCTAGAATTTCTCCTCCAAAGAAATTCCAGCCGCCGCGGCCGGGATCGAACCCGCGTCTTTCGGGTCAGCAGCCGAGCACCATAGCCACTGAGCCACCGCGGCGGCAAAAACCAAGAAGAGAGTAGCAGATGGGACTGTTAGATAGATACAAATAATACGCAAAAAGCGGTTCTTTTTGCTAAACACAGCTCGAAAGATAGGAACCAGAAAAGTAGGAAACAGAGGACGAGCGTTGATTTGCAACTCAGTGAAAAAAATGGCAGCAGCTTAGCTCAGCTATGCCGGGATATACGTAGCGAGACGTACGGTATATCCCTTTATGTCTAGTTATTTTGCTTCTCGTCATGGCTACGCCGCACACCGTCAAGTTCACTATAGTGCCTAGGCCCTATATAGCCTCGCTCCTCCTCCCTCTCTGTCGGAGGCGAGTGGCGTCGGCAGCTGTGACGTCACTCGGCGGCTCCTCTCGGTCGGAGACGCTGAGAGTGACATTTTCTCGGCAAAATTAAAGCAGCAATCAATACTCGTCGCAATCGTCTTTAAGAGTGGAACGCGACAGCGTCTTGCGCCGCCGCCAGCCCCGTTGGACAAATCGAAAATTGTTTTTTTTTCAAAAAAGGAAATGATGCAGTAAACGGCAACACCGTATTAACTACATACGCCTTAGTTCATTCCAAACCATCGATCTGGAGTGGCGGAGTGTTAGCGTGCTTGTCTCGCACTCCAGAAGCCCTGCTTCGATTCCCCAACTCGCCCAATTTATGACTCGGTTTTATTTCTTAAGTGGACGACATCAGCGCCGTCGAGAGTGTCGCACTAGAAGAAGGGACGCTTCGGACACAGTGGAGACATTTGGCAGCAGTGGCAGCGTGTCAGCGCCTTGAGCACCGCTTAAAGACCCGCACACTCTGCGCTTTTTGCAGTTGCGCATCGGCCTAAGATAGCCCATGACAGCCACTTCCATCGTCAGAAAACCATAACGCTGCACCGAGTGCCTGGAAACCCTGTCCACGCATGTGAAGTGGTCATCAGCGCCGTCGGGAGTGTCGCACTAGAAGAAGGGACGCACGGACACAGTGGAACCATTTGGCAGCAGTGGCAGTGTGTCAGCGCCTTGAGCACCGCTTAACCCGCACACTCTGCAAACGCTGCACCGAGTGCCTGGAAACCCTGTCCACGCATGTGAAGTGGTCATCAGCGCCGTCGGGAGTGTCGCACTAGAAGAAGGGACGCACGGACACAGTGGAACCATTTGGCAGCAGTGGCAGCGTGTCAGCGTCTTGGGCACCGCTTAACCCACACACTCCGCGCTTTTTGCAGTCGCGCATCGGCCCAAGATAGCCCATGACAGCCACTTCCATCGTCAGAAAACCACAAGGCTGGGCGCCGAGGTGGTGCTCTTTGTCTTGTTGACCTCCTCAGTGCTGGTGCTGCCGAGGCAGTACGCGGTGGATCCTGCGTTGGAGGCATGGTGCCGAGCTGTGGCACGGTAGTACGCGACTGCGGTGGATCAGTGCGGGCTGAGGTAGCAGAATTGTTCGACAAAGTCCGGCAGTTCCCTCTCAAAGGGTTCGCTGGTCGGCAGCATATACCGCCGGTTGCGTCGCAGAACGCTTCCATCTTCGGTGAGGACGTCGTACGAACTGGGAAACATGGGCTGACGCAAAACTTGAGCTTTCGGTGACCACGTGCTCTTCCTCACCCGAACGATGTCACCTTTCTGCAGTGGAGCCAACAGCCGCTTGAGGCTTTTGGTCTGGCGATGCTTGTGCATCTGGTAGTTGGCACTACAGCGCAAGTCGGGCAATGTGGTGCGAAGCTCGCGGGCCTGGAGAAACCCTGCAGGGGTTCGGCCGCACTCTAGAGGTGTGGTCCTGTAAGCAAGAGGTCCCAGCCAGAAATCGTTTCAGTTCAGTGGTTTTCTTTAGGATGCGCTTTAAAATTTGCACACCCTTTTCCGCGAGGCCATTTGATTGAGGGAAGCGTGGACTCGAGGTGGTGTGCTTGAAATATCATATCGCTTTGCGAAGGCAGCGAAGTCATTACCTGCAAACTGCGGACCGTTGTCCGTGCATACCTCCATTGGTATGCCGTATCGCGCAAAAATGGAGCTAGTTGACTCAATGACGCTCCTCGCTGACAAGTCGTTGAGCAGTTCTACTTCGTGGAAGTTTGACAACGTATCGTATACACACAAGTAGGATTTCCTGCCGTACTAGAAGATGTCTATGCCCACTCGGTATCAAGGCTTTTCAGGCACGTTTCAATGGCTCTCAGCTGTATGCATACTGCATGCACATGCTACACTTCAAAACTAGACGTCATGCTCCGAGTTCGTTCTTATTAATGCCCATATGGCCGTGATGGATTTTTTCTAATGTTTCCCGTTGCAAGCTATTTGGTATTATAACCTTGCAGACTTTTAGCAGGACGCCTCTAACTTTGGACAATTCACCCTCGCTTGACTTCAGCGGCCCTTCGATAGGAGTCGCTTCCATGTGTCGTCGCTGACACTTACAGCATGATCTTCCACGTCATTACTCTGGATGCTCGTATTGTCCTCGGCGGGGGCCCTTGATAGCACACACCGGCTGCTGCAGCCGATAAAACATGACAGCACGGGTGCAGGGGAAAGAACGTAGTGCTTTATTTATAGCCACTGCTGGAAAGAAGGGCGACCTCCTCTCCCAGAGAAGCCGGCTCAGTGCGCATGTCCTGCGGCTTCCGGGACGATAATTTAGCTACCGATACAGTACTGACTGTAAAGGTAACAGTTGTCTACAAAAAGGGTGATAAGCATGAATTCGGAAACTATCGGCCATTTTCAGTATTGCCTGTTTTCTCGAAAGGGCTTGAAAAAGTAATTTCGTCCCGGATGAATAACTTCTGTAATAAACATGACATACATCTCCCTCTCACATGTTCACTTACAGATGACATTCCCAGCGCTTCATCAGCTATGCACTTTTAGCTTTTGTATATAGATAGCGCCACAGTGTTTTGTATTTCTTTGATGGAGCGGCAACCACGGTCTACTAAAACTTTCGTTGTGGTACTTTCGTTGATGAGGCGCACATCCATGGAGGAAAAAAAAACTAAGGAAGGAGCGTGACGTCACACGGCCATCATTCGCAAGCTGAGTGTTTTTGAAGCTTTTTTCGCTCTCCGCGTCAGTCGCTAATGTTTTGGTGTCGGCATGTTTACATGCGCGTCTGCTTTGCCGCGGCCCACGGCGCGGTCGTCTGCAGTGGCAAGCTCCCAGCCGCTTTTTCTGGTTCGGTATGTGCGATTGTTCATGATTCATATCAAATTTATGACAGGTAAGAGAGCATAAAATTGGTGCCAGGTAGAAGCGTGCATAGTACAGCTGATACGTCTCACAACGATGGCTTACGCGGATTCAATGCTTCCTCAGTCGAAAGATGAAGCAGCTCTTTCCGATGGCTCTCGCTTTGTACTTTTGCTTACATTTTTACTGCACTACGGGTGTATGGGGAAACACGTAACTGGAGACGTCCGCCTGCGATGACGCGTGGCAGCGTTGCCTTAGCACAGACACCTTTCCCCACCTTCCAGCATAATACGCGGGAAAGAATCTGCTGTGAATGGTTTACTTCGGTTATTAAGACACACCTGCTCCAGAGATGAAGAAATGAGGCAACTGCTCGCACGTTACTGTGGATAATTACAATGCCAGCCGCGGCTATCGCATTTCAATCGACACGAAATGCCAGTGGCCCGTGTATCAGTGCACGTGAACGATCCTCAGGTGGTCAGTTTATCTTGAACCCTCCTTTACGATGGCACCCATAGTCTAGTCATTTCAAGACGTTAAATGAACCCAACAAATTACACGATTTCTGGTATTATCTGTGCTCCTCGTAGGAATAGGTAGCAGTGAAGGGCACTGCGGAATTTTACGCGCGGCATGGCTAGTTTTGTTTCGCCATCGCTGCAGGTGATACAAATATGCGAATTTTTTTATAGAACCAAGGAAGTACCTGAAATGTGGTATCAAACACTAAAATGATGACCAAATGCCATTTGTGTGAGAAAATGAAGGTGTAACGATTCACCGGTCTAGCGCAGAGAAGCATTATACGGTGCGAATATCACTGCGAAACACACTACATTGCAAAATTTTGTGGAATCAAATTAAACCTCTTGCTGCAAATGCACACTGTGGTGTAATACGAACCGAAACGGCAATGCGTGAAGGAGTAAGCAAGACATTTTATTTCATAAGTATGGACATTCATCATTGGATAGGAAGTCAGGTTGAGCTTCCTGATCATTATACAGTTGGGAAGTGATTTTCATTATTGCATACAATGTAACACAGGTACATAAGTATATTCTATGGCTTCCAGTAGCACTTGGGCTGTAGAAGAGCTGTGTGCTTAAAAAAAAATAAAAACATGGTTGATGATGCTTGTGTGATCTGACAAGGGTATTGAAAACAATTACATTCCTTGCCCGCACTTCTTAGAATCCACTCTTCAACAATACTCAACATTTGGAGTTAAAGAACATGCAACAGCCTGCACTGTGCTGTGCAGGGCACGGTAGCAGTGGTATAATCTATAAACCAAGATATGAATATGAAGAGCGAGGACACTTCCTGACGTCTAAAATAGTTTACTGTCAGCCTCTAAAAAAGACATTCCTCGACATGCATTCAAAGCTCATGGTAGTGTCTACTGCAAGAATCATATGAAACACAAAGAAGACACTTTGTTCAATCACAATTTCTCTAACAGTTATTAAGGTGCAGTTTTGGCAAGATAATGCATCCTGATGTCCAGATATTTTTGTACAATTGACCTCACAAGGTGAAATGAGTGGTTTTCAAGGGGAAGGTTATCAATCATGTGTTCGTTAAGAACTCTGAAAAGGTCTTTACCTATAAATGCTGTCAATGCAGCCACTGCAACCTTGTCTCTGCAAGCTCTCATGACATCAAAGGAGAACAAGCTAAGGCTCGACGCAGTTCTTTCTCACATTGCTGACAGATTTTGAGGACATCATTTGAAGGGTAGATTAAGCCACCATGCCATTTCCTTCGAATCTGAGAGTAGGTTTTGTTCTCATGACATGATGCGGTTAGTGCAGATACAAACTCATGACACTTGACACTCGCTTGTAGATTCCTTACTACAAATCCAGCATTTTATGCAAGAACAACCTCTGCAGTTTTAGAAATTCTGCCGGGATCAGAGCAGCAAACATGCTCTTCAAGAATGCTCAGCACTCTTTCAACAGAAGGCTCATTTTCTTTTAGGCTTTTGCCAGTGGTGGACCTGTTTATTACTTCTGTCGAAGATGGCTTCACTGTGAGCTCATGTAGAAAATGACGATGTGCTCAAGTGGAGGACAGTTTCCACTGGCAACATCTTTCACCTCATTTTGGACTACAAGCCACTTGAATCAAACTGCCAGGCAGTTGGATTATCATTGCAGTGTCCAAACAAACGTATCACTGCAAAGAACAGTTCAAGATGGTTCTGGCTCAATTTTGAAGTAGGGAGATGTGCTAGGCAGATGTGAAAATGCAGATACTGCATTATCCTAAATTAAATGGGTGTAGAAGCAAATTACACTCTGCATGCAAATTAAAAGGCCAGTAAAGCCTGTCTTCTTTCTTTGCCTTTTGCAAGCACCTATGTGGTGACAGCAGCCACATTTTCAAGGCACAGGGCCATTTTTCTAGCCAGCTTTGACATTCTTAACTCACAACGCCTGAAACAAACGCATCGTTCAAATATCTTACGAATTACTCTGTGGTTGCAGAATCTCGCAAGCTTTTGCCTCGAGTGCCCTGCATTCTCCAATAGCATCCGCTACAGATGTGCTGAACGCCTGTCCTGCAAGGGATACTTTCATTGACTCATGCAACTGTTCAATATGCACCTACATTATTAGGCCTGCATTGGAAATTTCTCAAACTTTTTTGTCACATTGTGTGTTTCTGAGAAGTTTAAGCATGGGGCAGGCATCCAATAGAACAAATATTGGATGATTTGTAACAGGGTGAGGAAAAGCTGTGTTAGTCTTCAAAGTCAAGCCTGCTACCAAGATTGTGCAGCATAAAAAAATTTGCAGCTGCACCATCACAAGGTAAACGCACTTCATGTGGAGGGGAGGTAGCCTAAGTTGCTCCATTGCCCAGCTCCTAAGCCATCAAAAAGGAACTATCCTAAAGGTAGCTTCCATCTCCCATTGATTGCCACCATCATAGCAACAAAGGCATCTTTAGCAACAGGGAAGCTGTCATCATTCACTTCAGTTCCCACGTACACGGGCCCATGAAACCTCCTACCATCCCATTAGACATGTCGCCTTATTGCAATTTCAGCTACAACTAAGTTGCAGAGCGTAGCATGGCCCAATTTTGAATTTTCTTCTACTTCCTTTCCATGTGCAGCTAATGCTTCTTTAAAAAACCAGGAAATCCATCAACATGCCCAAACCATTTTGATGTATTTGGATGATGCAAAAGTGTGTCAAAAACAGCCCTGACATAGTTATATATGCCCTAGGTGAATAAAAATGCAGTCAGTGCAAAAAAGCTCATCAGTAGGTTTTCTTCGGAGCCCGCAAGGCTTTGGAATGCAGCAATGTTTTCCTCAATGAGAATTCCTTTTTTTTTGAGAGATCATCAACTACATTTGAAAGGTAAGCAACCTTGCGTTAAAGACGGCACTGTGCTTGCTGCAGTGTTTATATTTTCTTTTGAAGCAATAGCTTCACTGTGCCAGGTTTCAAGCCGTCAGCGTGGCTGCGCCTCAGCCGTTGTCATGCCAACCGCCACAGCTGAGAGGGGGCTCGCCTTGCTTGGCACTTCGTGCGGTTAGCGCGGCTGCGGCGGCCATGTCAGAACCGGCGCTTCGCCAGTCACCTGACATTCAATCTCCTCGGGGCGCAATGTTAGCCAGCATAGCACGCTGTTCTTCCAGCTCCAACCTGCCGGTGCGACCTCCAGGGCTGCTCGTGTTGGAACTGGGGGATGAGATCCAAAAGAAGAGAAAGCCCTTCTCTAAAAACAGCGCCGGCGTGTTGAGGTTCGAGTCACGATGATTCTTCACTTCTCGGGGAAACTTACCATTGTGGGGGGGAAGCAAGTACTGACTAGGAGGCAGAACTCGAATGTAGACTGGTCTTCTGCAATCAAGGCTCCTCGCAAGGCCGAGGCGCTGGTGGTGACAGTGACGGGCGAACGGCTGCCTCCACGTGCCGCGAGGCGGAAGGCAACGGCAAAAGAGGAATAAGAGGCCACGCCGCGAGGAAGGCATGTTGGGGTCTCGCTGTCCGTTCTGTCCATTCTGCCAAGCCCGTTGTGCTCTAAGCGGTGCGGGCCGGGTGCTATTATTTTCCATTCCTTTTACTCGTCCACCCCAAGTTTTGTTTCTTCTGCCTTCCTGCCTTCCACGGATCCTGCTTTGTCAGAGCCTGCTTGCTTCGTTTCCTGGTGGTGCCGGACGTTTCTTTTTGGTGCGGCTGCTCCACGTTCGGGGGTTTTGGCCAGGTTTCCGGGTAGCTATATATTCGTTTTCCTATCAACGATCACTGGTCACATGCAAACCGCACATTCACTTCGTGTGCACTTCCAAAGTGGTTCGGCGTGCTGAAAATGCTGCTGTCAGCAACATGGGTCACAATTCGCAGGCAATAACGGACATGAGACCACTGCATTTCATGAAAACCCTCCTCAAGGTGAAGGGTCTTGTCCCCGCACTTCTTGCAGGTCGCAGCAGGCATGATGAACTTACTGAGGAAGATTTATTATGTGGTATCCGGATGATCTACAACCTGCAACATCAACATCAAATTTAGTAATCTGGATCGGCATGTTTACAACATCAATTCAGCTGAGAATTTTGAGAAAAAAACGAATTATCCAGTAAGAATATCTCCTACCATCCAGTAAAGATATCTAAACATTATCCCAATAATAAAACAATAAATACAACTATGAGAACCAACTTATGTGACAGAACAACAGTATAGAAATGAACTGCATCAGAACGCACCAGCAAAGTAAGTCATCATTACCAAAGCACATCCACTACGACCACTTCCATTCCACCCACAAGCTAACTTTATTTGCACACAAGTCAAGACCCCTAGGCTTTATAAACCATCACTCCAAATAGTGCACTTTGAGGTTCAGAACGCATGCAAACACGGTTAAACACTCCGGTCAATGAACTGTAATTAAAATTAAATCCTGAAGTACAAAGATAACTTTTAAGTCCAGGAAAACACCTGAGGAGCCACGTTGGGTCAGTGGTTAAGGGCGCTCGTCTACTGAGCCGGAGTACCTGGGTTCGAACCCGACTGCGCCGGCAGCATTTCGATTGAGACGAAATGCGAAAGGCGCCTGTGTGTTGTACGACGTCACAGATACAAAATAAATCGGTTTTTGAGGAAAGGAAATGACGCAGGATCTGTCTCACATATCTCGGCGGACACCTGAACCACACCGTAAGGAAAGGGAGGAAGGTGGGAGTGAAAGAATAAAGAAAGAAAGAGGTGCTGTAGTAGAGGGCTCCGTAATAATTTAGACCACCGGGGATCTTTAACGTGCATTGACATCGCACAGCAAACGGGCGCCTCTTGCGTTCCCCCTCCATCGAAAGGCAGATACTCGGGCCCGGTAGAAGATTGCGCCTTAACCACTGTGCCACCGTGGTGGGATTACAGATCACAAGGTGGTCGAAATTATTCCAGAGACCTAATCGTACATAAGTACCTTACTTTCATTTAGGAGAGCAGAAAGTTGGGCAAAGCTCTTTATGGCGATACTTTAACACTGTTGTACTGTATCGCCATAAAGAGCAACTAGTACGGGAAGTAGTAGAGGCGTATCATATCTGCACAGAAGTTTACTCATGTGTGAGCAGCACTTCGATGGCCTTGTCTAAGCGCGAGATATATCTGTTGGAAAAGCGTGGGAGCCTGTAGGTGCTTATTTTTTGGCAATGGTTATTTCCCTTCTTATGTTAGTAGTTTTCGATGACAACGTGAGGCTGTGACGCAGCGATTAGAGATTATTTATATGTGGTTTCCCGATTAAAACAGTCAGTTGTAAGTCAGCGCGTGTTCGTGTCTCTCTTTTTCTTGGTCCTTCATTTTAGTTATGCTGTTTCGTTCCTTAAAGATGCAATACCAACTCGCCCACTATGCTATGTTGCTACAAACTATGTTACAGGCTGAGCAGCATTTCAAGTGCTCTCGTGAAGCTAGCCAACCAGCTTAAGCCGTAACCAGCACCTAGTCAATCCCGTAGGCCTAGCCGACTTTTGTAGTTTTGATCTTTTCGTTGCAGTAAGTGGTTGAAAGAAGTGTTGTGCCGATTTGTCCATGCGATTGCAAGTTGTGCCGCGCTACAGTGTGTTGGGTGACCCCCCTTACTTGGGACTCTGTCGTGGAGGAAAATTGAACATATGTATTTATACATTTCTCTCCTTGAGCCGGAACTGCGCCGAGATGTGGCAGTGCGTGGTCTCTTGAACACTGACCGCATGGAGGACTCGGATTTTGAGCGGGACTTCTGCTTTAAGAAGGCCGATTTGGAGTATCTAGCTGATTGCCTCAGATACCAAGCGAGATCGTCAGTGCCCAGCGTGTGACTGTGCTGGGCTGTGAAGCGCTATGTATGACACTGCAGCGGCTGGCGTACACCAAGCCTCTTCGATCAAGAGGTGCTTTTCCCTCAGTGCTTTTTCCTCACTCCTTGGTGATTTCAAGCGTTCTCAATACGGTCCTTGCTCATATTGAGCACTATTTCGACCACCTACTTTAACCTGACCACGCATTTGTGGCTCAGTCTGAACACGCTTGAACGCTTCTATTTGTTAGTTATATGGGGTTTTATGGCGCATAAGCAACTATGGCTATCATGCGCCAAACACAAGGTTAGATGATGTTATGTTAAGTGTATAGAAGTTACATTATATTAAATTTAAAACAGTGGCTTTCTTTAGAAACTTACAAACAAGTGAAAACTCGACGAGTGTTTGCTCGCCTAAAAGCAATGCGGGATGAAATGGAATGTGTTCATTGTAAAATACCATAAAAAATTTTTTTCGAACTTCTTCGAGATGGGAACAAGAGATTAAAATGTGATTCACTGTGAGCTCCTCACCACACATTTCACACACAGGTTTGTCTTTTTTTGTTAATAAGAAGTTATGGGTGATGTGTGTGTGGCCTATGCGTAAACGACATAAAATTACTTCGATAAAACGCTCTTTATGACGGCATGATTTCCATTCTTTCAAAATAGGCTTTACGAGGGGGTACCCAAAAGAAACCGGACAAATTTTTGTTTGAACTTATTTGTTCACATTTTAAGCACAGACCTTCAATCTCCTTCAAAGTATTCCCCACTTGCAATGATACGCTTGTCGAATCTTTCATTCCATTTTTCAAAACATTGTTTAAATTCATCTTTTGTGATGCTTGACAGTGCCTCCGTCGTTTTTTTCTTCACCTCAGCAACATCAACGAAACGCTTTCCATTCACCTACTTTTTAATTCTAGGAAACAAAGAATATAGCACGGGGCAAGGTCGGGAGAGTATGAGGGTTGAGGAATAAGCGACATGCCATTTTCGGTCCAAATTTGTCGTAGAGAGAGGGCTGTGTGACCAGGGGCATTGCCATGATGGAAAAACCAGTCACCCGACCGCCACAAATCTGGCCGCTTCCACCGCACACTGTTGCCCAATCTTTTCAAAACATCCACGTAGAAAGCCTGGCTAACTGTCTGACCCTGCGGAACAAATTCTCAATGGACGACTCCTCTCACGTCGAAAAAAGAAATCAGCATTGTTTTGAGGTTTGGTTTCACCTGACGAGGTTTCTTGAGGCTCGGTGAATTTGAAGTTTTCCACTGGCATTATTGTTGCTTTGATTCAGGATTCGATTCAGGAACCGTCAAGTTGTCCCCATAGCATTGTCCTTGTACGTCTCTCTTAATATTTCAAGAGTTTCCATTCAACTTTTTCCGAGCAAAAATCAGAATTTCACCGGCGCACGCTGTTCACGAAAATGAGCCATTGCAAAAACGACATTCACACAAAACAGTCGTCACTTTAAAACTCTGCCTAAACTAGTCTGATCTCCTTTAACGACGGCACTCGGCCTACTGACTCTGGAATGTTCGTTCTATGCGCTCCTAGTGGCAAAACGCGGTGCCACAGAAGCTTTGCCGACCAAAAAATTTAGTCCGGTTTCTTTTGGGTACCCCCTCGTACAGTATGCAGCTTGTTTCTTTCATTCTCCCAAGAAGCTTGCCATTTGGCTCTTAGTTTGCTATGCACTAACTTCATGTAATCCCTCGGAGGCAAACCCACATGTTTCACCTCCATGGCTCTGGCTTGTGCAGCACACGTGTCGGCTCTCTCATTATCCCTAATGCCAACGTGACTGGGAACCCAGCAGAATTTTATAACATGTTTTTGTGCTGTGACCTTTACTATATTGTGTATGATGCTTCCAATCAGTGGCTCCGTGGCATTTTTGGAGTTTAATGCTGTAAGGACGCTCAGTGAATCTGTATAAATGATGCTCTTTTTGATGTTTTCATTTGTTATTTTCTGTACCGCAACACAAATGGCATAACACTCCGCGGTGAAAACTGTAGCACATGAGGGCAGTCGTACTGCATTTTCATTTTTTCCTTGTATTACTGTGCTTCCTACATGAGCATGAGTTTTTGACCCGTCAGTATAAAATGACACGTAATTTCTGTATTTTTCTTGTAGTGCTAAATATTCTTGTATTATATGGTCGTGTGGCGTACAGGTTTTACGGAGGCGTGTTAGTGTGACGTCACACACTGTGGGGAGAGTGTACCACGGTGGTAGTGCTTCGTGTCTTGGGGCAATATTTTTGATTTCATTTAGTATGTTCAGAGTTTGACATTTTTCTTCGAAGCGCAAGAGCAACGGCTTAATCGCATGGGGCTTGTTGTTGAAGAGCATTCGGGATGGGCATTTCGTGACAATTGGGTAACAGACATGTTTGGGCTGTGAAAGGATTTTGAGGATGTATGTACAAGTTAGTGCAGTTCTTCGATCTTCTAAGGAAGGTTCATTAGTTTCCACATACAGACTTGCTATTGGGGAAGTTCTGTAAGCACCGGAAGACAGCCTTAAACCAAGATTGTGGACAGGATCGAGTCGTTTTATGTAGGACGGTCTTGCTGAGCCATATACTATGGACCCATAGTCTAACTTAGAGCAAACCAGAGAACGATATATATGTAACAGGGAAGCTCTATCAGACCCCCAGCGTTTTCTTGATAGCATTTTCAGCACATTGAGGGCTTGGGAAGCTTTTTTCTTTAAGCTGTTTATATGTGGCAAGAAAGTGAGTTTTTTATCGAAAGTTATCCCTAGAAATTTGTGCTCTTGTTTGAACGGTAATGGGGTTTGGTTTAAATATAGTGTGGGGTCGGCCTGTAGGCCTCGTCTCAAAGAGAACAGAACCGCTACTGTTTTCTGAGGGGAAAATCTCAATCCGTTTCTATCTGCCCAGGTAGCCAGTTTATTTATTGTTATTTGTATTTGCCGCTCACAGGTAGGTATGCTGGAAGACGTGCATGCTATTTGGAGGTCGTCTACGTAAACTGAGTACATGATGGATTTTGGGATTACTTTTCCTATGGAGTTCATTTTGATGACAAATAAGGTCGTGCTGAGGATGCACCCTTGGGGTACACCAGTTTCTTGGTAAAAAGTCTTGGAGAAGGTTGCGCCTAGGCGGACTCTGAACGTGCGATTGGTCAGGAAGTCGCTCAAACAGCTCAGCATCCTGCCGCGGATACCTAGGTCCGCTAGGTCACAGAGGATACCGAACCTCCACGTGGTATCGTAAGCCTTCTCCAGGTCGAAGAAGACCCAGATGCAGTGTTGGTTGTGGATGAACGCTTCCCGAACTATGTTCTCGAAGCGGACAAGGTGATCGGTTGTGGAACATGTCTTTTTAAACCCGCATTGATGTATATCTAAAAGTTGCCGAGACTGAAGTATGAAGGTTAGTCTGATGTTTAGAATGCTTTCGAATGATTTTGCTATGCAGCTAGTGAGTGCTATTGGCCTGTAACTGGTGGGACTAGTTGGTGGTTTGCCAGGTTTTAGGAAGGGTACTATGATGGCTTCTTTCCATGCATGGGGAATTTCTCCACTGATCCATATTTTATTGAAAAATTTTAGGAGAGCCTCTATGGCAGTCTCAGAGAGGTGAGCAAGCATGGCGTAATGTATATTGTCTGGGCCTGGTGCTGTCATTTTACCGGATGTTAGTACTCTGTTTAGTTCCTGCATTGTAATAACCTGATTGTAGTTTTCGTGTATGCATGTTCCAAAGGGAAGTTTTTGTTTTTCTACTATTGTTTTGTGCTTTTGAAATGTTTGTGTATACAGTCGACGACCGATTTTTCGGACTCTCTAGGGGCCGCGAAAACGACCGAAAAATCGGGCAGTCCGGAAAATCAAATTTCACCGAAAAAATCACGAACTTATTACCACTATGCCGGAGAAAGCGGCCAATTGTATTGCACACATTCTAAAGCTCCTCATTACTATATTTCGCCGCGCGAAATACCGTATAAACGCGTATAAGGGCCGCACTTTTTTTTTCCAGATTCGGGGGCCAATTTTCGGGGTGCGGCCCATACACGTGATATGCGAAAAAAAAATTTTTTTAAGTAAAAACACACCAACCAGGGAATGAGCGACATTTATTCTACGTTCAGTCGTCACTCGCGAAGTATTTAGACTCCTGAGCTGGTGCTGCGCTCTGGTGCACGCTCATGCCAAAAGAAGCCGCGCAGCATGTCCGCTGTCAACGCGTAGCCGTTGTTCCGAAATTCCACCACATAGAGGAGCAGCTCTTCTTCCAGTTCAGGAAACTCGCACGGCTTGACTCGGAAAGCGCGCTTTTTGCAGCTTGTGTTTCTCTTCTGGTTGCACCATCATCGGACGCACTTCTCGGCCACGTCGAATTTCCCGCCCTTCGCACGCTTACCGACCGCGTTCGAGAGCTAACTCCCAGCCGTGTAGCTTAAGGTGCTTGCCCATCGCGCTAAAACTGTGAAGCTCGGCGGCAGCACGCGAAAGCCACTATCACGGCGAACGCGCTAACACGCATGCTGACACGCCACGAAAGGCTGGAGCTGGCGATACTGATGTCGATGTGAACAGCGGAAAATCGCGACCGAGAAAAATGTTGGTGATAATGATCACGGCGCCATCCGGTGCGCGCGCGTGGTCTCCGCGAACGGCGCAGCGCCGGAGCAGATCGCGGCTGCGATAAGATCCGGCGGCGCGATAAGATCGGGCGGCGCGCCGCGCGCTTCGATCGCGGAGGCCACGGCGTGCGCGTAGCCTCCGCTATCGTATTCGCGTTCCGTGTTCGGGACTAAAGACTCGGCACAGATGAGTTCCGTGAACTCAGACTACGGTTCAAGTTCGTGCGGTGGAAGACATTCAAGGACAGTACGAATTCTAAAACACGCATGCGCAATGTGCCGACTCGCGCAGAATTTCAGCGTCGCAAGTTAAGAGGCTCCCTTTTAGCTTGAATTTCATTTTGTTTGATCAAGTTTTCGATCTCTCCTGCAGTTTGAATTAATGAGGTTCCACTGTACACATTATATGGCGGCTTGGGTACTGGCGGCGAGTGCGAACGAGGTCCGAAAAATCGAGTGGTCAGTTGCGGTGCGCCATGTCGCGGTGCCGCGAAAAAGTCCGAATAATCAAGCATGTCCGAAAAATCAGGCGTCCGAATTTTCGGTCGTCGACTGTAGTTGGATGAGCTTGAAACTGTGGAAAAATGCTCACCCAATATGTTGGCCTGTTCTTCTAATGTTGTTTGAGTACCGGGTGTTGTTAGCATTGGAAATGTGAATGGAGTAAAATTTCCAGTGAACCTCCGCACCTGCTCCCATATTTTCTTGGATGTTATTGAGCTGTTTATGGAGGATATGTACTGTTGCCATGATGCCCTTTCTGTGTTCCGTCTAATGTATCGTGCTTTGGCTCTAGCCCTTTTGAAGGTGAGCAAGTTTCCTGCAGTGGGATATCTGCGAAGGTTGCCCCAAGCCTTGTTTTGCTGCTTTTTAGCCAATGAGCATTCAGTTGACCACCAAACTTTATGTGTTTTTCGTGCAATTTGAGACGTTTGTGGGATGGCTTCTATTGCTGCAGATATTAAGCATGTGACAAATTTTTCATTTAGTTCTTCTATAGTAAGGGTTTCGGCATATTCTTTTTCTAGTGTGGCCTTCGTTCTGAAAAGTGCCCAATAGGCGAGGTGAATTTTCCATCGCCGTGGCTTCGTAGGGAGGATGGATGTAGCTGATGTTAGCTTTAAAACCGTAGGTAAGTGATCACTTCCCCGAGGGTCGTCTAAAACATCCCAAATAAAATCATTAAAAACCGATGGTGATGCAAACGCTAAATCTAGGCAGGTCATTTTTCCAGAGCTGGGGCAGCAGTACGTTGCTTTTCCTGTGTTCATTAAACATATGCTATTTGAAAGAATAAAATCCTCGATGAGCTGACCCCTGGAATCAGTATGCTCACTTCCCCAGAATGAGGAGTGTGCGTTAAAATCCCCAATTATGACATACGGCTCAGGCAACTGTCCCAGTTCTTCTAGGTCATGCATGGTAATTGTGTTGTGTGGTGGTATGTACGCAGAACATATTGTTATTGTTTTATGGCTAATGATGTTTACTGCGACCGCTTCTAAGTTCGTCTTTAATGATACCTCTCTTGCAGGGACATCGCTTTGCGTAATGATAGCGACGCCTCCTGAGAGTTGGCTAGCTTGTACTCGGTCTTTCCGGAAAATATTATATTTTTTTAAGATGTTTGTGTGCTGTGGCCCAAGGTTTGTTTCTTGCAGGCACACAGCTGTAGGTGCCATTGTTTTGAGCATATCGGTTATGTCTGTGTAGTTTCTGTGTAGACCTCTACAGTTCCATTGTATTAGATACGCCATTGTGATAAGTTGGGGATTGGGGAAAGTCACTTATTCTCAGGAGCAGTGATTCGTGGTTTCCCTTTTTTCTCTAGGGAGTCTCGCCGCCGCTGCAGCGGTGGCGAACTAGGAGTTGTATCCATCGCCACTTTCGTGGCGCCGGATTTCCGCGGAGAATCCGCGGATGCGTGTGTTTTAGATGTCCGCGGACTTTCGCTGACATCCATCTCCTCCACGGTAGACGTGGAGGATGCTTCTTGGTTGCGATGGCCCGTGGCCTTCGCATTGGTCTTTTTTGCTGGCACCGCTGAACCAGGCCCTGCTCCAGCGGCAGAGTCTCTTGGGCCAGCAGTTGCCTTCTTAGAGGGGTGGGGCGACAGGTCCAGTTCAGCAGAGCTGTTCTGGGTGTCTGTCGCCGAGGATGCCGCTATGTTCTTTGTAAAATGTAGCAAAAAATTTTTTCCTTAATGATTCAAGTTTTGTGCATGATAGTAGTATGTGGTTTACAGTAAGTTCATGTCCGCATTGCTCGCAAACAGGTTTGTCTTTGTTTGTTAGCAGGAAGTTGTGGGTGAGATTTCCATTCGTCTAGAATGGGTTTTACTAAATGTAGCTTATTATTTCTTTCGATATTCCATTGCGACTGCCATTTACTTCTTAATTTGCACTGCACCAACTTCATACCATCTTTGTAGGGAATGTGTAACACTTTCTTTATTTCTTTGTTTCGAGCTTTTCCAGCACATTCATCTGCTTTCTCATTGCCAATGATTCCAATGTGACTGGGAACCCAGCAAAATTTTATGTCTTGTCCCTGTATTGTGGCGCTTGTTATGTTGTGTATGATGTCACCAATTAGTGGTGTCACTGCATTTCTACGGTGAAGTGAGGTTAGTATGCTCAGAGAATCAGTGTAAATGATACTGTTCTGAATGTTCTCATTTATTATTTTTTCTACAGCCACCAAGACTGCGTAACACTCAGCGGTGAAAATGGATGCACACTCAGGTAGCCGTACTATTTTTTCCCAATTATTCTGAACTACAGCACTTCCCACGTAGTGCGCCGATTTTCATCCATCGGTATAAAATGCTTCGTATACTTCTTTGAGTGCTAAATATTCTTGTAATATCTGTTCATGTGGTGTATGTTTTTTCCGAAATTGTGTTAATGTGAAGTCGCACACAGATGGTAGGCAGTACCAAGGCGGGAGTGGATCAGGTTTGCGGGCAATATTAGGCAACATGTTCATTATGTCTAGTTCTTGGCATTTCTCATCAAAGCGGAGAAGAAGTGGTCTGATTGCTAGAGGTTTGTTGGTAAATAGTGTTCGAGATGGACACTTTGTAACGAGTGGGTAACATATGTCTTTAGGCTGGGAACGGATCTTTAAAATGTATGAACATGTGAGCATTGTTCGTCTGTCTGCAAGTGGTGGTTCATTGGCTTCCACGTAAAGGCTTTTTATGGGTGATGTCCTGTAAGCACCAGTTGAAAGACGCAAACCCAAATTGTGCACAGGATCCAGTCGCTTCAAGTACGACGGCCTTGCTGATCCATACACTATGCAGCCATAATCTAAAACGGAACGTACTACAGAGCGATAAATCTGTACAAGGCATACCCGATCAGAACCCCAGTGTTTGCGTGAAAGGACTTTCAGTATGTTGAGTGACAGCGACGCTTTCTTTTTCAGTGCATTTATGTGAGGCAGGAAAGTAAGCTTTTTATCGAAGGTGATGCCTAGAAATTTGTGTTCCTTTTTTAAAGGTAGTTCGGTTTGGTTTAGGTGTAATGTGGGATCTGTGTGCAAGCCTCGTTTGAGTGAAAAAAGTAAGGCCACTGTTTTCTGTGGGGAGAGGTGGAAACCATTCTTGTCTGCCCATGTTGCCAGTTTGTTGATTGTAAGCTGTACTTGTCGTTCGCATGTGGATATATTGGATGATGTGCACGCTATCTGAAGATCATCAACATACATAGAATACATATGGACCTTGGGATTATTTTTCTAATAGAATTCATTTTTACACAACGAAGAGAGTTGGGCTTAAAATGCACCCTTGAGGAACTCCATTTTCCTGAATAAGTCCCTCGAAAGGGTCGAGCCTAGGCGGACATTAAATGAGCGGTTAGACAAAAAGTCTTTAATGGCCAAGTCCTGGAGGATCCCAAACCTCCAGGTTGTATCATATGCTTTTTCTAAATCAAAAAAGACGCTAAGACAGTGTTGTTTGTGTATAAAAGCTTCCCTGACTGTATTTTCGAGACGGACGAGGTGATCTGTAGTGGAGCATCCTTTTTTAAATCCACACTGATGGATATAAAGCAGTTCACAGGATTGAAGAACAAAGTCTTATATTTAGGACACTTTCGAAGGATTTGGCGAGGCAACTGGTTAAGGCTATGGGTCTATAACTGCTAGGAGAGGTTGGGGGTTTACTAGGTTTAAGAAACGGTACAATAATAGCTTTCTTCCAGGCTTCAGGTATTTTCCCTGACATCCAAACTGTGTTGAAGAATCTCAAAAGTGCTTCTATGGCAGGCTCAGAAAGATGTGCAGTTTTTTTCCGGCAGACAGTACTCTGTTGATTTCTTGGCGGGTAATTAGACTATTGTATTTTTCATTTGCACATTTTAAACAGGACTGCGTGTAGTGGGATGAACTTGAAACTGCAGTGAAATGTTCCCCCAATATGTGTGCCTGTTCCTCTATGCTTGTTTGTGTGCCGGGTGTTGTTAAAAAACGAAATGTGAATGGTGAAAAGTTGCCGTTTATTTTCCGAACCTGCTCCCACATTTTTTTAGATGGGATCTGACTGTTGATAGTTGAAACATAATTCTGCCATGAAGCTTTTTCGGCACTGCGACGGACATACCGAGCTTTAGCTTCTGCCTTTTTAAAATTTAGGAAATTTTCATGCGTCGGATACCTACGGAATTTACCCAAAGCTCTGTTTTGTTGTTTTTTCACTTCTTTACAGTCTTTTGTCCACCATACTTTATGGTTTTGTCGCGCCACTCCTGACGACTGAGGAATAGCTGTGAGTGCGGGCAGCCTTTGCTCTAAAAAGTGACTTGTCGGCGAGGTGAAGCTTCCAGCGCCGTGGCCTTGTGGGGATTATTTCCGGTGTGGATGTTAAAGTGATTAGTACAGGGAGGTGATCGCTGCCATATATGGATTGTCAATGACGTCCCAGTTAAAATCGTTAAAAACAGAAGGTGAACTAAACGATAAATCTAAAAAGGTCATTTTCCCTGAGGTAGGGGAGCAGTATGTGGCTTTTCCTGTATTTAAAAGACATACATTGTTGGTGAGGATAAAATCTTCGATTATTTGACCCCTAGAGTCACAGTGCTCGCTTCCCCAAAAAGGGGAGTGAGCGTTAAAGTCCCCAACTACTAGATACTGTTTTTTTTATTTTTTTATTTATTATTACCCTCAGGGTATAAACATTACAGAGGGGAGTGGGTTTTAATCAATAAACAAACAAAAGATATGCACAGCAACAAAACATACAAGTAATACTGTAAGTGACAGTTAAGTTTGGTTAAAAATGATCTAAACAAAGTCCCATAACACTTAATATAACACAATGAAATTCGCGATACCGTTTGAGTGTACACAGTGGTGAAATTAAATAATATATGAACACACAGGAAAGAGGTAGGTTTTATACAATGTTAAGAAGAACTCGCATGTCTATATTGCGCACGGCAGACTGAAATAACCAAAATTTTTCAATTGTTGCAACGGAAGAGGGAAGGCGGTTCCAGTCTTTAGATGTGCGGGGTATGAATGAATCGGAGAAACATTTAGTGTTGCATGAATTTATGCCAACCTTGTGAGCGTGGTCAATGCGTGATGATACATATGAAGGCGGAATGAGCAATTTATCGTGTAAGTCATCATGGTAAAATATCTTATGAAAGAGGCATAACCGTGCATGCTTTCGACGAAATGTGAGGGGTAGCAGATTAAGATTAGATTTCATTGAGGATACACTAGCGGTGCGGTGATAATTAGAGAAGATGAAACGAGCTGCATTATTTTGAATCATTTCTAGCTGGTTAATGAGATCAGTAGTGCCCGGGTCCCAAACTGAAGATGCGTATTCAAGTTGCGAACGAACTAACGTTTTGTAAAATAGAAGCTTGGTAGTAGAAGGGGCCGAGCGAAAGTTCCGTTTTAAGTAGCCTAGCATGCGGTTAGCTTTGTTGACAATGAATTCGACATGACTGTTCCAGCTAAGGTTAGAAGCGATATGAATGCCAAGGTACTTGTATGACGCTACAGATTCGAGAGCTACATTGTTAAGGTGATACGTAGGTGAGTTGCTAGATGACCTGGATACGCGCAGAAATTTGCACTTGTTAACGTTTAGCGTCATTTGCCATGCTTTGCACCAAGAGGAGATGTTGTTAATGTCAGTTTGAATTGCGCGTACGTCATCATCGTTTATTATTTCACGGAAAAGGATGCAGTCATCTGCAAATAAGTGAATTGATGATGTAACAGAATCAGGCAGGTCATTAATGAATATTAAGAAGAGTAAGGGCCCAAGCATGGTACCTTGAGGAACGCCAGAAAGAACGGGGTGTAAATGTGAGTTAGTTCCATTAGTTGCTACAAACTGCTGACGCTCTGTTAAAAAGCACTCTAGCCATTTTAGTACGTCAGTATCGAGCCCTATCATGCGCAGTTTTAGTAGCAAAAGCCTTGGCGAAATCTAAAAATATGCAATCTGCAGTGGAACGATGATCAAGAATTGCATGCAATTTATGAGTAAAGAGAACAAGTTGCGTTTCACATGAATATGACTTACGAAAACCGTGTTGTGCATGATGAAAAAACGAGTTTGACTCTAAGAAATTTGCTATATGTGAAAAAAGAACATGTTCTAGGATCTTACAGGGGATGCTGGTGATTGAAATAGGCCGGTAGTTGTAAGGTGAGTGCTTGTTTCCAGATTTATGTACTGGAATCACCTTCCCTATCTTCCAGTCGGCCGGCATCGCGCTATTTTCTAGAGACTGCTGAAATAATTTAGAAAGAATAATGGAGGAATATATCTTAGTGCTTTTCAGAAATTTTGAGTTAATGCAGTCGATGCCGGCGGCTGAAAAAGGTTTCAGGCCGTCAATGATTTTGGCGATTCCATCTGGGTTGATGATAACAGGATACATTGGCAGATAATTATGGGCGCAACAATAAGGTAAGTCGTTTGGCAGGGATTTCGTGAAGTAGCTGGAGAAGACATCATTTAATACAGTGGAGCATTCATCGTCAGGAACAGGTTCGTCATTAGCGCTTGTTAAAATAATTTTAGACCGGTCTGTAGGATTGATAACTTTCCAGAACTTTTTAGGATTATCTATCAATATATCGGGTAAAGTCTTTGCAAGAAACATTTTTTTAGCATTTTTAACTGCTGAAATATAAGCGTCGTTTGCAGTACGATATAAAGACCAACGAAATTGACTATATGAGGTGTTAGCAAGCCGGTATAAGCGCTTCTTCCGGTTAGATAAGCGCCTAATGTATGAGTTATACCAAGGCTTTGGATTATACGAGATATTTCGGATGGGAATAAATCAATTGATAAGCTCGGTAACCTTATTCTTGAAGAGTGTCCAGTTCGTTTCTACAGAGCGTTGCTCGAAGGCTTCTAGGAACTTTGTTAAAAATAGGCTTAACTCACTGTTGATTTGGGTAAAATCTGCACGGTGATAATTGCGCAGTGTTTTAGTTGTCTTTACTCTCTTTTGTTTGGGTATGTTAATAGTAAAATTCAATGCAAGATGGTCACTCAGCCCTGGCAGGTATATTATTTCTGAACATAATTCAGGGCTCGAGCACAGGACTAAATCTAATATATTAGCAGTGGTGTCTGTTATTCGGGTAGGTTGTGTAACTATTTGCGTGAGGTTAAAGCACGAACAAAAATCTGTGAATTCCTTGGAAGTAGAGGAAGTTGAATTAATAGAAGCAGTACTCACTGACCAATCAATGCCAGGAAGATTAAAATCGCCCAGTAAAAATATAGGTGTTGTCGGAAATCGTGTAGTTACGATGTTGATACTGTCATGAAGCTCAGAGACAAACGTCGACGATGCGTTTGGTGCGCGATAACAAGCCCCTATAATGAATTGACGGTGCGTTAGTTTCAGATATACCCATATTATCTCTAATCCGGTCGTGACATTAAGGGCGAAAGATTCGAAATTTTTGTTAATGGCTATAAGGACGCCACCGCCTTGCCTTGCATTCCTATCACAACGATAAAATTGAAATTTGTTAGGTGAGTCAAGGATTTCGCTGTCACGAATGTGCCCATGAAGCCATGTTTCGGTTAGTACTAAGATATCAGCAGAGCATGAATCAACAAGAGATGAAAGTTCAGTTCTTTTCCTGATTGCGCTTCTTATGTTGGTATACAAGACGGACACGTGTGTTGGGGGAAGGTGGCAACCACTGCCCCTCTGAAACCGCTAATCACATGATAACGGATTTTGTTCCTCGGAAGAGGCAGGCGGGGGTGCAAGACTAGGAAGCGGGTTACGGGTGACAGAACGTTTTGGGCTAGTGTAGGGTAACTCAGATATAACATCTGTAATAGGATTGTACGTAAAGCACTTGTTATCGATGACTAGCTTATTGTACTTAAGCTTGAAAAAGGGCAAATTTGGTAGGGATTTAGCATATTCGATCAGCCTCTTTCTAGTTTCACGAGTCGCTGGTGAAAAATCCTCAGTTATGCTGATTTCGTTTCCTTTTAGTTTAGCTTTTAACTGCAGAACTTTTTCCTTTGACTTGTGGCTGGCGAATTTTACTATAACAGGGCGGTTACGGGAGGGGTGGTGTTGTCCTATTCTATGCGCGCGCTGAATGTCAGCTGAAGTTATCTGGTTACTGAGCAAGTTTAGCACCTTCTCTTCGGTCTGTGCCCATGTTTCGGTTTCATCAGGAATTCCATGAAATAGCAAGTTGTCTCGCCGGCTTCTGTCCTCGAGTTCGTTCATACGCGATTGCAAAAGCTCGTTTTGTTTCCTAAGATCGTTGATAGTGTGTTCCATATTTTCTTTAAGACTGTCTATGGCTTCCACCTTGCGCTCAACGTCCGCAAGCCTGCTGCCCAAGTTCCCGAGAACCGATTCGATTTTTTGCTGACCTTGACGGACTTCTTCAAGACTTTTTTTCATTTCAAGATTACTGGCTGTTATTGAAGCAGACTGGTCCTGTAGCACTTGGAGGATGCGCAGTATTTCGTCGTTTTGTGAGGTTACTTCTGAAGTATTAGCCGTAGACGGTTTGACTTTATCGGGGGGGCTATCTTTCGAATCTTGACGGATAACATGGCGTGTCGAGGGGCCGGGGTTTTCTTCGACATCTCCCGACATCAATAACAGAAGGCAATTGTTTAGACACTCGGATAATATATGAGAGAAAACCCGTGGGCACGGAACAGCAACAGGCAACGATTTGCGTTCTTTTTTAAGTATAAAGAAATACAGTTACGCACCTGGAGCAGTAGAACAGGGTGTTTGTCAGACATGGCTGGCGCCGTGCTGTCCGCGTGCCCACTGAAGGGTGCTGGGCGTTGCTGTAGGTTTATATCCGGCGGTTCCCAGTGTGTAGATGATGATGCGGCTTGCCACGTGAAGAAACGGCTATCGGGGATGGCCAGGAGCGCTTCTGCGTCGCCTGGCGGCAGAGGGATGTCAGCCTGTAGTTGAACGGGGTTGGCCGCAGGATAGCGGCTTTCGATGAAGCAGTTGGGATTGGGTCGACTGCCGAGCTGGAAGCCACCGTGCACCAAGACAGAAAGCAGGACCTGGAGCAGTAGAACAGGGTGTTTGTCAGACATGGCTGGCGCCGTGCTGTCCGCGTGCCCACTGGAAGTTCTGGAAGTTCATTGACAAGTTCTTGTAAATCGTGGACTGTTAATGTAGAATGTGGAGGAATATATACAGAACAGAGAGAAATTGTTTTATGGCTGACGACACTGACCGCAACGGCTTCAAGTTTTGTTTTGAGTTTTATTTCTCGAGCAGGAACGCCGCTTTGTACGATAATCGCGACGCCTCCCGATAGTCGGCTCGCCTGTTCCCGATCGCGGCGGAAAACAGTGTAATTCTTAAGAAAGTTATTTTTTTGGGGACCTAAATTTGTTTCTTGTAGACATAAGGCGACAGGAGCGTGTGCTCCTAGTATGTCTTTTATGTCACTGTAATTGTTTAAAAGTCCTCTACAATTCCATTGTATTATGAAAGCCATCTTATTTTTGTGTTTGTATCGAGTGAAAAACTAGATAAAGTGGTTTATGGTCCCGTGACTCGGGGCCTGTCTTTTTTTGACCGATCCAGGGAGCTCCGCCGACCGTCCGAAGTGGACGGCGCGGGGCTGCCCGGGGCCGTGTCCATCGCCTCTGCGGAGGCGCTGGGCGAATGTGTAGAAGGCACGTTCACTTTCGAGTTTGACCTCGACCTGCGGGACGAGGTCTTGAGGCCCGCTGACCCGGGGGTCTGCGCAGCCTGACTTGGACTTGGCGGAGTAGCGTTAGCTGCTCCACCTTTGGGCGCGATGGCCCTGCCACAGGCTCACTGCGTGTGACCTGGACGGGTGCCGAAGCCTGGTGTGGTGCGCCGCGCCCACGCACCACATCGGCGAAGTTTGATTTTGCAGTGAAGGAGAATGAGTTGGTGAGCGCAAAACGCCTTTTCGCTTCTTGAAATGAAATGTTTTCCTTTGTCTTTATGGTGATTATTTCCTTTTCTTTTTTCCAGGACGGACACGCCCTGGAGTATGCTGCATGGTCTCCTTCACAGTTTGCGCAGTGCGGGGCTGCGTCACATTGATCAGAATGATCCTTCGAGGCGCACTTCGCGCACGTTTTCCGACCGCGGCAACTTTGTGAGCCGTGGCCGAACCTTTGGCAGTTGAAACATCGGCGAGGGTTGGGAATGTATGGTCTCACGTTAACTTTCAGATATCCTACCTCGACTGTGTCGGGCAGTGTGCTAGTGTTGAACGTCAGGATCATGTGTTTTGTGTCTATTTCCTTATTATCCTTCGGGATCTTGATTCTGTGAACGTCTATCACGTCTTGGTCAGTCAGACCTTCGAGCATCTCTTTTTCTGTGATGTGGACAAAATCATTTTCGGATATCACGCCCCGGACGGTGTTTAAAGATCGGTGTGAAGTCACGGAGACAGGAATATCTCCAACGGACACAATGTTTACGAGTTTTGAGTGCTGGATGTTGTCTCGCAGTTCGAGCAGTAAGTCACCGCTCGCCATTTTTGATACCTTGTAGCCAATGCCCAAGGCTTCTGTCAAACACTTTGATACTAGGAAGGGAGACAGGATTCTTGCTTGCTTATTTCCTACTTCACTATGGATGACATGGTATTTAGGAAAACTCACTTTTCTTTTTTGGAAAAAAACATCTGCTTCGTTCGCCCTCTCTTGAGAGAGCGATCAGGTTTGGAAAGTGGGGGAGCCATAAAAAATTTAGTTTTTTGGTCATGGTGCCAGCCACCCACCATGGAGTCCAACAAGGGGACGCGACAGGAACTTGAAAGCAAGTCCTGCCTACGCCAGCTGACTATAACCTAATATGACTCAACTCAGGGTAATTGGTCACACACGGTTAACCCTCGCCGCCAGGAAAAAGAGGAAAAAATGAAGAAGAGAGGAGGAGACAGGAGAGTTGTAAGAAAGGAAAGTGAAAGATAGAGGGGAGGACAGGAAAAGGCGACTGCCGATTTCCCCCGGTCGGGTCAGGCCGGAGGTGCCGTCTACAGGAAGCTGGGGCCAAAGTGGTGTGTTGCTTCCGCCGAGGGGCCTTAAGGGTCCAAACACTCGGCATCGGCTCAACCACCAGGATCCCCTTTTCCCCGGACACGGCGATGCCACGCATGGCTAAGCGCAGATGCTCGGGTCCGTGGTGACGCATTGTTCACCATCATCCCCCTGCGGGGATGTCCCTGCGGATGCTCGGGTTAACCCCGTGGTGTCGCCACTCACCAACGTCTGCATGCTGCAGACGCCCCCCTGCGGGGACAAAGTATGGTGCAGGCGGCCTGTGAATAGTAAACAAAGTTCAAGCCTGCGCTCCAGATGTTACCTGTGCTTTCCTTTACACCAGAAAAGTAACAAATCTTTCGGGGAACAGAATTTAATATTTAGGTGGAAAATATCTGTCTTCGCCGGAAATGAAAATGCTGACTGAAAAGGTTAAGAAGGCAAGACTTTGTAAAGAACACATAGTCGACCCACACAGTGCACAAGCACACATCCTTTGTGGTCTCCGAAACAGCTTATACTTATTTCTCAACCTCCCCGACCCTTACCAAAGGCTCCGAGGATCACTTGGACATTGCTGGCTGGTGGGATGGCTTGGTTGTGCCCAGCTTCCTGCCTCTTCTGGGATCGATCACTGGCTGGTAGGGAGAGGGTGGTAGCTTCAACTGGCTGCTTGCACCAGGTGAAGATGAGCGATCACAAATTCGCTCCAGCAGGGCGGCTGCACCTATGGACCCCTGAGTGTCATCGTCTGAAGATAAAAATACAGATGAAAGAAACCAATGCTATGAGATTTCATTGCACGTCGCAGCTATTTCACATGCTATATAGCTTTGCAGCAATCAGACAAAATGCATGAACACAAACTGCATATCCACAGAAAAAATCACGGGAATAATGGTTGGGAGTTTGAGGTGACATTCACAAAAAACTAGGCTGTTTATACGGGATGATGCAGTTCTAAGAAAGTAACGCAACTTGCAACCACACAAGTGGCAGAGTAACTGCATTGCTTGCGTTAAAGCTGCAGACATCCAAACTGCTGGAAAACTTGCCCACCGTGTTATGTCAACTGTGCTGAGAACTGATGCATGATAATTCTGCTTCTATGCACTGCAATGTTAGATAAAAGATTATTAGAATTTTCAGTAGAGTACAGCACCAACAAGCTGAAAGGCACTATGCTTTCATTGCTGCACAGCTACCAAACAGAACAGTTTCCAAGAGAGCAAGTTCGATTTCGTAAGAGCAAAACTTCATGGGTGAAAGGCAATGCAACTAGTCTCATTGCTTAACTGCCACATAGAGCTAAGCTGCTTTCTAGCTATACCTAAAGGCACAACCAGGCACTGAGGAGTGCATTGTGCAGGTTCCACACAGAACTACAATGACCATCCTTCAACTGCCAAGCAACTGAGTTCTTTTATGATTTATGCATACTTGCAACTTTTGTAGACTCTTCATATGACAATGCGAATGTGCGGCACACTTCGAGAGAACACATTATTATAAAGAGATATTAAAATGTTCCAGCCTGTACATGTAATACGAAGCTGGAAACAAGTATAAAATACAGCTGAAAACACACCATGGTCTTTCTGCTATTTATACTCAGCTATATTCATCACCATGCTGATGTTGCTACCTCATGGTTCCAGGTATGTCCATTAACAGGCCACACACTGCACACTAGAGAAATAACGAATGAAATTGTCTACAATAGATCCTGCCCTGTTGTACAGGTTTTCCTTAAGCATGTCAGTAATCATATTTAAAGTCAACAGTCAAACACCCATTTTTGCACTGATCTGCTCATACAACCAGAATATGTGATGGCCATCACGCCATGCCTACAGTTACACTTAACGCATACAGGGGCATGAGGAACTGAAGAGCGTTTATTAAGCAAAAATTATTTGTGGGTGGCGCCCCTCAGTCCAAGGCCCCTTGGACTTGGCTGCCACCAGTGTTCTACTGACTGGTGCTAGTTTTTGGGTTACAAGCTCAGCAGCTCCCCTTACCACTGCTGAAGAATTGTGTTTTCTATTCTGGGGATGTGTTCATTCTTTTGGCATGACCAGACCATATAAAGACCTATTTATGTAGGGAAAGGCACCGACTTGTAACTGTTTACACATCTCTTCTTCTTGAATCAGTGTCGTGTGCCCTTGTGGGCAGAGTCATCTACTTAGTGCATAATGTTGTAGTATTTTACGAAAATCTCTCTCGCGCATAGCCGTTCATAAAATGCCGCAGGAGCAAATATGAGCAACCACACCACTGAGGGCACTAAGCAAACTTGTTAGCTTATGCACTGACGTGGTCATGTGCAGATCAGGAACGACGAGCAATGCGATGAAAAGGAAAGACAGCTCCAAGAAATTGCTGACCTTGCCAAAGAGCATGGTCATACCGTGAGGCCAACAGAGCTGCCAGGAAAGGCACCGGCCGGTACATCCGCTGACTTGCGGAGTTGCTGCCTGCACAGGGCAACACAGCGTCTGCGGCCACATATTCAGCGGCTGCAAGCAATGCGACAGAAACACCACCAGCGGATAACGCGTCTAAGACCATTTCATTCTCATTTGGTACCAGGAGAAGATACTCTGTAGACTGGCTGTCCGAATACGGTATTTCAAAGGGCATTTTTGGAGGCCAATTGATATAATGGTAATACTGAAAATTGCGAAGTTTTACTTCGAAGGTTGGTAGGATTTTCAGATGAATCGATAAGCCCTTGTGTGTCGTCTTTCTGTGTTTGTTGATAAGTGTACCAGTTGTATTTAACCGAATGGTCTTTCAACAAAAGCTGAGTTGTTAATTAGCACTCTTCAAATGTTGAGTGAGAAATTAATTTAGAGACTATTCCTTCAATAAAAATATCAGAAACAAACTTTTCTCAACCAGACGACTGCCTTCTGCCGCAAATAGCTGACTGATAGTCATTCCCATTCTAAAACACTAGAAACATCCCTGAGCTGTTGCAAACTATAGACCAGTGCCTTTAAACATTTTTGTGTGCAAATTCTTCAAATGTTGGGTGAGAAATTAATTTAGAGACTATTCCTTCAATAAAAATATCAGAAACAAACTTTTCTCAACCGGACGACTGCGTTCTGCCGCAAATAGCTGACTGATAGTCATTCCCATTCTAAAACACTAGAAACATCCCTGAGCTGTTGCAAATTATAGACCAGTGCCTTTAAACATTTTTCTGTGCAAATTCATCAAATGTTGGGTGAGAAATTAATTTAGAGACTATTCCTTCAATAAAAATATCAGAAACAAACTTTTCTCAACCAGACGACTGCCTTCTGCCGCAAATAGCTGACTGATAGTCATTCCCATTCTAAAACACTAGAAAGATCCCTGAGCTGTTGCAAATTATAGACCAGTGCCTTTAAACATTTTTCTGTGCAAATTCTTCAAATGTTGAGTGAGAAATTAATTTAGAGACTATTCCTTCAATAAAAATATCAGAAACAAACTTTTCTCAACCGGACAACTGCCTTCTGCCGCAAATAGCTGACTGATAGTCATTCCCATTCTAAAACACTAGAAAGATCCTTGAGCTGTTGCAAATTTAGACCAGTGCCTTTAAACATTTTTGTGTGCAAATTCTTCAAATGTTGAGTGAGAAATTAATTTAGAGACTATTCCTTCAATAAAAATATCAGAAACAAACTTTTCTCAACCAGACGACTGCCTTCTGCCGCAAATAGCTGATAGTCATTCCGATTCAAAAACACTAGAAAGATCCCTGAGCTGTTGCAAATTTAGACAAGTGCCTTTAAACATTTTTGTGTGCAAATTCTTCAAATGTTGGGTGAGAAATTAATTTAGAGACTATTCCTTCAATAAAAATAGTTTCCGGACAACTGCCTTCTGCCGCAAATAGCTGACTGAGAGTCATTCCCATTCTAAAACACTAGAAAGATCCCTGAGCTGTTGCAAATTATAGACCAGTGCCTTTATTCCTTCAATAAAAATATCAGAAACAAACTTTTCTCAACCGGACAACTGCCTTCTGCCGCAAATAGCTGACTGATAGTCATTGCAATTCTAAAACACTAGAAAGATCCCTGAGCTGTTGCAAATTATAGACCAGAGCCTTTAAACATTTTTCTGTGCAAATTCTTCAAATGTTGGGTGAGAAATTAATTTAGAGACTATTCCTTCAATAAAAATAGTTTCCGGACAACTGCCTTCTGCCGCAAATAGCTGACTGATAGTCATTCCCATTCTAAAACACTAGAAAGATCCCTGAGCTGTTGCAAATTATAGACCAGTGCCTTTCTGTGCAAATTCTTCAAATGTTGGGTGAGAAATAATTTAGACTATTCCTTCAATAAAAATAGTTTCCGGACAACTGCCTTCTGCCGCAAATAGATGACTGATAGTCATTCCCATTCTAAAACACTAGAAAGATCCCTGAGCTCTTGCAAATTATAGACCAGTGCCTTTCTGTGCAAATTCTTCAAATGTTGGGTGAGGAATTAATTTAGAGAGTATTCCTTCAATAAAAATAGTTTCCGGACAACTGCCTTCTGCCGCAAATAGCTGACTGATAGTCATTCCCATTCTAAAACACTAGAAAGATCCCTGAGCTGTTGCAAATTATAGACCAGTGCCTTTCTGTGCAAATTCTTCAAATGTTGGGTGAGAAATTAATTTAGAGACTATTCCTTCAATAAAAATAGTTTCCGGACAACTGCCTTCAGCCGCAAATAGCTGACTGATAGTCATTCCCATTCTAAAACACTAGAAAGTGGCCTGAGCTGTTGCAAATTATAGACCAGTGCCTTTAATCATTTTTCTTCAATAAAAATAGTTTCCGGACAACTGCATTCTGCCGCAAATAGCTGACTGATAGTCATTCCCATTCTAAAACACTAGAAAGATCCCTGAGCTGTTGCAAATTATAGACCAGTGCCTTTTAACATTTTTCTGTGCAAATTCTTCAAATGTTGGGTGAGAAATTAAATTAGAGACTATTCCTTCAATAAAAATAGTTTCCGGACAACTGCCTTCTGCCGCACATAGCTGACTGATAGTCATTCCCATTCTAAAACACTAGAAAGATCCCTGAGCTGTTGCAAATTATAGACCAGTGCCTTTAAACATTTTTCTCTGCAAATTCTTCAAATGTTGAGTGAGAAATTAATTTAGAGACTATTCCTTCAATAAAAATGTCACAAACTTTTCTCATCCGGACAACTGCCTTCTGCCGCAAATAGCTGACTGATAGTCATTCCCATTCTAAAACGCTAGAAAGATCCCTGAGCTGTTGCAAATTATAGACCAATGCCTTTAAAAATTTTTCTGTGCAAATTCTTCAAATGTTGAGTGAGAAATTAATTTAGAGACTATTCCTTCAATAAAAATATCAGAAACAAACTTTTCTCAACCAGACAACTGCCTTCTGCCGCAAATAGCTGACTGATAGTCATTCCCATTCTAAAACACTAGAAAGATCCCTGAGCTGTTGCAAATTATAGACCAGTGCCTTTAAACATTTTTCTGTGCAAATTCTTCAAATGTTGAGCGAGAAATTAATTTAGAGACTATTCCTTCAATAAAAATATCAGAAACAAACTTTTCTCAACCGGACGACTGCCTTCTGCCGCAAATAGCTGACTGATAGTCATTCCCATTCTAAAACACTAGAAAGATCCCTGAGCTGTTGCAAATTATAGACCAGTGCCTTTAAACATTTTTCTGTGCAAATTCTTCAAATGTTGAGTGAGAAATTAATTTAGAGACTATTCCTTCAATAAAAATATCAGAAACAAACTTCTCAACCGGACGACTGCCTTCTGCCGCAAATAGCTGACTGATAGTCATTCCCATTCTAAAACACTAGAAAGATCCCTGAGCTGTTGCAAATTATAGACCAGTGCCTTTAAACATTTTTCTGTGCAAATTCTTCAAATGTTGAGTGAGAAATTAATTTAGAGACTATTCCTTCAATAAAAATATCAGAAACAAACTTCTCAACCGGACGACTGCCTTCTGCCGCAAATAGCTGACTGATAGTCATTCCCATTCTAAAACACTAGAAAGATCCCTGAGCTGTTGCAAATTATAGACCAGTGCCTTTCTGTGCAAATTCTTCAAATGTTGGGTGAGAAATTAATTTAGAGACTATTCCTTCAATAAAAATAGCTTCCGGACAACTGCCTTCAGCCGCAAATAGCTGACTGATAGTCATTCCCATTCTAAAACACTAGAAAGTGGCCTGAGCTGTTGCAAATTATAGACCAGTGCCTTTAATCATTTTTCTTCAATAAAAATAGTTTCCGGACAACTGCATTCTGCCGCAAATAGCTGACTGATAGTCATTCCCATTCTAAAACACTAGAAAGATCCCTGAGCTGTTGCAAATTATAGACCAGTGCCTTTAAACATTTTTCTCTGCAAATTCTTCAAATGTTGAGTGAGAAATTAATTTAGAGACTATTCCTTCAATAAAAATATCACAAACTTTTCTCAACCGGACAACTGCCTTCTGCCGCAAATAGCTGACTGATAGTCATTCCCATTCTAAAACGCTAGAAAGATCCCTGAGCTGTTGCAAATTATAGACCAATGCCTTTAAAAATTTTTCTGTGCAAATTCTTCAAATGTTGAGTGAGAAATTAATTTAGAGACCAGTCCTTCAATAAAAATATCAGAAGCAAACTTTTCTCAACCAGACAACTGCCTTCTGCCGTAAATAGCTGACTGATAGTCATTCCCATTCTAAAACACTAGAAAGATCCCTGAGCTGTTGCAAATTATAGACCAGTGCCTTTAAACATTTTTCTGTGCAAATTCTTCAAATGTTGAGCGAGAAATTAATTTAGAGACTATTCCTTCAATAAAAATATCAGAAACAAACTTTTCTCAACCGGACGACTGCCTTCTGCCGCAAATAGCTGACTGATAGTCATTCCCATTCTAAAACACTAGAAAGATCCCTGAGCTGTTGCAAATTATAGACCAGTGCCTTTAAACATTTTTCTGTGCAAATTCTTCAAATGTTGAGTGAGAAATTAATTTAGAGACTATTCCTTCAATAAAAATATCAGAAACAAACTTCTCAACCGGACGACTGCCTTCTGCCGCAAATAGCTGACTGATAGTCATTCCCATTCTAAAACACTAGAAAGATCCCTGAGCTGTTGCAAATTATAGACCAGTGCCTTTAAACATTTTTCTGTGCAAATTCTTCAAATGTTGAGTGAGAAATTAATTTAGAGACTACTCCTTCAATAAAAATATCAGAAACAAACTTCTCAACCGGACGACTGCCTTCTGCCGCAAATAGCTGACTGATAGTCATTCCCATTCTAAAACACTAGAAAGATCCCTGAGCTGTTGCAAATTATAGACCAGTGCCTTTAAACATTTTTCTGTGCAAATTCTTCAAATGTTGAGTGAGAAATTAATTTAGAGACTATTCCTTCAATAAAAATATCAGAAACAAACTTCTCAACCGGACGACTGCCTTCTGCCGCAAATAGCTGACTGATAGTCATTCCCATTCTAAAACACTAGAAAGATCCCTGAGCTGTTGCAAATTATAGACCAGTGCCTTTAAACATTTTTCTGTGCAAATTCTTCAAATGTTGAGTGAGAAATTAATTTAGAGACTATTCCTTCAATAAAAATATCAGAAACAAACTTCTCAACCGGACGACTGCCTTCTGCCGCAAATAGCTGACTGATAGTCATTCCCATTCTAGAACACTAGAAAGATCCCTGAGCTGTTGCAAATTATAGACCAGTGCCTTTAAACATTTTTCTGTGCAAATTCTTCAAATGTTGAGTGAGAAATTAATTTAGAGACTATTCCTTCAATAAAAATATCAGAAACAAACTTCTCAACCGGACGACTGCCTTCTGCCGCAAATAGCTGACTGATAGTCATTCCCATTCTAAAACACTGGAAAGATCCCTGAGCTGTTGTAAATTATAGACCAGTGCCTTTAAACATTTTTCTGTGCAAATTCTTCAAATGTTGAGTGAGAAATTAATTTAGAGACTATTCCTTCAATAAAAATATCAGAAACAAACTTCTCAACCGGACGACTGCCTTCTGCCGCAAATAGCTGACTGATAGTCATTCCCATTCTAAAACACTAGAAAGATCCGAGCTGTTGCAAATTATAGACCAGTGCCTTTAAACATTTTTCTGTGCAAAATCTTAGAATGTTGAGCGAGATATTCATTTACAGACTACTTGTATATTTTCTTCAATAAAAACATCAGAAAAAGTTTTCTTAACCGGGCGACTGCCTTCTGCCCTGATCCCTGAGCTGTTGCAAATTATAGACCAGTGCCTTAAACATTTTTCTGTGCAAAATCTTAGAATGTTGAGCGAGATATTCATTTACAGACTACTTGTATATTTCCTTCAATAAAAACATCAGAAAAAAACTTTTCTTAAAGGGACTATGAAACAAATTTATTGAGATTATGTAAAGATAGGCAATCCATCACTCGTCACTCCAGCCCAAGAATTTTTGAGCTAGCATCAATAATAACGAAGTTATAGGCGATTAAAAATCACCCTCCTCCTCTCCCCCCTCAACTCGTACGCGCGGGGCACCAGAAAAAAATAAAGAAAACAGCTCCGGGACTGGGCTCCGCCCATGAATACGTCATTCGATGACGTTCGGTTTACAACTTCCGGTTGTCGCACTCCCGAGGAGCAGCGTGCGTCGGCAGCGTCTCTCCGGTCTCGGCGCTTTCTTGGATTGCGGCGCGCGTCGGGTTTCTTTGCTAGTTGGCAGAATGGACCCGGACCTCGAGGCGCGATTGCTCGCTGTTACGGCCGCGATGGGCATCGAGCCCTATGCATTCACGCCGTACCGGCTGAATGCCGGCGACAACAGTAGCGACTCGGCGGGTTCATCGGACTCTCCCGAGAGCGGCGGAGACGACGACATTCCGTGGTGAGTAACGTATGCGTGATTACATTTGCATCGTCTGTCATAAACTTCTATTTTATGCGCCAAGGTAGATAACAGATATCGCAGCTCTCGTTCACGAAGACCCGTTTCATGTCCGCTTAACGCAAACGGTGCACGACAAGATAGGGCGGACGCACCTCGGCTCTTCGTCATATTGTGCATACGCAGGTGCAGTTGTGGCCGTTGCGAGGAGACGGCGACCCGTGAAGAACGACTGTGTTGCTGTGGCGTGCCAGAGGCAGTGAACGAGCAGGAAGACGACTGCATCACCGAGCACCCTGCGTTCGACAGCCTGTGCTGCACCCCACAGGTGCTGCGGGCTGTTTTTTTAGAATTTTTTAATGGTGTTGACGGCGAGGAGGACGACGATTCGAATAGGTGCGTAGCAGTGAAGCGGCACGCAAAAAACAAAAAAAAACGTGGCTTTATGCCCTGCTGTAACGCTTGTTATTTTCAGACAATACCGCCACGTAGCCTACTGGCTCTTCACGCGCTGGATCTGGGGCACGCTGGGCACAGGGAACAGAGTGGTGCTGCCAGCCTGTGTCGTCGCTCGCATTAGGCGCCAATTCCCTTCTGCCAGCTACGTAGGGTTCAGACATCCTGCCGTGTAGTTCAAGGTGAATGTCGCTTCTCTGTATGCTGACCTCTGAAGTTTATCACTGTGCCTGCATGTCAGTGCCCTTCATTTTTAAGCTGCCCCAGTATAAAAACCTCATTTTCTTCATCAGGACTCCTGATTGTTTTGTGCCATGTCATGAATAAATGTGGGAGGAATGGCATTTCATTGATATAAGGTGCGAAATTATTGCACACCTTTCGCAGGACGGGTATTGTTTGCTTTCTAAGCAGGTGTGAGTGCTGACGCTCTGTCTTATGTTTCGATTGCAGTTGAAGAGCAGCATCTTTTTTCTTCACCCTCGTGGAAATGTGGCCAGGATTTAATTCCGCTTCCTGGTGTGCAGCAGCCCTGTATCAAAACCATTTAGCTACCACTGTGAGTGGTTGCCCCTAAACTGATCTTATCTATTTAATCAGGAAGCATGAAGCAAGCAAGACTTATCTTGTGCTTCGTTTCAACTGTGAAATTGCTTGCAGCTAATTTGCAGCTAGGTATAGCTACAGTTGTATTATGTATAAATCATCCACAAATGGGAGTAGCTGGTCTTGTTGAGCTGTGTTCTCAGTGACACATAGCAACATAACTATAGGCTTTCACAACACTTTATTTCAGCCACTGTCATGGCAGCTGCCCACATGTATGTACACCCTCTTGCAAGCAATGGTCAGTGCCTTCGCCAGGTCTGATGATTATGGATTTTTATGGTGCAAGGCCAGCTATGACTAGAGAACACCATGACACAATATATTTTCTACTTTTCAAGGTGGCGTCAAATACCCATTCCCCAAGCATTTCACCCTAACCGAGCCGACCACCAAACCAAGGGAAAGCATGTACCCATTGTATCACCGACGGCCACCCGGCAGCACTGGGGATCGAATCCGGCAGCTCCCGCATGCGAGGTGGACGCTCAACACTTGGCTACCACTGCGGTTCGTCGTGTCAACAGCTCTGCTCAGTCGAACATTGAGAGGCTGCGTAAGTTGTGCATCATGAAGAGTGCCTAGGTATTGCACTCAGCTTCTGGGGTTTTGAAACGGCAACGATGTGATATAACTAAATCTTCCTTTGCTGGCCTTTCATAGCCACTGGACATACAATTAGTCGGCAAGGTCTGGTAACTGTCAAAGCTTTCCCTGTAAGAATGTTCCTTGCAGCGGGATATCGAGGCTTGTAGCAAGGCATCGACGTAATCTGCAAGGAGATATAGTGCTTTCCACCCTTCCTTCTGTGCTCTTCTTTGGCCTAGAGCCGTTGCGCTAGTGTCTACGAACATGTCCCAACTATAGTACCGACTAGCCCAGCAATTAACACTTCTGAAGATATCCTTGTTGTTTCACATCACAATCCCCTGTACAACATTTATACACTACAGTATTCTATTCTAGCTTGTTTTCATCGTAGTGGACTTAGCAGTCTGCTTTTATTCAACAGCCTAGGAATTAAGGGTTTCATTTCCGGAGCAGATACAGCCTTTCAGCCTAGAAAAATTGTTCATTAGCATGACACTGTTTTGTGCACTGCATTTTCAAAGTAGACATTAAGTTTCCCACAGGTTTAATGACCACTTACCATATGTGAGCTTCTCTTCCAAGGGGGAGACTGTGAAATGCCCTTTCCTTGCTTTGGAAGACTTCACCTTCCACTGCTTCTCTCCTTCCTTAGTTTCAGCTTGTTCTCTGTCGGCGTTCTCATGTACCTTGCCTGCATCATATCCGGAGAGAAAGCATTGGCCTTAGGAGCGAACCGGATGAGCACGCTGTTGAAGGACTCCAATGAGAACGTCTGAAATGCTGGAGAGAGCTTGTGAAGGTCGCGTAGCAGTGGAGCAGACTCTATGACTGCTTTGAGGCTCGTGAAGGCTTCCGAGGCTACAAAAAAAATAAATATAAAACTTTGCATGCATATTTGCCCATAAAGTATAGATGCTGCATATCTAGCCCAGAGTACTACAGCTCCAAATACTACCATGTGCATGTTAATGACTGGTATAAACTGTTAATGCTGCCAAGAATACATAGACAAACTTCGAGTGACTCTTGATCGCACAAGATTGGTGCATTAATCAGAGACAAACTGCAATTGACTTTTGATCGCACAAGAGTAGTGCATTAATTGCAAAAAAAGGTGCACCAAATTTTCAGGAAATAAAACCAAAAAATCAAAACGCTACTCGCGATGCAATGCGCAACGCATGCAAATTCTTTTTGTCATAGAGTGCGGCCCGCAGTCAGGTGTCTCCTTTTTCATTGCCTTTGTTTTTGTTTCATTGCAAGCTGTTCACCAGAAGCATAAAAAATAAAATAAACAGTGTTCAGCACGAAGCTTTTTGCATCACTTACTTGGCTTCATCCAGTGCCTGTCCCCCATGGGGCCGTGCATGCACTTGCAGTAGGGTCCATCATGGCCCTCGTGGACGTTGCAGATGTGGTTGAGGAGACTTCTCCACATGCTGACCACGAGGACCCCGTTGCCTTCACCAGCGCCAGCTACCCAGTATAAATGGTTCACTATGCACTGCATCCATTCTGCAATGACGGGGTGCTTCTTGCTCAAAGCCCACAGCTGCTTCTTGAGGCCTAGAATGCATGGGAGTAACACATTTATAAACATGTCTTGACATCTCCACCCAAGAGATCCCACACTAAAACTCACCTTTGGCAACATGCCAAACATCAAACCAGTGTGTCATCTGTGGCCTGCTGACTCTGCAGTAGCTCCTCACACCAGGGTGTCGGTCTGGAAAAGTAGACGTTCACTCCATGAGCTTTGTGCTAAGGAATAAGCCTTGGTCTGTATTAAGAAAACCGACAGCCTTTAGTTTCAGCACCTGGGAGTTCTCATTTCAATATTGCATTTTCCCATGCCAGCAAATAAAAAGGCAGTCGCAGAAGTTAAATCAGTTTTATTCTTTGCCACTGTCTGTAGTTGAGGTTGGCATCTGTAAAAGTTCACGCCATTCACAAAATTCAAACTGGCGAGCAAGTGGCACAAGCCACTAGGGAACAGTGCATTTCCAAAGTGGATATAGTTATAACTCTGGACTGTCTAAAATGTCAATAGCTTGCCGCATGTTTAACATGTGAAGCTAAACGAATTCACTGTCGCTGCAATGAATATGGTTAACTAGACTGTCGATATTGGTGCCATCGCATGCTTTTAAGTTTTTTGTTTTTTCATACTGCCAAACAGCAACTGCAACAGTACCTGTGGTTAGGGAATTTACGGCAATGCCCTTCTCTTCAAGAGCATCCAAGCACTTGATGAGCCCCTGCTTTTCCATGGACACACTGTTCGGGACCGCAGGTGACTGCATAGAGGAGTACAATTAGCTTACTGTACTGGTTCATCTCACTGCTTGAAAGCTGGGATATCAAAAACTCACCTCCCCAACTTGCACTTGTGCGGTATAAATAATGCGCCCAAGCTGCATGGCCAGCACACTGTATGTCAAGTATTTGGCACTGTAGCCTGGTGAATCGCATCGCCCATCGCCTGCTAGGTCCACCGCCACACCATTTAGGTCAGCCAGCAGCAAGGCCTGCCGTTGCTCAAACAGCTGCATGCAAAATCAAACATTCTTTTGTCCTCCCATGTAGTAGTGGTTCATTTTTAAAAAAGACAAAAAAGGTGACGAAAAGAGTTTAAGCACCCAAGCTGCAGCTGGCGGAAATTAAAGGGAAAGGGAGAGCATAGTGAGCAAAAGTGTAGAGGGGAGCGACAGCAAGAAATGACCGGGGAGAGCTTTGTACACTATTTACAAAATACAAAAGTAATCTAGTTATTAAAAGGTATTTCATAACATCCATATATCATTAATATTTACATTTATCACATGCTCCATATTTCGATCCCGCAGTTATAGCAGTGTAGGTGCATGCATGCCTGTTTGCATGTAGGCTGTGAAAAAAACAGGCATAGAGATTTGCTGTAATATGCGTGTTACTTATGTTCATTCTCTATTATGTTCATTTGCTGGCACATTTTCTTAACAGGTGAAGTTTCCATTATGCCTTTACTGTTTGCCATGCCAGTTTACTGACCGGGGTGCATGTCACACTGTTTAAATTTGAAAGCGCTCAAGTCGGAAAAAAGCCAGACCTCATTGATAGCTGGCAGAAGGAATCCCCGCTGGTAATTGTAGAAAATGCGATCCGTTATCACTTGCACATTGATGGAATCCAGGCAGCGAAGTGTGGTGGCCTTGAGGACAGGCACCCTCCACTATAAGTAGGGTGCCCCTTACAGTGAAGTCACCGCAGCACACTTGGCTGCACACACGACACATGCCCATGAGATCTCGCAGACAGCTCTCAAATATAATACACTTCCGTTCAGTATGGAGGGGTGCCTGGACATCCTTTCCTTGGTCGCTGCAAATAAAATACAGTACATTTCCTTTCGCAGCACATTCCTTTCGCTCACCTAGGCTTTCTTATGTACATACAGCTTGGTATGGACTTATATCTTCTTTATCGCAGTCATGAAAATTGAGAGTAGGTCATGGTGTTTTACACTGAAGGGAACCAATACATGAAAATAAGCCCTTGCTTATTTCACAATGCTGATCAGGAAGACTCGTCAAGGGCTACCAGGGCTGTTGTGCTTCAAAGTACCTCATGTTATCTCTCTTGAGTATTAACAAACGCTTCAGCTCATGCATATTTCATGAGAACACTACATAATCCCTCAGTGTAACAAGTTGCCTTCAGCACCACATCAGAAGTGTTGTTGGAGGTCTCAGTCTAGGTGCAGGCCCATTAATTGTGTTCAGTTGGCAATACAATATACAGTAAAATGCAGTGAGAACTAATGGCTAATGCACTTATGTACAGAAAGTAGCGCTCCGTTATGATAACTACAAGCATGCTCTAGACTACGTGAGCAGGTGATACAGTTTGGGTAGCAGCGGCACTCTTTGCGTACCTGCTGAAGGTGTCATTAAATGATGGCATGTACGTTGTGTCGTGCTCTGCCGGCTGTTCTTCCTCATCATCATCTTCCTGCCAGTCGCAGAAAGATTCCCCATGCTGTAGTGGCACAGGCACCGAGGCAATTGGGGACAGCGGTGTCAATTCAATAGCTGAGGCAATGGTCGGCAGTGGTGTTGAGGCTCCACGAGACCTGAAGCTGGTGGGCGATAGTAAGAGCGTCTCAGTGTGCTTATCGGCTTGCTTGCAGACAAATTTCTCTGCTGGAGCCTCCTGGAGGGGACACGGATCAGTCTGGGTCCCGGCCGAAACCAGCATCTTCAGGCCCAGAGATACCTGTGTAGCTACAACAGTGGAAAACAATTATTACTGCATACAGTTGTGCAGTTATACAAATAAAACACGTTGTTGGGCTGGTTGGTGCATTGCGTCAAGGAAGATAACACCATACAAAAGCAGATGCACAAAGGAAACTGGGAAGATGACACGAAAGAGTACAACCTCTTTCCTCTCATAATCCCACTCTTGTTTCAATCTTCTTCGAACTGGCATTATTTTCATTAAAGCTGTACAGACATATATAAAGTACCGGAATACTTTAGCTCAACAAACTGCTTGCTTTATTGACATTTTTTTTACTTACCAACAGACTGGCACTCCTTCGTTCTTTCGCTTGCACACAGGCTCTCCTTCGTGGTCTGTGTTGCCCATGTGAATTTGGCAGCAGAACATGTGCAAGTGTGCGCTGGTTCCTAAAGTAAGGCACATGCAAACACAGAATATCTGTACTCTTGTGAAGCAAGCACTGGTACACTGAAGCAGCTGCAGACATCATTCACCTCCAGGAGGCTGCAAAACTATTCGACTCAAAATATTTGTCTCCGTTTTTTGTTTATGAATTCCATCTTTCAGCCCTTTCACTAGTTTTAATAGAGGCGTCGTTGTACTTGAAAGTAAACATTAGTTGGAAAAATCAAATGGTAGCTAATAACGGTTCAATTAGCCACCGGCACTAGACACATTTTGCTTACAAGTTTATGTACCATATGCAATATGTGTTCTCACCAGGCTAGAGTAAGGTGGAGCAAGAGTAGTGGACTGCACTCCATCACGCTGCTGTTGGATAGCGTACGGTGGAGGAAGAGTAGTGGACTGCACTCCATCACACTGCTGTTGGATAGCATAAGATGGAGCAAGAGTAGTGGACTGCACTCCATCACGCTGCTGTTGGATGCTGCCAAGCTGAAAAAAAAAAGCATGATTTTTCAAACCACCAGTAATTTCTAGATGGTTCTTTCGCGTTTTTCGGAGGGGCTCAGGAGCCGCTCCAAAGGTGGTGAATTCGGCGGTGTTGAAGGAGACGATTGATGAATGCAGATGATTAAACGAGGAAATATATTTACATATGTACAAGCGCAAACAGTTTCAGAACCTGAGTCACACAGACAGTCAAACTAACTAACTAAAAAAAAATTCTCACACAGAGAACACACTGCAAGACCTAACTTCTCGGCCCACGAGTTAAAGTCTAGGTACTTGTAGAATTACGCGCCACTGGGTCGGAGCCTGCTGCTAAACTAGACATGCATTTGTATGTTTTTGTAGGTTTCGCAAACAGAGAAGTTCGTGCTCTTATCGCGTGTTTTTTTTTTTTCCTTTCCCGCCGCACCTGTGCGTTGATCACCTCTCGAAGGATGTTTTCCCAGCTAACTGGCAGGGCCATTAACTTGCTGGCCCATCGCGGAAATGTCAGATGGCGGAGGCCCGCGACGCTTCGGCACCATCAAGAATGTCAGCGGAATAAAGGGCCGTCCGCAGAACACAAGGCAGTTCGCATATTTCCGTAGAAGCACCTGTTCCCGGCTCACACAATGTTTTATTTTTTTTTGTGCGCTGGTTCGGCCGCCACACCGATGCTGCCAAGTCTTGGCGTGAAACGCCGTGCATATACTGAGCCTAGCTGTCGAATGCTGGACACCCGGCTGCGGGATCGCAAAATCGCGCCGCCCGACTTAGAACACAAGGAACATACGGTATTACAGTCGTAAAACAGACGGGAGTGAAAGAAGGTCGGGACCGCATGTCGAAGCAGCTGCCGAATGTACCGCAGCAGTACGTAGCCGTCAGGCCAAGGCCCTCCGCGACAGCTAACGCTTCGAATTCGTCCTCTGCCCTAAGTAAATGCGGCAACTTTTTTTAAGTTCTCGTAGATAAAATTGTCTTCCATCGCAGATCATATCGTGTAAACGTTCATACCGATCGCTGCAAGCTGGAAACTCACCTTCCCGGCGGCAAGAAACAGTGTCGGCAGGGACTTCGGTCGAAGCTTCAGGTGCTTGACATTCATGCCTGACTGTCGAACGAGCGCTGGGTTATAGTAGTAAGCGTCAGGTGAGAAGTGTCGACAGCAAACGCGGAGTCTTCGGCGGGCGTGCGACGCTGGCAGTCCGATGCGCTCCATCCAGGCTGCTCGCTCACGCACGTCTCTAGGAATAACATGCCTGAGTTCAACACCTCGCCAGTCACTGGGTTTGCAGCCGACGACACAGCAAGGCGTATTCATCTTGGGCGGTCGAAAAAGGCACTGCGAGTGGGCCGTAGTGGCTCCCGAACTCGTGACAGAAAGAGGCGGCAGAGGTAAATTAAAACCATATGCGCGAAGGCAATGCCCTCGCTCGCGCTTGCCCGAGGGGGTCGCGCGGCAGCTCGAGCAGACGATTTTCACCGCTACCGGAAGTGTGCCCGTGACGTCGAAGCTGCCGCGGCTCTAGCGAATGACAGCGTGTGGTGGCCTGCCGACGTCATGGGACTAGTGACGTCTGTTTTCCCGATTTTGGTTGCAGAATTGCTCCCTACGAAGACACCAAGCGGCCCGCGAATTTTAAAAAACAAGATTTTCAAAAATTCATAATAAATTGCCGGCTCAGTTCCGAAGACTCATACTTGGTGTCAATGCTTCTGAGCATCAGTTCTAACATTTACAAGCGGCTTTAAATTCTTTTCATGGTCCCTTTAACCGGGCGACTGCCTTCTGCCCTGATCCCTGAGCTGTTGCAAATTATAGACCAGTGCCTTAAACATTTTTCTGTGCAAATTCTTCAAATTTCCTTCAATAAAAAGATCAGAAAAAAACTTTTCTTAACCGGGTGACTGCCTTCTGCCCTGATCCCTGAGCTGTTGCAAATTATAGACCAGTGCCTTTAAACATTTTTCTGTGCAAATTCTTCAAATGTTGAGGGAGATATTCATTGTATATTTCCTTCAATAAAAGCATCAGAAAAAAACTTTTCTCAACCGGACGACTGCCTTCTGCCACAAATAGCTGATAGTCATTCCCACTCTAAAACACGAGAAAGATCCCTGAGCTGTTGCAAATTATAGACCAGTGCCTTTAAACATTTTTCTGTGCAAATTCTTCAAATGTTGCGCGAGATATTCATTGTATATTTCCTTCAATAAAAGCATCAGAAAAAAACTTTTCTCAACCGGACGACTGCCTTCTGCCACAAATAGCTGATAGTCATTCCCACTCTAAAACACTAGAAAGATCCTTGAGCTGTTGCAAATTATAGACCTGTGCCTTTAAACATTTTTCTGTGCAAAATTAGAATGTTGAGCGAGATATTCATTTACAGACTACTTGTATATTTTCTTCAATAAAAACATCAGAAAAAAACTTTTCTTAACCGGGCGACTGCCTTCTGCCCTGATCCCTGAGCTGTTGCAAATTATAGACCAGTGCCTTAAACATTTTTCTGTGCAAATTCTTCAAATTTCCTTCAATAAAAGCATCAGAAAAAAACTTTTCTCAACCGGACGACTGCCTTCTGCCACAAATAGCTGATAGTCATTCCCACTCTAAAACACGAGAAAGATCCCGGAGCTGTTGCAAATTATAGACAGTACTTTGCACTACGAAATGTACTAAAATAAAAAAAATGGAATCCATCGAAAGAACAAAAAAGCTGCTGGTGTAGAGTTAAAGAATAACCAAATGTGCAAAAACTCGGGCCAGCATGATGATCAATACCATATAAGCAGAAAAAAAAGTGAAGCCATCAGGAATAGCCAAGAGCAAAATGCGAAGAATATAAAAGACAAAAACAGAGTACCGATACCGTGGCCCTAAGAAACAATGGCAGTTATTATACATTTGGAAAGCGTACAGTCGGAAAGGTCAGTCAAATAACGGGAGTCTCCCGGGGAAATCAGGAGGGTTGGGAGGTATGAAGTGGTGTGTGGCCTCCGCCGAGGGGCTTTAAGGGCCCGAACGCTCGGCATCGGCTCAACCACTAGGATCCCCTTTTCCCCGGACACGGCGATGCCACACACGGCTAAGCGCGGGTGCTCGGGTCCGTGGTGGCGCACTGCTCACACCATCATCCCCCTGCGGGGATGTCCCTGCGGATGCTCGGGATACCCCATGGTGTTACAACTCGCTAGCATCTGCAAGCAGCAGATGCCCCAGCGGGGAGACTTGCAGATGCAGGTTCTTCACCAGTTCATAGTGCAGCCATGAACCTGTGTAGTTTGGGAGCATTAGCAGGTTCAAGCAGCATGGAGCCAGACACAGCAGGTTCAAGCAGCAGCGTGTCATCACTGCCACCTTGCAAGTAGTACAACACTTAGTAGTAAAATAGTTAATTGTGGTTACAGTGGGTGAATGAAGAATTGGCGTTATAATTTTGCTTTTTGAATATTCGTCTCCTTTTATGTCGTGCTGTCCAGCTGACAGCCAGGTCATGAGGCCGGCTTCTCTGCCCGACAAAGAGCCTGCACCTCGTAAGTAAATCATTTTTAAAAACAGGAGGACATCAGGATTTTTATGTGAACATAACTATTTGTTAATGTTACACTAAGTAACGGAAGATTTGAATCCTTGCCTTAAACAAATGTTCTCTCCAAAGCCACTGTTTTAATAGTTCATATCCGCATATTGCTTAGCGAAAGGCCTGTAGAAAGCTTTGTAGCTGCTATTGTATTCATGGCTTGGAAATGTTTATACATAGTGGCGTGACGAGAATGTAACAATGCTCTCAAACTTTCATGACCCATCAAAAGAGGTGGATGTGAAGCGCACACTTTCGAATGGCTGCAAGATAAGCGTCTCATGCCCTAAAGTAATTGCGGACTATATTTAAGTAGGTGGGAGGTGTTGACTGCTTTGATCAGAAACGCAACGCTTACATCGCTGACAGGAGGTCGAAAAAGGGTTGGCACAGGCTATTTTATTAGATGCAGCTGTTGTGAATTCTCTTATTCAATATTGACACCACTAACCCGTGGAGTACTTGTGGTTCCGTGAGATGCTTGGGCCAGAACTAGTCAAGCGCCAGACATTCAAGTCCAGAAGAGGAACGCCAGCCTTCAAATACAGAAACAGCGGTCGCAAGAGTGGACAAAAAAATGATGGGTGTGCCACATCAAGTCCGTTTTCAAGGGAACGAACATCATCCCATAAAGGTTCTTGGCAGAAGGAGGTGCCGGTGGAGTTCCACTAAAGAAAAAGAAGTGACAACGGCATTTGTATGCTGAAAGTGCGAAGTGCCTCTTTGTGCAGCTTGTTTCTGCCATTCCATTTTCAGCACATTGCAGTTTATGTAATGTCTTGCTTGTGGTTCTTGGGGGGGGGGCGGGGTCGTGCTACTTTTCAGTCAAGATATTCAAGTGCATAACTCAATTATCAGCCTAAATATGCACTTGAGATAACAATTTGTTGAAAATAAAAAATATATACTCGATTATGTCAGTTGGACAATAGTGCCCACTTTGAAAAGTGTGCCTCATAGGGGCAGTGGGACACATACGTCCCACTTTCATTATGACAACAATATGGTGGAAAATGATAATTCTTTTTGTTTCCAGTGTAAAAGGAGCAGCAGATTTTGATATTGCTATCAAATTGTATGTAATATCCGCAGCCACCTTTTGTCTCATAAAGGGTTAACGTTGTCTGGGCAGCTTAGAGAAACCGGTGCCTGTCACTTTGACCTGTACTGTCACTCACTAGGCCACTGTTCATTGCATTACTGTGAAATACAGCAGAAGTTTATATGCCCTTTTAATTAGACACAAGAAATTTGCGTAGCCAGGCTGCACATCTGGAAGAAAATATTTTTGGTAGCAACACCAATCATATGTATGCTTTGGTGTCCACAAGAATGGGAAGTATGGAAAAATGAACAGACCCATCTCAGCTGATAAATGTGTGGCTGATTGCCCTAAACACTTAGCCACCATGCCGGTTCTTATTGCCGTGCATGTGCAATAAGGTCAACCCACACTGGGAAAGGCAAATTTTTTGCCTTTAATTATGTTGGTTGCACTTCTTGCAACCTGACAAAAGGTGTAGTCATAAGCGCGGGCCAGGCTGTAAAGGTTTTCAGTGCGAAAAAGGCAACATTGGTCTGTAAAGATGGGGCCCAGGCCATATGGACGAGTGAGGTGCTGGCTGAACGCTCAGTTAGTGGCTCTGTGGCACCCACCAAAAGAGCCCTGGAGCAGCCAGCAAAGTAGGCCCTGACACCCAAAAGGATTGCCGTGACTGAACTAATGGGAGTTCTAGAACAGATTTCCAGTCTTAATCTTTTCTGGTTCTTCATTCACTGTACGCTGCAGTCAATTACTGTACGTGTCATCACACAGTCGGTGCTGAATGGTGTCTGAACACCTGCATAACTGTGAATGACCTCAGGAAGTGTTGGCTGTCTGCTGAGCAGTGCACTAGTTGGGAAATATATGACTGTGACTGCTACAAGAAGTATGCCTGTTCATTTTGAATTGTTTGGCTCTTTTACCACGCATGATGTATTTATACATTGTTCACCATAATAGATTACATAACTTTGCATGTAGTACTGTTGAATGTTCTACAATCCTCATTTTTCCTTTCCTCTGGAAAATTTCACATAGCAGGAGATTCCAACTGTATTTGTAACTCACTGCTGCATTATGCCTTGAGTGCCAATTTTTATGAAAGGTAACACTGGAATTTTGCATTTTCTCATATTGCTGCCCTCCCAACTATATGCAGTGAAAGCTGGTTAAATCGACTTTCTTTAGTTCGGAAAATCGAAAAAGTCTGTCTCCGCGCCTGGTCCCTACAATTATACATATGAGTGTATAGGACGAAACTCTCGTAAATTCAGACGGATTCCACCGTCGTATGATTTTGGGCAGCCACCGAGGCTCAAAAACGAAAATAAGGCAAACATGGCACAAAAGCGATACCCAAACACAGCATTGCTACGGATATCAATAGATTAAGTTGGCTCGACTTGTGGCTTGATGGGCGCTTTTCCTTGTTTTTTTTTTCACGTGTCGGCATTATCGGCGGTGCCATTATGTCATTTTGTTGCTGTCAGTCAGCTGCATCTTTGTATGCTGTTTTGTCGCGGACCGCTGGATTTAGTGCGGGTAAGTTATTGAACTTTATTATTGGTGCTTTTCTGTTGTGCACCTGGGTCACCGCATTCGCCAACGATGGCAACGGCAGCGAAACGGCCGAAGTACGAGGCCAAGGTCTTGGCTACCAAAGTGGAAATTTTGCGGTCCCTGAAGGACAGGCTCTCTAGACAAGAAACCATGAAGAAGTACGACGTGAAAGGAAGTACCTTGAGCACGCATGTGAAGAATGAACAGATGCTCCAGGTGTTCAGAAGCGAGAAGTTCCGAGCGTCACGAAAGCATCTGCGAACAGCAGCTCATCCGAAGTAGCCTTGCTTCGGTGGGTGGTCAACGTAACGCGAACCTGCCATTGAGTGGGGGACCCCTCATCATGGCGCAAGCCGAGAGGTTCGCACTGATGATGCACATTGATGCATTCAAAGCATCAGAAGGGTGGTGTGAGCGCTTCAGAGAGAGAGACATGGTCTCGTTTTTTAAGACTGTGTGCAGCGAAAGAGGTGCTGTCAACGAAGACGTTGGCAACTGAAAGAACGCTCAGCTGCTCGAACACATCGCCGCCTGCGATTCAAATGATATATTTAATGCTGATGAAACAGCACTTTCCTTAAAGGAATTGCCAGGCAAGACTGACTATGAAACCAGATCTGTGCATCGGTGGCAAAAGGAGCAAGAAAAAAGTCATCATTCTTTTAACTGCCAACATGACAGGGACAGAGTGCTTGCCGCCGTTGGAAAGGCACAAAAGCCACGGTGCTTTAAGAACATGTCTACTCTTCTGGTGGAATACCTAGCAAATAAAAAGACCTGGATGATGTCGGAAATTTTTTCGAGGCTGGATGCAGAAGTTAGACTGACAGTTTTCCGCGAGGAACCGCAAGTATTAATAGTGCTGGACAATTCCAGTGCACATAGCAGCACGTAACAGTGCCACCAGATTGGACAACACTGAACTCGTTTTTTTGCCGCTGAAGACAACATCGGCCCTCCAACTGATGGACCAATGCATAATAAATATGTCAAGATCAAATACCGCAGCAGGCACCTGCTGGAACGTATGCTCTTGTGCCATGAAGTCGGCGAACAGTACGACGTAAATCTTCTGTACGTGGTCAACATTCTTCCAGATGCGGTGACACTCACTGATTACGTCGGCGTTGATGATGGTGTTGTTACAGCCAGCTCTCTAACGGATGAAGAAATTGCCAGGGACGTGCTGCAAGGCTAAGGTTCTCAGGAGGAAGAGGGGCCATGAGAAGAGCAGCCTCGGCCCCCTCGCACTGTGAAGGAAGCCACAGAGGCCCTCGCTGTATCGGAAGGATTTTGTTGGGACACTGCAGACAGCATGCGAGCTGCTCAGCACCTGGAATGACTAAACCCACCTGTGTGTGACTGCCCAGTCGACCCCCGGCCACAACAGAATCGTGGAAAATGGGAAACAACTAGCCGTCGCAGCACCTCCGTGCAGGACTATACAGGCCAAGTACAGAGGAGCAGCTGCGGCAGCGGAGCAGCATGCCGCCTGGCCGCAAGAGCCCTATCACCGCTTCCAGCCTTCGGGTGCCGCGCCCGCACCTCACCCCCGGCTCTGGCCGGGGCAGCTGGACCCCGTCGTTGGTCCGTCGCCACTTGGATGCACCAGGCTCGCGAGGTGCCACCTCGCTCCTATGTGAGTGTGGGGCTGTGGGATCACAAGCTGCAGGGGGAGGCGGGCCTGGCACCAAAGCGGGTGTGTCCTGCATATTTTGCGGATGCACCCTCCACAACCACCTCGCGGCGTACCCAGCTACCGTGATGCCACCAGACCCGGCGGCCACATACTGCTCAGAGTGCAGGGGTCTGTCTGGCCACGTTGCCTCCCACTACCACCGGCAGCAGCACCAAGAGGGAGGCGATCTAGACGCTGAGGTGGTACGGGCACGGATGTGGACGCAGGACCCGGTGTTCGCAGCCTGGGTGCTTCGGGTGGAGAGCTCCCCATTCGCCCCAGAGCCCTGGTCACACAGGCCGCACCGAAGAACGAGCCTCCAGCTGTGCCACCCTCCTCAGGAGTATACCACCCCTAGAGGACAATGACCAAGGAAGGAGCCATGGACATCGACCTCGATCTCCTGGGAGATCTATGAGCGACAATGAGAACATTGCAGTCTACTGACCACTGAACTCAGGGGACGTTTGGTCTTTAGGGAGGAGGAGTTTGGGAATTTCGGAATGCCATACATTCCCCTCGCCAGCGAGGCGTGCCGTGGAGATGCGGGAAAGCGGATGCCTTCCTCCCTCCTCACGTGCGAACAACAACCAGACGGTGCGCTCGAGATCATTGCGATGCTTTCTTCCCCCAGCGGTCACTGATTGGCTGGATGTGACAACGGGCAAGTGCGCTGAGATCAGCGATACCGGCTGCAACCAGAGGGAGAGAAGTGCGAGCCGCGACAGCGAGTGGACGTCAGGTCTCACCTTCCCTCCTTGTTGCCATCATCTTGCTCCACCAGCTGCATGACCAAGCCAGATGGCAAGGGTCGTATGTGCATGTAATTAACTTTCATTGGCAGAAGTAGACTTGTTGTTTGAATTGTTTGTTGCTGGCACTGTGATGTGTGAGCAAGCACTGTGTGGGTATTTTCTCTTCTACCAACTAGAAATGAACGCATCTGCATATAGTGTCAGCCAGGACAGTCTATAACACCACTGCTATGCAGTGGACATGATCTGGAGTCACAAATGATAGTTGGTGGATGTCCGTAGTATGTATGTCAAACTTAAAACGGATTTCCACCGGACATCTGAACCCCCGCAAAAGGATGTCAGTCAGACACCCATTGTACCTAAATGGCCATCTGGGAGGAAGCTCATGTGAGCGATTGTCGGATCGTGCGCCTCCTCATTGCAAGCAATGACGCAGGGTCCGGTCACCACTGCGCATGAATACCCCATCTGCGTATCTCATACTGCACTTCCCGTCTCACTGTTGTACTGTTGTAACGGTCCGAGTGAAATGTGCAGTAAAAACAAGACAGTACTTAAAATTACCGTCTCAAAACTAGCACACATAAAAGGGTGTAATTAACGCTAACATCTTAAAGCAGAAATGCCGTTCCCAGATAAGCAGATGTTTGGTTTGGTTTATGGGGTTTAACGTCCCAAAGCGACTAAGGCTATGAGAGACGCCGTAGTGAAGGGCTCCGGAAATTTCGACCACCTGGGGTTCTTTAACGTGCACTGACATCGCACAGTACACGGGCCTCTAGAATTTCTCCTCCAAAGAAATTCTAGCCGCCGCGGCCGGGATCGAACCCGCGTCTTTTGGGTCAGCAGCCGAGCACCATAGCCGCTGAGCCACCGCGGCGGCGATAAGCAGATGTACACAAGTGCCATGAAAGCTTTCGAGCCAGCGCCGCGAGAAGCAGACGTAGAGTGTCTCCATGCGACACATGCGCAGAGCAGTGGGGGCGAGACCAAGTGATAAAAGCCTCTCCTGTCTAAGTTTGCGTCGCATTCAGCGGTACCCAGAAAGCAACCGCATGACGTAGTGTATAAATATTTCCATGATGCCATCTTTTTTTCCAGGGCCAGGGAAAACAGCCCTGGGTTCCAAGTGACCGAAGCAGGGTATGCAGCCTGCACTTCAGGCCAGAAAACTATCGGGAAGGCTTAAGCTGCGGAGTTTGAAACCTGATGCTGTGCCAACAGTTTTCAGAACTATTCAGGCAGGTAGCAGCGCTCTTGAGAAAATGTAAAGCTGCAAGAGGAGCTCTCATTAAAGCAGTGGCTCCATGTAAAAGCAAAACTGCACTCCCAACAGGTAAATTACCCTGTCGTGCATCAAGAAATTATTCATGTATATTTTACATTAACCTCTGCAGGCACAATGTGGTTCCCTTATCATGGACGAGATGTCTTTTAAACAGACTACTATATACCACAAGCAATTAGATGCTGCCCATGGTCCGGTGAACTTGGGAGGTGCTGAAGTTGATTACAACCTGGAATATGAATTGGCAACACATCTCCTGTGTTTTGTTTTCGTTTGTCCACTCATTGCAGGTTGAGCTTTAAAATTGACCCCCTGCACAGAAGCCAAGCGAGAACGCCAAAATCCACCCTGAAGCTCTGTGCTAACCGCCATTCTGCTTTTGTCTGGTTTCTCCATGGGGCCAATTCATAAGTATCAAAAGTGACGCCAAGGCTAAAACTGGTCCGTCTGCGTCGTGTGCCGTTCCAGCGGGCTTTTGTGTTTGTCTGTATAACACCGCAGCATTCCAAGTATGCTACTAAAATGGATGATGACTACTTTGAGTGACTGAGGCGAGAAACTGCAGAAGCAGGCGTGGCTTTCAACATGACCTATGTTGCAAGTCCCTCGTGGGAACAGGACCTTTCTGTGAAGCTTTTAGGTGCATCCCTATCATAAGCCACATTTGACCCATCCACCACATACACCATACCTGCTGAAGTGAAGACAGTGGTTTGAGGTGGGCACTCCCACTGCAAGTTTGACAATAAAATCCATTGGCCCGCAGCCACCCTCATTCGCGTGCGAGAAAATAGCCACCCTACCTTGAGGGCTGTGGGGCGCGCAAGGAGAGAAACACCCCAAAGGTATGATGGCAAGGCTCCTTGCTCGAACAGCTGTTTAGGAGAAGTGGGGCCAGCAGTCCCAATGGGCTACCTGGTACTTGGATCCTTGTGCCTAAGAAGCAGACTCGGGACCATGTGGAGACCTTCCATGATTTCCAGACCTACCAGGATATTCTGGCCCAACTCAAGGAACCCAGCCAGAGCTAGTCGAGGCCCAGGTGCAGCCGCCGCAAGTCACCAAGGAACTCACCGTGCCTGTGGAAGAGGAAGAAACCCTGACCACCCCAGAAGACGCTGAGCCCACCCAACCAACAGAAAGGCAGGCAGACCCCCAAGCGTCCGGCTCCTCTCTCAGAGCCCTCGAGGGACAGGGGGCTGCCCAGGCTCCCCCCCCCCTCAGAATGGTCGCCAGCAACCCGGAGGGGCCTTCCCCGAGAACATCCCCCCAACGCGACCTGGAGCCCTCCATGCCAGAGGAGAGCCAGCAGACTACAAGGCCTGTAGACGTACACCCGATACCTGCCGGCTAGTCATACATGATCGTTTCGGCCATGCATAGTCAACTTCACCTGTGTAGAGCTCGTTGAGTATGCAGAACGATTGCTTGAACACTCTATCACCACTTTTAAAAGGGTATCTATCCGGATGGGTGGAGCGCCGTCCCATTTGAGAATTTCATGCAGAAGCTGAGGAAGGCTGCAGTGGAGGCCTGGAAAAGCACACGAACAACTGTGCAGGAGGATTAATGAAGAAAGAGCCTTGCTCAGCTTTGAACCCAGAAGGCGTCAGCCAAACCAGCAGCTGTTTCAGTGCCACAGTGATGGCCCTTTATCACAAGGCTTCGACGGTCAGCAGTACCGAAAGCTTACTGCAAAAGCAGGTTACACGCTGACTGTCGCATCCCCATACAACACATGTGCCTTATCGGACGGCTGAATAGTTGATGTTCTCACCAGACTGCTGCCGTCTGCCCGCAAATAGCTGGTAGTCATTCCCATTCTAAAACAAGTCAAATGTTGAGTGAGAAATTAATTAACAGAAGACTTGTATATTTCCTTCAACAAGAACATTCATCAAACTTTTCTCAACCAGACTGCTGCTTTCTGCCCGCAAATAGCTGATAGTCATTCCCATTCGAAAACAAGAGAGCTGTTGCCAATTATATACACCATTTTACAAGGAGCGGGCAGGAGAGGGAGAAATATTCTCAAACACGTGCGCTGCGCGACACCCCACTGTTGCTGTCCTCCCCTGGGCTGATAATCCGGCGCGCGGAGCAACGTCCGCGGCCGCTTAGCTACCGATCAAGCGCCCGTTTGCGTCTGTACAACAAAAGCAGCAATGCTGTACGGAACATTGTCTTCTAACATCATTGTTTTATTGTCGGGTGCGGAAATAGTCGACAAAAGTAGAAAAAAACAAACGCAGCCAGTATGTACGCGCACCATGTTATGCGAAGGTCTCGGCACGTCTGCGGTGTCCATTTCTTCACCGCTTTTCCGCCGGTCCCGAGATGCATTGACAGAAACAAACCCACTGCCTGTGCCTAATATCGGGCGCGGAACGAAGCACAGTGCCTGGGTTACCAAACTATACTCTGTGCATAATTTTAACAGATCAAGTATTTGGACAGCCTTGGCAGAGCTCTTTTAATTCACAGTACACTATGTAAGGACTTCACAAATTTGGCCACAACTTCGTTTCGCCGCCCAACATGATCGTCAATATTAGGAGGGTGTGGGGATCGCCACCTGCAAAAAATAAACATGTCGTTAGTGCAAAAATTCTAATTTATTTTCACAGCATGGCATGAATAGAAGTGGCGACATGAACTTTTACCTGACTGCAAAGTGAGGAAAAATGCAACCATGGCAACGTAAGATGAAAAAATACACGGTGTGCACAGGAAGGTAAACTCTGCCAAGCATTGGAATAAATTATTCGACTGAAATCGCATCGAATGCACTGTAAAAAAAAAGAAGCCACACTATGCATAACCGTGCCAGAGATACAACAAATGCAGCGACTTGAGCAGTGCCCCGACCTGATTGAGATTGGAATTCTCAACACAGGTGCGGCGATTCTGCCTGTCGTCAGTAAGTGGTAATAGCGTTCCATTAGAGTACCAACCTATTAGATCGTGTAATTGCACATTTTCTGGTATTTGTGCACCAGTGAGTACTAGACAGGGACGAGAAAGCGCTCGTCCCTGTCTACATCTCTGTCCGTGTCTTTTATTGCGCCCCTGTGTCCTCCTGAAAAAATGCGAATTGCTTTCAGTCAACTGGCTTTTGTATCGCTCGTAGTACGAACAGCCCTACGCAAGCGGCAGGAGGGGCCGACATTCAATTTCATCGCGCGTATCTCCGCAAACATTGCAATGATCAGAAGTGGATTCGTTTCGGTCATGTACTCATTGTTTCCAAAATGTTCAGTTTGTAAACGGGGTACTCTGCCGCAAGCTCAGCATCTAAACTGTCACACTCGCCATGTCCAAGCAGGCAGCGAAAGCGTTGATGAAAAACTGCGCTCCACGAAAAACTAGATATTCATTGCTCTCCGCGATCTTGTGTTTCAACACATTTTGCTTTCGTTTTTCTAACATGCAAAACCGCGCCGCATTTGCCCTACAGGCAACCGGTGACAACTACACGCGTGAACTGCGAGCATGGCACTCACCGATGCTGATCGTTCGCTGCATCGAGGAATGGTCGCTTGCTCCCAGTTGGTTATTGCAGGAGCTAATGGCATAGCACACACGAGGATGGACACGAGGCGAACGCCCACCCAGAATTTCTAGGCTTGGCAGGAATAAAACGGGCGAATGACACTTTCAGAGATCGCACGCTGCTTCGGCTACAGCCCACGGGCTGCAAATTATCAGCCCATGATGGCGTCGGCGGTAGGCGGCGCTCGAGTAAAACAAACATGGCGGCGCCCAGGTATCGAAACTAAAATCATGTATAGACAGTACCTTTCACCATTTTTCTGAGCAAATTCTTCAAATGTTGAGTGAGAAATTAATTAGAAGACGACTCAAACTTTTCTCAACCAGACTGCTGACATCTGGCGTAAATACCTGATAGTCATTCCCATTCTAAAACTCGAGAAAGATCCCTGAGCAGTTGCAAATTATAGACAGTACCTTTCACCATTTTTCTGTGCAAATTGGCGTTATAATTTTGCGAATATTCGTCTCCTTTTATGTCGTGCTGTCCAGCTGACAGCCAGGTCATGAGGCCGGCTTCTCTGCCCGACAAAGAGCCTGCACCTCGTAATTGAATCATTTTTTAAAAACAGGAGGACATCAGGATTTTTACGTGAACATAACTATTTGTTAATGTTACACTAAGTAACGGAAAAGCTTTGAATGCTTGCCTTGCAAACAAATGTTCTCCAAAGCCACTGTTTTAATAGTTCATATCCGCATATTGCTTGGCGAAAGACCTGTAGAAAGCTTTGTACTGTTGCTGCATTGATATGCGTTGCCGCAGCCAGCAGCACCTGCCGTGCTGCCTCAGTAGCTGCTATTGTATTCATGGCTTGGAAATGTTTATACATAGTGCCAACCAGAATGTAACAATATCAAAAGAGGTGGATGTGAAGCGCACACTCTCGAATGGCTGCAAGATAGGCGTCTCATGCCCTAAAGTCATTGCGGACTACGTGGGAGGTGTTGACCACTTTGATCAGAAACGCAACGCTTACATTGCTGATAGGAGGTCGAAAAAGGGTTGGCAGAGGCTATTTTATTACATATTGGATGCAGCTGTTGTGAATTCTTTTATTCAATATTGCCACCACTAACCCGTGGAGTACTTGTGGTTCTGTGTGATGCTTGGGCCAGAACTAGTCAAGCGCCAGACATTCAAGTCCAGGAGAGGAAGGCTGGCCTTCAAATACAAAAACAGCGGTCGCAAGAGTGGACAAAAAAATTATGGGTGTGCCACATCAAGTCCGTTTTCAAGGGAACGAACATCATCCCATAAAGGTTCTTGGCAGAAGGAGGTGCCGGTGGAGTTCCACTAAAGAAAAAGAAGTGACAACGGCATTTGTATGCTGAAAGTGTGAAGTGCCTCTTTGTGCAGCTTGTTCCTGCCATTCCATTTTCAGCACATTGCAGTTTATGTAATGTCTTGCTTGTGGTTCTTGGGGGGGCGGGGTCGTGCTACTTTTCAGTCAAGATATTCAAGTGCACAACTCAATTATCAGCCTAAATATGCACTTGAGATAACAATTTGTTGAAAATAAAAAATATATACTCGATTATGTCAGTTGGACAATAGTGCCCACTTTAAAAAGTGCCTCATAGGGGCAGTGGGACACATACGTCCCACTTTCATTATGACAACAATATGGTGGAAAATGATAATTCTTTTTGTTTCCAGTGTAGAAGGAGCAGCAGATTTTGATATTGCTATCAAATTGTGTATGTAATATCCGCAGCCACCTTTTGTCTCATAAAGGGTTAACGTTGTCTGGGCAGCTTAGAGAAACCGGTGCCTGTCACTGACCTGACAGTTGTCACTCACTAGGCCACTGTTCATTGCATTACTGTGAAATACAGCAGAAGTTTATATGCCCTTTTAATTAGACACAAGAAATTTGCATAGCCAGGCTGCACATCTGGAAGAAAATATTTTTGGTAGCAACACCAATCATATGTATGCTTTGGTGTCCACCACAAGAATGGGAAGTATGGAAAAATGAACAGACCCATCTCAGCTGATAACTCACAGCTGAAATAAAGGCCTTTACAGGATGTTGAAGATGACAAGCTTTTATATTAATACTGCTCTTAGACACCTTGCTAAGTCAAAATGTGTGGCTGATAGCCCTAAACACTTAGCCACCATGCCGGTTCTTATTGCCGTGCATGTGCAATATATTACAAGGTCAACCCGCACTGGGAAAGGCAAATTTTTTGCCTTTAGTGACCATTTGTTAACTCATGACTGATATTCTTAACTATCCTTCAAAACTTGTGCTAATTTATGTTGGTTGCACTTCTTGCATGGTTGCACTTCTAGCAACCTGACAAAAGGTGTAGTGATAAGCGCGGGCCAGGCTGTGAAGATTTTCAGTGCGAAGAAGGCAACATTGGTCTGTAAAGATGGGGCCCAGGCCATATGGATGAGTGAGGTGCTAGCTGAACGCTCAGTTAGTGGCTCTGTGGCACCCACCAAGAGCCCTGGGGCGCCGGAAAAGCAGGCCCGACACCCGAAAAGATTGCCATGATTGAAAGTAATGGGAGAGTTCTAAAACAGATTTCCAGTCTTAATTTTTTCTGGTTCTTCATTCACTGTACGCTGCAGTCAATTACTGTACGTGTCATCACACAGATATCTAACAGTCGGTGCTGAATGGTGTCTGAACACCTGCATAACTAACTGTGAATGACCTCAGGAAGTGTTGGCTGTCTGCTGAGCAGTGCACTAGTTGGGGAATTCATTTTGAATTGTTTGGCTCTTTTACCACGGATGATGTATTGTACATTGTTCACCATAATAGATTAGATAAGCCCGACCGCGGTGGCTCAGTGGTTATGGCGCTCGGCTGCTGGTCCGAATGACGCGGGTTCGATCCCGGCCGCGGCGGCTGAATTTCGATAGAGGCGAAATTCTAGCGGCCCGTGTACTGTGCGATGTCAATGCACGCTAAAGAACCCCAGGTGGTCGAAATTTCTGCAGCCCTTCACTACGGCGTCCCTCATAGCCTGATTCGCTTTGGGACGTTAAACCCCCATAAACCAAACCATAAACCAAGCATGTAGTACTTTTTGAATGTTCTACAATCCTCACTTTTCCTTTCCTCTGGAAAATTTCACATAGCAGGAGATTCCAAATTTTCTCATGTTGCTGCTCTCCCCAACTGTTAATTTGGAAAATCGAATAATTCGATCTTCGCGCCTGGTCCCTACAATTATATTGCCACCCTGTTGACACTCTGCCGGCGCCACCTGGTGGTCGAACCTTGTCTCCCAGCGCGTGGCCGAGAGTCTTCTTTGTCTTAAAGGAGCCCGGCTGCATGGCGAGCCTCGCCCCTAGTAAACGGCTGTGTTCCCCGCTTTGTGCTGTGTTTGTTGGTGACAATATATATAGGAGTCTATGCGACGAAACTCTCGTTATTTCGGCCGGATTCCACTGCACCCTGATAATTCGTACGATTTCGGGCAGCCACCAAGGCTCGAAAACAAAAATAAGAGAAACGCGCGGCACAAAAGCAATACCCATACGAAGCATCGCCACGGACATCAGTTCGTCAACTTGGCTCGACTTGTCACTGGATGGGCACTTTTCCTTGTTTTTTCACGTGTTGGCATTATCGGAGGTGCCATTGTCATTTTTTTTCTGTCAGTGCGCTGCATCCTTGTATGCTGTTCTGTCAAGGACCGCTAGTGCGGCTCAGTTATCAAACTTTATTATTGGTGCTTTCTGTGTTGCGTCCGTATCAACGCATTCTCCGCCGATGGCAACGTCAGCGAAACGGCCGAAGTATGAGGCCAAGGACTCGGCTACCAAAGTGGAAGAAATCTTGCGGGCCCTGAAGGACTGGCTCTCTCGACAAGAAGCCATGAAGAAGTACGACGTGAGAAGAAGTACCTTGAGCATGTATGTGAAAAATGAACTGATTCTTCAGCATTTGAAAGCGAGAAGTTCTGAGCGTCACGAAAGCATCTGCAAACAGCAGCTCATCCGGAGTTGGAAGAGGCCTTGCTTCGGTGGGTGGTCAACTCGCGTAATGCCACCTGCCATTGAGTGGACCCCTCATCATGGCGCAAGCTGAGAGGTTTGCATTGATGATGCACATTGATGCATTCAAAGCACCGGAAGGGTGGTGTGCGTGCTTCCGAGAGAGACATGGTTTCGTTTTTAAGACTGTGTGCGGTGAAAGAGGTGCTTCTACATACCTATGCCAGAAGGCGAGGATGACATCTGGCTTCACACGGGGGCCCGTGGCATCCTAGTGTGGAACCAGAAGACAGACCAGAAGGCGACGCCAAGTGGCAACAAAACTGTCGCCTTTGTGTGGTGTTTGATGCGTTTGGCTTGCGAAACAGCAGTGTGTCGTCCCATCTACCCTGTGCGTCAAGCCGGTGTTGGCACACTTTGAGGGCAATACCCTCAAAGCAATACCCTCAATACTGTTGAAGGCCAAGATTACGGAGCAGCGTACTTGTCACTCCCCGAGGACTACCGTTCAGACCAGTGTGCGGGGTACGGTCCAGTTCCGGGGTCGAAGGTTACTCGCACTAGACGCGTGGGTAGACCCTGGGCTGCGAGGAGAACAGAGTAGGGGTGCGAATATTCTAAATTTTCGAATATCGAATCGTATATCGTCATATTCGATTCGTTAAATGAATCAAATAGTGTAAAATGAAAATGGTTCGAAACTGTTCGAATATCTTCACAAAAATTCGAATAATTTTCAAATAACTAGCACGAAAGAACGCCTCGGTTACCTCTGACCATTTTCTCGAATGCAGCGTCAGCTCTGAGCACGCACAGCTTGCTGCCGCAATAAACCTACGCGAAGCGGAGATCACCGTTTTAAGGAGCCTGCAGGCTTCAGCATGGCCGCGACACGGTCCATTTTCAATCGCGGAGACAACTTCACGTAGTCGTGTCATAGCTCACACGTATATCTAAATCTGCCGAGAAGTGACACTACATGTTTATTCCCTGAAAATTTTATGCGAGTGGCGCATGACATGAGAGTTGCATGAATGTTGTCAGCTCATGCTCATACATCTCTCCACTATATATCTCCGGTCGCCTAACGCCAGCTAGAGGGGAACACACGAGCTAAGTGAGAAAGAACGAAAGCAACGAAAGTCACTGAAACGAAGAGGACGATGAGGAGATCGCGCGCTCAGCGATAACTAGTTTGAAGAGCCGACAGCAGGGGAAGCACCTCATGCGGACGCAAGTCGGACGAAAGCGTCGCTCAGCCATTCGCAATCTCTGATATATTGCATCATGCAATCTAGTTCACTAAATAAACTCGCTGAAACGTAACTGTTGTAGATAAAAACAACCAGCAACTGACAATGTGCGTAGAGATCAGTGGTTGTGCCCCCTAGAGGAGATCAGCGTTTCACTTTTTCCCGTCACATCTATTACGCCACGAGTTATAGTGCCGTACCGTGGCGTCGCTGCTACCGCTCCGCTGGCACGAGACTAAAGTCCGCCGCCAATAGGAATTTCAGGTTCAGCATGGTGCCGGCACTCCTCCTGCCCGCACGCCGCAAGTAAAACGGAACTATATGGGTCTGTTTCCGCTTGCTGCTTTCTGCGTGCCCATCGACGCCACTGCTCCGACGCCTCTTGCTGCCTCATCATGAATGAAGGTGAAACAGCGACTGCGACACGCCCAAAAAAACGCAGTGGTGTTTGGGCTTTTTACAAACGTTTAGAGGCAGGCCCGTCCATGTTGGGGTCGCCACCTAAACATATGGTACTTATTGGTGGTGTTTTCAAAATACTATACCAATTTACATGCATTTTTTGTACGATGTATTGAGCGCATTGACTAAATTTCAGATATCTCTGCATTATGACGTGCACTTTGAGCATTGCTGGATGAAGCAGCTTCAATGTATGAGTTAGTGTAGTTTCAGGGTCTCTTTGGCATGCTAAGTTGGTTTAGTTAGCGCTTCCTTTCACCTTTAATTCTGTCTGGCATAATTATGTTGGTACGCTGTAGCTGTCTTTCATTAACAGTATGTCTTCCTTTTTATTGGGTGGTAATCGTGTCCACTTTGTTTTTTCACAGATGGAGAGATGCTTCGGCAGTTGCTGCCATCCGTAGGAAATATCTTGGAGCAAGTTGCCCCCACAGATTTCCAGGCCATACTGACATGCGTCAGAGACACCAGCATCAACACTGAGTGTTCAGAAGCTGGGCGTGAAATTCTCGTGGATGTGCTGACCTGTCATTTCTCTGGGAAGCATGTTCCAAGGCAGCCCCGCTGAATTTCTTGAAAGATGGTGGCTGCCGATTATTCTACAATGCCACATTCCACGAGTATGCAGTTTGTCACCTGTTTTAAATAAATGCATCATGTCAATGCGATCAGACGGCAATATTCAAAAAAGACATATTCCCTTCTTGATAACAGGAAGGGCTTGGCCAGTCATGTCATCATGAGATCACCTGCTATGCACAGAAATTTTCGAGCGAAAATAGTAACCAGGATATTGTCATAACCTAGGTCAAGGACATTTCATGCCTTTTTGGGACCATAGAATACTTTATTGAAGTTCGGCTACATGGGATTTCCTCCTATTATAAAAAATAAATTTAAAGTAGGTGGGGTCATTGCAGCCAGTGCACTTGGAAGTGTCTGATTTCTGACCACTAGTCTAACCGCCTCACAAGGTGCACCACAGGGGCGACTTGAGTATCTAGGTGTTCGTGTCACCGCAGACTCTGAGACCCTTCTGACACTTTTACCCACAACACGGTAGCGCAAAGCTGGAGGGCAGACACCACGAGGTGTGGCAGTCAGTCGGGGGATTGGTGAAACCTGCCCACCTCCCTGTCTGAGGAAGGAGGGGCTTTCATGTTTCTGTATTGGCAGGGACTGTTATTTTTATTTCAGTTACGTTTGCCCCACAATAGTATCTGTCTCTAAAAGGTAAACAACAAGTTACATTACAGTATGAATATGATCCCCAAGTAAGGATACGATCATCAGGGCGCGAAGTGCCGAGGCACATACAGCCTTGTTCGTGCCATTAGAGTCTACGGACAACTTGAATCTACTAAACAGGCAAGCCATCTCTGTGTTTATTGAGAGTCTCGTACCAGGAGGGATTAAAGACGTCAGAATAAACCCCCACAAGAACATCATTGCCATTGATGTCATGAAGCGAAGCGAGCTAGACAGTTTGGCTGCCATCAACAAACTTGGCAATTTCAGTGTACGCCCTATTATTCTAAAAGACAGCGGAACCACGGCTGACGTAATTTACAACGTCGACATCGCCATCCCTGACGTCGACTTGCCCATCTTAATCAAGCCGGCAACCAACAGCATTTCCATAATGCAAGTTCAGCGCCTTGGAAGGTCTACATGCATCAAGCTGACGTTCAAGGGTGACGCATTCCATCATACGTGAAGGTGGGGCACTTTCGTCACCCAGTTGTCCATTCGTACCTAAGCCGCTACAGTGTAGGAAATGTATGAGGATTGGTCATGTGAGTGGTGTCTGTCACAACTCCATCGTGTGCCCAAGATGCTCTCAGCCCAGTGATGGAAGTGCTGCGCCAATTGCGCCAAACTGCGCGGAAAGAAAAATGCTGCTACATGTTGCGCCAAACAGGCATTTTTGTTAGTAATTGCGCCGCATCTGCGCCGGAACGGCGCTGCGAAAATGAAGGCAAAAAACATCAAGCGTCAAGCCACACAGAAACCGAAAACATGTCTAATATCATCATTATTGAAAATCCAGGGAAGCCTGTTGTAGCCTTGGCCGTAGCCGGGTCAAGCCGCGCCCGCCTCCATGTTTACACGGCGCACGTTGGCAAGCTGTTCGTCGTGTTTACAGTGTTAGAACAGTCGGTGTTCTTTGTGGGCTGCCTTCAGGTTCGCTACCGGGTACATGGCGCTTTCAACGATCAGAGGTAAGTTTCGAATATTTTTCAGGGTGATTTATGTATCCTTTTTTGTAAGATGGACACCGCGTTTAAACGTTCTTGAGTTCCTGGCGCAAGTCAGATGGCGATATGACTGAAATTGCGTCACCTTTTCCCGGGCGCGCGTCTCGCCAGTTCACTTTCAGTCACGGTAGCGGTATTTATCGTTATGCGGCTGGAATCTGCACTGTGCACGCGGAAACGTCCTCGGTCACGACGTTGTTGCGCGACGTCGAAGGCTCGGTACTTCGCTGTTATTGTCCATCGCGTACTGTGGCAACGCGGTGTTGGCAGCATGGACAGCATAACGAGCACGCTTTCCACCCTGACTCTTTTTCCGTTTATGACCGAAATAACGCAGAGACCTAGATTTTTCGCACCAGTGGGCACGGAGAACTACTCGACGACATTAGGTTTAGCACGCTTCAGGTGGCAGGCGCGGGCCATTATTTTAGCCGATCGAAAACAACTGCATTGGTCACTTGGTTTAAATCGCAATGGAATCACACGTTGCGTATAATTTTTGTACAATATTTCATGTTGCGTGTTGCTCGCGGTTGCTTAAAAGAAAGTAAAAATAAAAGCGCGGGCTTTAAAACGAGGCCAAATAGGCGTTGACGGAGCGCGTAGTTCGCTAGTAGCAGGCGGCCGAAACAGTGGGCGCATTTGTTTTTCAGTCCCGGACTATCCGGGACTACTTGCGGACTCGAGTCCGGTATTTGTTTTTCTCGGGCAGACCGAAAGCTCCGCCTACCTGCCTGCATCGCCATAGCAACGCGTTCGTTTTTAGCCTATGGCAGTCCGCGGGCTGCTTGGGGCTGCTGAGAAGGCAGCAGACGATAGCTGCGCGCCGCGCTGGCAGCCATATTGAGTTAGACTCCGTGTGCATTTTGAGTATTTTTCGTGTTCCTGGAGGTCGATATCATGCGTTAAACCTTCACATGAGCTCCGTAGCTGCTCTCTGAGCCATCGCAATACTTTTTGTTCTTGCATCTTCGTTTATTTTCTTGAAATCCACCGCACACGGACGCGCGTTCGAAGCTGCGAGCGCGTAGTTTGCTCGTGTCTTCAAGAGGTTCTCGTTCGCTTGTTTTGCGACATGTGTCTGTACGCTTACCTGAAAGCATCGCAGGTGAACCACTTGTATACTGGAGCAGCTATAGCGCTTGCTGTCAACATTTTTGCGAAGGCTTTCGTCTATCTGCCGATCCGCAACGAGTTGGGCTACTTTGTGCGAACTTCGCCGCAAGCAGTAGCGGCGTGCGTACCTCCGAAGCTGAGTTCTGTAATGCACCTACGCTAAGCTGACAGTACAGTCTTCAAATCGACTCAGTATCATGATCGAGCGCACGGCGTTGCTTCGGCGTCGTGGTGGCCGTGGCTTGCGTCGTCTGCTAGCAGATGACAGCGTCCTTGTACGGTAACCGAGGGGGAGCCCGGCTCTGGCACCGAGTTCGAAAGCAGCCTATGGCAAGTAGGTCATGTGACCATGAGGCTGTTTCCTGTCAGAGTGGAAGCAGAGACCTGTCAGCAAGTAGTCCGGGACTGGAAAAACAAATGCGGCCAGTGTGACTTCAGATTCAGGCATCAGTTTAAAGGTCTTTGGCGCGTATTGGATTGACATGAAGTAAGCTTATATGTGTTTATCTATTTGTATTTTACAATCCGAGCCAGTTGTCAGTAATCAGACAATTGTCAGTAGTCAGACAATTGTCAGTAGTCTGAAAAAAAAATTTTTTTTCATTATTTATTTCAGGGCGGAAAAGCAAGTTTAAGGCCCAGGTGCTAAATGAAGAGAATGCCAATGGTGACTGTATTGCTGTGTGGTGCAGAGCAGGACCAAAAGAGGAGGAGGCCACTTGCATTATCTGCAACAAAGTTATAAACTGCTCACAACATGGCGTAAATGCTGTGAAACGGCATGCTTCTAATAAGCACCATGCTGAAGCTTGCAAGCAACACAGGAATGAGCTGGGAGTTTTGAAGAAGCCTGCTGCTGCTCAAGCTCTGTTGACATCATGCCTTCTCGCAAGACAGGATGTATCTGAAGCAGATCGTGTCACATTGGCAGGGACTTACTTTGCTCTTGGTGTGGCTGTTTCTGGGATACCATATTCATGGGGGTCACCGCAACCTCGCTCTTCCCTCTGATGTTTCCAGATTCAAAGAACTGGTGCTTTAAATATTTAACTTGTTTTACCACACCATCTGTAACTATTCACATTCTTTAATTGTTCATTTCTTGTCATTCGTGTTCACTGTTGTGTGAAATGTACAGTGTGTTTCATAATAAATAGCTGTAATTGTCAGTCGCTTCAGTGATGCTTTCAACACGGGAGGTATACTGGCGTAATTTATTCGCCATCTACTCCAAAAACAACAATGGTTGCTCCAAACGTATTTTTTCTGCTCCGAAAACACCAATGGCTGCTCCACACTGGCATTTTTACTGCTCCGAAATCTGCTCCAAAAAGTAAAATGCTGCTTCCATCACTGTCAGCTACACAGCGGAGACAGTTGCCACGCGACTGCCTTGAAGTGTGCCAACTATCGTGGCCCTCATGGCTCTTCCTCGAAGGACTGTCCTCGCCTAGAGACCGAGAGGGCGGTATGAAGCAAATGGTGCGTGACCATTCCACCCACAGAGAAGTCACAGCAAAGGTGCGACGACGTCGTTCGCACCGCCACCGAAGGTCGTTGAAGGAAACAAATACCTTAGAAGAGAAGACCCCAAGCGGCACTGCAGTCTGTCCGCCCCCACCGACAACAGATCAGGAAAGGCCGGCGACTGGTGACACACAACCTGCTGCCTCTGATACCACATGGCCACCACTACCAAAGAGCCTAGAGCACGCACTGCGTCAGGTACGTTGCCGCACCCCATGTCTGCGACACCTACGACTGATCCGGGCAAAAGGCACGATTCCGACCATGGCCAAGATATGGAAGTGATTGCAATGCTCACGTCACTGATGAATGTCATGCATGCTCTGCTGTCCAGCTTGCGCACGCCAGCAGCACACAAAGCATTGCAAGTACTGTACAAGCTACAGCCAGTTCTTGCAGCTCTACATTAGAAGACACCATGGCTGCCCCGGAACTATCTTTTCCGAAGAAAGTCAAGCAAACTTTTATTTTTTAGTGGAATGCCCGCCAGCTCCAGTCCCGGATTTCAGATATTAGACACTATGTTTATGACAACCGCTTCCCCATTCTTGTTATCTGTGAACCGAATATGCCCAACATTTTACAATTATCCAGCTATAAAGCATTAACTTCTCCCACGTGCAACAAAACCAGCAAAGTCGTCGTCTACATTCGACGTGAACTTACATATGTGCTCCATTCGGTTCCCCCACACAACAACAACCAGTATCATTTCTTGTGTGTATACCCTGTCTCTGTGGACCAAAGACGTAAGCTGCGTTGTGCTCTGGACTGCCTTGATCCCCGCCCTTTCACAGAGGCCAATATCCTCAGTCCGTGGCCACAACAGTCGTCTACCATCAAGGCTCACAAGGCACTGTTTTGTTTTTTGAGAGAGACTGCCTTGATTTATATAGACTGTGACTGTGTTTCTCGTTTCTACTCTCTTCCCTTTTAATCCCCTCATTCCCTTCCCCAGTGCAGGGTAGCCAACTGGAAACCTTTGTGGTTAACATCCCTGCATTTCCCCCTCTCTGTATCTCTCTCTCTCTCACACCACCAGACTGTGGCAATTCAAGTGAATATGACTGGTGGAAGCGGTGGAAGCTGACTTTTGAGATTGCCTCATGCAAGGAAGTGCTGTAGTTGAAATTTTATATTTTTACATTGCGCTGATTTTTCTGTACCATTTGGAAAATAAATGAAGCAGTGCACCCTGCCATGCACACATTCAGCTCGTGGCTTTCTTTCACATTCTCATTACTTAAAGTATCTTATGAAATTATTATTTTGCTTATCAAGGAGCGACATTGCCACAGGATTATCAATTTAAAATGGTTATAGGATTCATTTTTATGGGGTCCAACGCCTCGAAGCAACTATGTGAAAGCTGTAGTGGAGGGCTCTGGTAAATTTCAACCATCTGGGGTTTTAAAATGTGCACTGACATTGCACAGTACACAGGCCTCTAACATTTCATCTCCATCGAAATGCGACTGCAATAGCCGGGATTGAACCTATGTCTTTCGGGTCAGCAGCCAAGCGCAGTAACCACTGCACCATCGGTTATCGCAGCGGTGGTTCTAGGCTAATGTGTTAGCTGTTGGAAGCCCAAGCTTTGATTTCTTGGAGCTATGCTTGTGAGGTACCCAACGCTTAAACTTTTATTTTTTATATCGCAGCAAAACCGTTTGCTGTCAAGTTTCCCGATGAAGGAGATGCAATTGCCGTGGTGAGAGGAGAGTGGGTAAAGCATGGCATGTGTGTCTGGCCGCCGAAAGTGAATAACATTGCTGAGATTGTGAAAAACAGAGCTGAGCCAAAGCCTGGATGGATCTCAACTTGTCGTGTGGTCCTTGGCTCATTTGGCAAGCTGAGCACATCTTGGATGTTCCAATGTTTTGTTGCACGTTGCAACCGATTGCTCAGAAAGTATTTCCCATATTTCATTTCATCAGAAAGGGTTGTTGTATTTTCCAAAATTATTACAGGTTGATTGCAGATTTCATCATTGAAATCTTCAATACCATCATGCATGCACCGGAATGAAGGACAAAGGTGCCATTACTTTGGAAACTTGGTGTCTTTTTCATTGTATTTAACAAAAGATGATGTCAGAGAGATAACACATCCGGGCAAAGCGAGTGCAGTTGTTTAAAGGGGCCCTGAAAGGGCGTACTGTAGGCCTATGGGCCTGCTTAGTAGCCCAGATTAGCTGCGCAGTGAGATTTTAATGTGTGTGCCTCATTGTGATTTTATACAAGCAATTCCTTAGAGAAAACTAATTCAGCACTACTTTCTTTCAGATAAACACACAGACACACACGTTCTGTCAAGTCTGTCTGTGCCTGTTTTAGGTAGTGCTGAAAATGCATCACCAGCTAGCCCCACAACATGCATTAGTAAGCAGTCCTTTAGAGTATGCTTTTGTAGAGTTTACTTTGTGACATTGGTATGCCTGCATTAAACAATGTTATTTAACACATTTAGAATACCTTTACGATAAGTGTCATCTTTCTAGAGAACTATCATGAAGCAAGAAGCAAGCTGACCAGAGCCGAGATGACGTCATCTCTTGAAACTGAGGCAGACGAGCCAAAGAGGAGAAGAAAAAGGCGGCATTTCATTTGTGGCAGCTCTGACTCCGATGAACCGTCTCAACCATATGCACACAGCATTCGTCCGCCACCCGAAGCTATCTTCCAGTCCAAACTTTATTATCTCTTTACTACGCATTCATCCACAGCCACTTAAACTACGGTATCTCATCTTGGGGTAACGCCTATCATATTCATCTCTGGCCTTTAATAAAACTGCAAAAGCAAGCCATGCGCATCATAACCAATACCACTCGAATATCACCCTCCCGCATTTTGTTCATAGATTTAAACGTTCTACCTATCTCGGCCCTTTATTTTTACAACCTTGGTATCCTATTCTTTAAGATTCTTCATCATTATCTCCCGCTAAGCATATTTTCTCTCGGCACGATCATGAGCAACATCGTCACACGTTTTGCGCTGCGTAATAACTTTTTACTACCTAAGGTCAGAACTAACTACGGCAAACAATGCCTTCATTTTTCATCCGTATCATTTTGGAATTCTTTGAACATAGACGTCAAACAAACTAATACGCTTTCTTTATTCAAGGTCAAACTAAAGCTTTTCCTTCTTAATTTGTGATTTTTTGTTATGTTATTGATTCTATGTATCGCGGCATCTGTGTTTTATTTTACATTATCGTGCATTACATTGTTTGTATTTAAATATTTCAGTAACTAATATTACATTATGTGCCCATATTTATTCTGTTTCGTCGCTAATTAATGTGTTGTGTATTTTATATTATGTTGCATATTAAAATTTATTTTCATGGGAGGTCCCGCCCGCGGTCTTGTACCATGGGACCTCTCGCTGTATACAATTGTAACATTTATTGTATTACTCAATAAACTTTCAACTTTCAACTTTCAACCAACGCCTCCCAACACTGACAGACTCGTGAACGGCAATGACATGCAGCTTGTGTGCACTTGTAACATTAGTTGATTATTAAGCGCTTCATGACAAGCACTGCATTTCGTCTAATGATCTCTGTAAAGAGCATTCCTCTAAGATGAGGGACGCCGAAGCAAGCGGACGCACTTGACATGGGCTCCGCGAATTTTGGCCTTTTCCAGTAGTCTTTCGATCTTACGTTGTGGCTTTTGTGCTCAATCGGCGGCGGAATATCAGAGGACCACGGGGATACCATATTTACGGCAAGTGGGACTTTGCGTGTTCGACTCAACACGCAGCTAATTCAGCTTAACAGCGCTAAGCTGTGAATCATGGATATTGAGGAAGGAACCACGATTACACCCGAGGAATGTTCGGCACCGGGACAATGGTTCGCAAGCGAAGGAGGAAGATATGTGCTGCTAGAGAAGCTCGGGCTGAAGACTATGAAACAGCGAGCCCAGGAGAGGCAAGCAGGTAGGGAATGGGTGGCCAAGTCAATTGAGTGTCAGCAGAAGTGCATTCCAGCCGACGCCTAGAAAATTCTCTGACTTGCCTACTTAAGCTTACGAAATATGGAACGGCACATCTCATAGACATCATCAAAATGTCGGCGGGGATCAACCCATGCAAAGAGAAGGAGGATATAATAACTCTAAATATGAAGCAGCACTCCATTCTTGTCATCACTACCAGTGCAGACACCAACTCAGAAAAAAGCTTTCCATGTCAAGGCTAGAGCTTCTTATATATCCTGCACAAAGTACGTCTCACGGCTACCTTTGGACGACAAAGTGCTGTTTCACATTACATTTCTGAAGCCTGGTGTAGTAGGAGACCACTACACTACATCACTGCGCTACATTGCGAATGCCCTACCACAAGTCATGCCTCCCAACGAAGTATCATGACCAAGTGATGAGTGGTTGCGCCTTTCCTGTGAAATTTCTGATTGTGATATTTCAACAAATGTTGTTGAACACTGGGTAAATGTGTTTGCACTGAAAACGCCCACTGGCGAACTCAAATACCCAAGACTAGGAAGGCTCGCAAAGGCTGTTCTTTCTTTGCCGCATGGCAACACAGGCTGTGAGAGAGGATTCAGTGAAAAAAAGCAGGTGCTTCACCATTGAGCCTCTTTGTCTATAACAAGCCTGTCAAGCCTTTGTCAAACTAAAACATACATGAAGCGCTCTGGGGGTGACGTCACGAAGGTGCGAATCACTAGAGGTCCCCTAAAGTGTGCTGGAAAGTCATACAGTGCTTATCGTAAGCGTGTTGAAATAGAAGGAGGATCAAAATCACACAAACGAAAATGTGAGGAGCCACTGATAGAAAGCAGTGAAGAAAGAAAGCTGAAAGAGGTAAAGGCCACCCTGCAGTGCCATCTATCCTCCCTGAGGGCATTACTTGCCAGTGCAAGGAACTCATCAGCACAGGAGTAAAATTGAAGGACATGGACAAAGTGGAAATGTTCGTTGACGTGAACTCCAAATTGCCGGCAGTGCTTGAGTGCATCAGAATGATAGATTCCATGCTGGAACTTAACAAGTCATTTTAACAAGAAAATTGAATGTTGAATAAAAAGACTTTAGTTTTTTGCATGTCAGTATAAAACTGCAATTATTACAGGTATTTCACTTTAGAAATATGCTTCAAAATACAATATTAGTGCTCCATATATAACTTTTGTGCTCCAAAACATAGTTTTAATGCTCCAAAGCTGCTCCAGAATGGCATTATAACTGCTCCGTGAGCTGCTCCAAAATGCTCGAGCCTGCTTCCACCCCTGTATAATTACCCGGCACTTCATTGCAAAGATTAAAAAAAATGTGATTATTACTTGCTCATTGGGTGTCAAATAATTGTTAAGTAATAACTCACAGTAATGACTCGTAAATAACGCATCTGCGATTTGTAGATTGCGTTTTAAGTCTCAGCAGGCTAGTGGCGGGAACACACGATTAAATACTTTGGTGCCTCGATTAATTTCTGCGGCACCTGGATTCAATTGAATGGCACTAAGATTAAATACTGTGTGTTCGGATTAAACTGAGTGGAAAATACTATAATTATTTGCTCATTGGGTGTCGAATGCTTGTTCAGTAATGACTCACAGTAATGGCTCGTAAATAACGTATCTGCGATTTGTAGATTGCGTTTTAAGTCTCAGCAGGCTAGTGGTGGGAATACACGATTAAATACTTTGGTGCCTCGATTAATTTCTGCGGCACCTGGATTCAATTGAATGGCACTAAGATTAAATACTGTGTGTTCGGATTAAACTGAGTGGGAAATACTATAATTATTTGCTCATTGGGTGTCGAATGCTTGTTCAGCAACAACACATTAATAACGCATCTGCGATTTGTAGACTGCGTTTTAAGTCTCAGCAGGCTAGTGGTGGGAATACATGCTTATATCCTTTGGTGCTTCGATTAATTTCTGCAGCACCTGAATTCAATTGAATGGCACTCAGATTAAATATTGTGGCGTTTGGATTAAAGTGAGTAGGAAATACTATAGAATCCAACATACGTATCCATAGCACAATCCTTCAAGTGAGCACCCCAATGATACCAGTGTTTGGATACGCGGACGACTTGACCATCACTGTGCCGGATGTGACATCGGCAAGGCTGTGGCATGTTGCAAATTGCGCATCCGCGCCAAGGGTGCCGCCACGGTCGAAACGATTGCCACGATCCTGGTATCGGCGGTAAACGCGGCTGCAGTTAAGCTTAACAAAAGTGAAATTTTTCGACCACTATCAATAACAAAAACATGCTTATGAACTAAATTATAACCAGCCATAGGCATTAAAAATAAGATATCAAAGAAATTAGTTGCGAAGATGACGGCGCGACTAACGCGGCAGCAGACGACAAGCAGACGACGCCCGGACAGCTGTGCAAGCGAAAACGGCGTCTTCGGCGACATTCGCAATGTAGCAGCGTCATTGGCGTCATGTCAAGTCATACAGTGAGCTTTTCTTGGAGTCTTTATACTAAGCACTAGCACTGCAGAATATTATGTTGTCCCTAGCCCAATGCACTGTGATTTCCTCTGCATGAGTCAAAGGATGAAAAGTTTCGCTGCCTTTCTCTATGTGTGTTTATTCATAGCCACAGACTGATGCATTTTAATACATGTCAGATGTTTTACTTCCCTGCTATTTACCTGAATCTCTTACAAAGTCGTGTACAAACCTATATTCAGTCATGTAGCATTTGATTATGTATACTGTACCTACCTTGATACCTTTTTTTTATCCTTTATATATTGATACATGCCTTCGAAGAGACAGATGTAGTGCATGCGCTAGTACAGGAAGAAGTTGGTTGTCTCTCGCACGCGCACTCGAACCACTGAGGGACTGCCGCAGGTTTTTCGTCTCTGCGCCGGTGTTCTATTCGCGTTGCATGCTACAGTTTGGTGGAGCAGTGCTGGGTACGCTTCCCGACCCGCGCACTCCGCACAGCGTCACTACGGACCTCACAACGGTTCACCAGCGACCCAGCCGCCGTCTCCGCGGAGAGTCGCCTGAATTTGGGCCCCTTCCCCCGCCAACAAGGACGACGCAGCCTCGACCGCCGAGCCCAACTGACATGGCCACTGACACCAGGCCCCTGCCGCCAATCCAGCCTCTACCGTCGAGTCCGACTGCCATGGCCGCTGACACCAGGCCCCTGGCGCCGATCCTTTGCCACCCACCGCGAACACCGCCATCTTTTCACGGTGACGTGTTCGAAGACGCTGAGGATTGGCTGGAGACCTTCGAGCGGGTGGCACGCTACAACGGTTGGTGCGACGAGCGAAAGCTAAATAATGTCTACTTTGCCCTTGAAGAGTCTGCCAGGACGTGGTTTGAGAACCACGAGGCTACCCTTCCCACCTGGGAGGCGTTTTGCCGGAATCTCCTGGCCACGTTCCCCAACGCTGACCGCCGGGAGAAGGCTGAAGCTGCGCTGCACTCCTCGAAATCAGCGCACGAACGAAAGTGTGCGCATGTATACCGAAGACATGGCCCGTCTTTTCAAGCGCGCCGACCCCAACATGAAAGAGAAGAAGCTGCGTCATCTCACGCGTGGGGTTAAGCAGGAGCTGTTCGCGGACCTCGTGCGCAGCCCACCCCGCACGGTGGCGGAATTTATAACCGAGGCGACCACGATGGAGACGATGCTGCAACAACGGGCCCGCCAGTACAACCGGGACATCAACAGCATGATGCCCGAAGGCTTTTCGTCGTGTCTCGGCGGCAGTGCAGACACACTGTGCGAACTAATTCGCTCAGTTCTTCGGGAGGAACTTCAACGGATCAATCTGCCCCAGGTTGCACCTGCGCCGCTGGCAGCGCTGACCGAAGTCGTCAGGGACGAGGTGCGACAGGTTTCGCAGGCGCCTCCTGTCCACGAAGCGCCGCCCCGGTTCGATGAGAGACCCACGTACGCATCCGTTGTACGTCGCACGACTGGCTACGGTCCCATTACCCCGATGCCTGGCGTGAGCAACATCGGCACGTGTCACGCAAACATGCCTGGCTACGGTATGACCCCTACGACCCCCGTGAGTAACATCGCCGCATATTCCGCAACTGCATCTGCTACAGCTGGTCCACGTTCTCGCAAGTTGGATTTCTGGCGTACACCGGACCGCAGGCCTCTTTGCTACCACTGTGGGGAGCCCGGTCACCTCTACCGAGCGTGTCCGTACCGCGAAGTGGGCCTTCGCGGTTTCCATCCCGACGCACCTTGCCCTCAGAACGGCGAACGACCGCGTGAGATTGCACAGCATCTCTGGGCACGCCAGAACCCTGTTTACTCTGGAAGGCGCGAGTCCCGTTCGCCTTCGCCTCTCCGTTATCGCTCTTCCAGCCCTGGCCGCCAGAGTAGCTCTGCTGGCCGTCGCTCGCCGAGTCCGCGTCAGGAAAACTAACACCAGCGACCTCTGGAGGCAAGGCCGCTGACGTCGGGACGTGTCAAGATCCTCCATCGTGCAACCCTCGAGCTGCCGATACCTCGACAGAGAGAGGCAGCGACAGTATCAGATACGCTGCATCCGATTTGCGTGTGACAATTGATGGCACTCAGATTACCGCGCTGCTCGATACCGGTGCTGATTATTCTGTTATGAGCCGTGCCTTTGCTGGAGAACTCAAGAAGGTTCTGACATCGTGGACGGGGACCCCCATTCGCACCGCTGGTGGCCACCTAATTTCCCCTGTGGGCAAGAGCACGGCTAGAGTTGGGATTAGTGGTTTCACGTACGTTGGCGAATTTGTCGTACTCCCCGAGTGTTCCAGAGACTTGATTCTGGGGATCGACTTCCTGAAGTCGAACGGCGCTGTGATTGACTTTCAGGAGCCACGTGTCACGTTCTCAACCAAACAGGCCGTGGCGCGCTTTGACTCCCGCGATCCCTGCAACAACGCTCTGCGCATTGTCGAGAACGACGTTACGGTGCCGCCGCGGTGCAGTGTTCTGGTGCTCGTGCGGAACGACCTCTTCCACGACTACGAGCGCCTAGCGGACAGCCATAGTCCACTGCTGCTTAAGCGGGGACTTGCCGTTGCAAGAGGTCTCGTCCAACTACGTGACGGCCACACCCACGTCCTCCTGACTGACTTTGCCAATGAATATCAGCACCTGGCCAAAGGCATGGCCTCCACGACGTTGCTGAGGTTCCAAGTTTGTGCACCGTGGGAGGACCCACTGAGGAGTATGCTGGCCCACATCACGTTCTTCAGTCAGTCAGAATAAATCCTGCCCTGCCGTCGGTACAGAGGGATCTTCTGTCGGACCTCTTGGCAGACTTTGCGGACTCTTTCGCTACGTGCTCGAAGGTCGGCCGAACTCCACTCGCCAAGCATCGTATCATCACTGATGACACTACGCAACCCCTCTGCCAGCGCCCATATCGTGTTTCCCCGGTGGAGAGAGAAGCCATTCAGAATCAGGTTGCCGAGATACCTGCGGACGATGTCATTCAGCCGTCCACCAGTCCGTGGGTATCGCCTGTGGTTCTTGTCAAAAAAACGGACAATACTCCGCGTTTCTGCGTGGACTACAGGAAACTTAGCAACGTGACCAAAAAGGACGTTTACCCGCTGCCCAGGATAGATGACGCGCTCGACCGATTGCGGAATGCCCGACACTTCTCGTCATTAGATCTTAAAAGCGGGTACTGGCAAATCGAAGTGGACGAGCGAGACCGGGAGAAGACGGCTTTCGTGACGCCTGACGGCCTCTATGAGTTTAAAGTGCTTCCATTTGGTCTGTGCTCAGCACCGGCCACGTTCCAACGCATGATGGACACTTTTCTCTCCGGCTTGAAATGGCAGTCCTGCTTGGTGTACCTCGACGATGTCATTATATTTTCAACCACCTTTGACTAACACCTGAAGCGGTTGCGCATTGTGCTACAAGCGCTCAAATCCGTGCAACTCACCATCAAAGCCGAGAAATGCCATTTTGGCTTTGAGGAACTTCGCTTCTTGGTCAAGTTGTCAGCGCACAAGGTGTTCGCCCGGACCCTGACAAGACCGCTGCCGTCTCAGGCTTTCCATGCCCAACTGACAAGAAGGCCGTTCGCCAGTTTTTGGGCCTGTGCTCCTATTATAGGCGCTTTATTCAAGATTCCTTGAACATCGCGGAACCGCTGAACGCACTGACCCGTGACGACATGCCCTTCCTGTGGGAGACCGACGAAGAGGCTGCATTTACCGAGCTTCGCAGCCGTCTGCAAAGCATTCCGATACTTGGCCATTTCGACGAGCATGCTGCCACGGACATCCACACTGACGCCAGCAATGTTGGCCTTGGTGCAGTACTGATCCAGTGGCAAGACGGTGCTGAACGGGTCATCAGTTATGCTAATCGAACACTTACGCGCTCCGAGACCAATTATTCTACGACGGAGAACGAATGTCTTGCAGTGATATGGGCCATCTGCAAGTTCCGACCATACCTCTACGGACGACCCTTCCGTGTGGTAAGCGACCACCACTCCTTATGCTGGCTGGCGAGCCTCAAAGACCCCTCAGGACGCTTGGCTAGATGGAGCTTACGCTTGCAATACGACTTAAGAGTAGTTTACAAGTCTGGCAGTAAGCATCAGGATGCGGATTGTCTATCGCGCGCGCCTATCCCAATCAATACCGAAGAAACCACCGATGATTTTCCTTTCCTGGGCTCTGTTAGTACCACCCAAATGGCACAGCTTCAGAGGGCGGACTCGGAGTTGGCGCCGCTCATCGACTACCTCGAAGGCAGTGAAGCTCCCATTCCGCGTGTTTTTCTTCGAGGGCTTCATTCGCGTCTTCACTTTACGGTCTGGTGTTCTCTACAAGCACAACTTTGCCAACAGTGAAGAAGTTTTCCTACTTGTCGTACCATCACAGCTGTGGTCTGAGATCTTGAGTGCCTGTCATGATGCACCATCCGCCGGCCACCTTGGTGTCAGCCGTACACTCGCGTGGATTAGACAAAAGTATTATTGGCCCAGGTTACTCCCATCGGTGCGGGCATATGTAAAAACATGCCGTGAATGCCAACGTCGGAAGACTCCTCCATTGAAACCAGCCGGATTTATTCACCCCGTCGATCCACCGAAGACCCCTTTCCAACAAGTGGGCATAGACCTCCTCGGTCCATTTCCGAAGTCTTCGTCTGGAAAGCGTTGGATAGTCGTTGCGACTGACTACCTCACACGGTACGCTGAGACCACGTCTCTTGTCAAAGGCACTGCTGCTGAAGTGGCTCAGTTCTTCGTCCACAACATTGTCTTGCGTCATGGAGCACCCGCCGTTGTTACTGACCGGGGAACTGCTTTCACGGCCCGCTTAACCAAGTCCGTGATGACTCTGATGCACACGAGCCATCGACGTGCTACGGCGTATCACCCGCAGACAAACGGGTTGGTAGAGCGACTCAACCGCACACTAGCCGATATGCTATCAATGTACGTTGATGTCGAGCATCGAACTTGGGACACCATTCTGCCATACGTAACGTTTGCGTACAACACCGCCCTGCAGGAAACAACCCAACTGACCCCCTTTCAGCTTGTGTTTGGTCAGCAGGTGACCACTCCGTTGGATGCTATGTTGCCTGTTGACCCTCACTGCGACTCTGACGCTGACCTCGACGTAAACATCTTCGTTCAGTGTGCTGAGGAAGCGCGGCAATTGGCACGTCTGCGAATTAACCGTGAACAGGAGACTGACGCCGCTAGGTACAACCTTGGACGCCGTTTCGTCAGTTACGCACCCGGCGACCTCGTGCGGATTTGCACACCTGTTCGTCGCCATGGGCTTTCTGAAAAGTTGCTCCGCCGATACTTCGGCCCTTACGAAGTAGTGCGCCGCATCAGTGAAGTGACTTATGCAGTTGCTCCCGCCCCGACAGCTTGTTCATCGCGCCGGTCGTACCGAACTGAAGTCGTGCATGTTGTTCGCATGAAGCCTTATCACGACCGGCTACCTGACTGAACTGCGGTTCCCTGCAGCTGTGTTCTACCCTCTCGCTGTCTTTTCTCTCCTAGCCAGATCGTGTCGATGCTGCAGAAGAGGGGGGCAGTGATACATGCCTTCGAAGAGACAGATGTAGTGCATGCGCTAGTAGAGGAAGAAGTTGGTTGTCCCTCGCGCGCCCGCTCGAACCACTGAGGGACCGCCGCAGGTTTTTCGTCTCTGCACCGGTGTTCTATTCGCGTTGCACGCTACAATATTCTCTGTGCACTCATGTCTTCTAGGTTTACATAATGGCGTTTTTTAATTATGATGTTCAGGATGCCTGTTACTGATACTGCAATGCCACTGATGCCTTGATGTTCTTTAATAAATTGTTGTTTGTACAAAATCATTTGCGCTTTTCGTTCTCGAGCGAGCGCCCTAAGCAGCTGCTTAGCAGTCGCGCCGCTCCCCACCATACACCATGCCACATGAACAGACACATCGAAATACAAAAGCGAGTGAGCAGATCCTGTAAGTACTTAGGAAATCAAGCCTGAATGCAGCGCGGGAGCAGTTAATCACCACTATTTACAAAGCTTGGATCGAGCTAGCGGCCGCCAGGTGCCAGCACCAGGAACGTGCGAGCACCGGCCGCAACCAGCCACCTAAACGCGCGCCACCATATTGAATTTTTGGACTGACTCCATTTACCGCCTCTCCCAGGTGCCGCCACCATTGCCTTCATAAAAAAACATCCCCGTTGGCTCTATGACAGTGTCACTCCCTTGATGTCGCACCAGGCAAAGGGTGTCTAAACAGGCACAAAAGCTCGATAATGGTGCTGCACGAAGAGACCAATAACATGCCCAGCATACCAGAAGTCTCTCCAGTCTGCAAGGTGCGGATGTTAGGATTCCACTTCAACAAGGATGGGCTATCAACCCAAAACTAGGAACAGGTGGAAAGCAAATTGAGCACCAGACTTCTGACCTCAACAAACTGCACTGCCCACTCACAGCCAAGACCACCAACGTGCGAATGCTGCTCATTACCATCTTAAGTTTCAGCGCAAGCACAGCAGAACGCGGTAGGGTAAGGGAGGTAGGGAGAGAAAGGAATATGTTTAAACATGCCAACAACTAACATTTTCTTCTTTCTTGCGCAGCTTCTGCAGCTCCGAGCCGAGCATCGCATAAAACTAGACCAAGTGCTCGCCTACTTGTGGGTAACTGAGTACGCTGACACGACTGTGGTGTGACCGACTTTGTGAAGACTTTTGGCTTTTACTGAGGTAGGGTAAGGGAGGTAGGGAGAGAGAGGAATATGTTTAAACATGCCAACAACTAACATTTTCTTCTTTCTTGCGCAGCTGCTGCAGCTCCGAGCCAAGCATCGCATCGAACTAGACCAAGTGCTCGCCCACCCGTGGGTAACTGAGTACGCTGACAAAACAGTGGTGTGACCGACTTTGTGAAGACTTTTTGCTTTCACTGAGGTAAGGTAAGGGAGGTAGGGAGAGAGAAGAATACGTTTAAACATGCCAACGACTAACATTTTCTTCTTTCTTGCATAGCTTCTGCAGCTCCCGAGTCGAGCATTGCATAAAACTAGACCAAGTGCGCGCCCACCCGTGGGTAACTGAGTACGCTGACACGACAGTGGTGGGACCGATTTTGTGAAGACTTTTGGCTTTTACTGAGGTAGGGTGAGGGAGGTAGGGAGAGAGAGGAATATGTTTAAACATGCCAACGACTAACATTTTCTTCTTTCTTCCGCAGCTGCTGCAGCTCCGAGCCGAGCATCGCATCTAACTAGACCAAGTGCTCGCCCACCCGTGGGTAACTGAGTACGCTGACATGACAGTGGTGTGACCGACTTTGTGAAGACTTTTGGCTTGCACTGAGGTAGGGTAAGGGAGGTAAATGAGAGAGGAATATGTTTAAACATGCCAGCGACTAACATTTTCTTCTTTCTTGCGCAGCTGCTGCAGCTCCGATCCGAGCATCGCATCGAACTAGACCAAGTGCTCGCCCACCCATGGATAACTGAGTACACTGACACGACAGTGGTGTGACCGACATTGTGAAGACTTTTGGCTTTCACTGAGGTAGGGTAAGGGGGGTAGGGAGAGAGAGGAATATGTTTAAACATGCCAACAACTAACATTTTCTTGATTCTTGCGCAGCTGCTGCAGCTCCGAGCCGAGCATCACATCGAACTAGACCAAGTGCTCGCCCACCCGTGGGTAACTGAGTACACTGACACGACAGTGGTGTGACCGACTTTGTGAAGACTTTTGGCTTTCACTGAGGTAGGGTAAGGGAGGTAGGGAGAGAGAGGAATACGTTTAAACATGCCAACGACTAACATTTTCTTCTTTCTTGCATAGCTTCTGCAGCTCCGAGTCGAGCATTGCATAAAACTAGACCAAGTGCTCGCCCACCCGTGGGTAACTGAGTACACTGACACGACAGTGGTGTGACCGACTTTGTGAAGACTTTTGGCTTTCACTGAGGTAGGGTAAGGGAGGTAGGGAGAGAGAAGAATACGTTTAAACATGCCAACGACTAACATTTTCTTCTTTCTTGCATAGCTTCTGCAGCTCCGAGTCGAGCATTGCATAAAACTAGACCAAGTGCTCGCCCACCCGTGGGTAACTGAGTACACTGACACGACAGTGGTGTGACCGACTTTGTGAAGACTTTTTGCTTTCACTGAGGTAGGGTAAGGGAGGTAGGGAGAGAGAAGAATACGTTTAAACATGCCAACGACTAACATTTTCTTCTTTCTTGCATAGCTTCTGCAGCTCCGAGTCGAGCATTGCATAAAACTAGACCAAGTGCGTGCCCACCCGTGGGTAACTAGTACACTGACACGACAGTGGTGTGACCGACTTTGTGAAGACTTTTGGCTTTCCCTGAGGTAGGGTAAGGGAGGTAGGGAGAGAGAAGAATACGTTTAAACATGCCGACTAACATTTTCTTCTTTCTTGCATAGCTTCTGCAGCTCCGAGTCGAGCATCGCATAAAACTAGACCAAGTGCTCGCCTACTTGTGGGTAACTGAGTACGCTGACACGACTGTGGTGTGACCGACTTTGTGAAGACTTTTGGCTTTTACTGAGGTAGGGTAAGGGAGGTAGGGAGAGAGAGGAATATGTTTAAACATGCCAACAACTAACATTTTCTTCTTTCTTGCGCAGCTGCTGCAGCTCCGAGCCAAGCATCGCATCGAACTAGACCAAGTGCTCGCCCACCCGTGGGTAACTGAGTACGCTGACAAAACAGTGGTGTGACCGACTTTTGTGAAGACTTTTTGCTTTCACTGAGGTAGGGTAAGGGAGGTAGGGAGAGAGAAGAATACGTTTAAACATGCCAACGACTAACATTTTCTTCTTTCTTGCATAGCTTCTGCAGCTCCGAGTCGAGCATTGCATAAAACTAGACCAAGTGCGCGCCCACCCGTGGGTAACTGAGTACGCTGACACGACAGTGGTGTGACCGATTTTGTGAAGACTTTTTTTTGGCTTTTACTGAGGTAGGGTGAGGGAGGTAGGGAGAGAGAGGAATATGTTTAAACATGCCAACGACTAACATTTTCTTCTTTCCTCCTCAGCTGCTGCAGCTCCGAGCCGAGCATCGCATCTAACTAGACCAAGTGCTCGCCCACCCGTGGGTAACTGAGTACACTGACACGACAGTGGTGTGACCTACTTTGTGAAGACTTTTGGCTTGCACTGAGGTAGGGTAAGGGAGGTAAATGAGAGAGGAATATGTTTAAACATGCCAGCGACTAACATTTTCTTCTTTCTTGCGCAGCTGCTGCAGCTCCGATCCGAGCATCGCATCGAACTAGACCAAGTGCTCGCCCACCCATGGATAACTGAGTACACTGACACGACAGTGGTGTGACCGACTTTGTGAAGACTTTTGGCTTTCACTGAGGTAGGGTAAGGGGGGTAGGGAGAGAGAGGAATATGTTTAAACATGCCAACAACTAACATTTTCTTCATTCTTGCGCAGCTGCTGCAGCTCCGAGCCGAGCATCACATCGAACTAGACCAAGTGCTCGCCCACCCGTGGGTAACTGAGTACACTGACACGACAGTGGTGTGACCGACTTTGTGAATTGGCTTTCACTGAGGTAGGGTAAGGGAGGTAGGGAGAGAGAGGAATACGTTTAAACATGCCAACGACTAACACTTTCTTCTTTCTTATGCAGCTGCTGCAGCTCCGAGCCAAGCATCGCATCGAACTAGACCAAGTGCTCGCCCACCCATGGATAACTGAGTACACTGACACGACAGTGGTGTGACCGACTTTGTGAAGACTTTTGGCTTTCACTGAGGTAGGGTAAGGGGGGTAGGGAGAGAGAGGAATATGTTTAAACATGCCAACAACTAACATTTTCTTCATTCTTGCGCAGCTGCTGCAGCTCCGAGCCAAGCATTGCATCGAACTAGACCAAGTGCTCGCCTACCCGTGGGTAACTGCGCTGACACCACAGTGGTGTGCACGACTTTGTGAAGACTTGATTTCACTCAGCACAACTTTGTGAACACTTTTGGCTTTCACTGAGCACGATCGGAGTGAGGTGCACTTTTTCTCAAAATGTGGAGTTTTTTTTACAAATAAAAAACAACATATGAAAACCTGTTGGGCTCATAGCCGAAGCTATTGGAGGCCAATTGTTTTGTACACTTTGGCAGCACCCAAATACTCTAGTAATACTAGACGCTACAGGAAATATTGTTACCAGTGAACTGGTTGCTGTATAAGTGAACTCGACTCATGCATGATTTGTGAACGACGAACTGGCAGTGTTCTGGACGACGATGACGCTGACAGTGCGAAGCTGGGCCCTTGGAGTTTGAGCTGAGTGCTGGCCATCGCAGCACAGCCGTCAATAGACTTCCCCGCAACATCTCTTGGTGGGGGTCGCCGGTTCGAGCCGACATGTCGAAGAGCTGACCCGTCGCGATGGCTACCAATGCCACCCCCCCCCCCCCCGTCTGTGCCTGCCACACCAACTGTTGTCGTAGCCCACCCTCGCGACTCGGGCACATTCTGCGGTACAGATGGTGTGGACGTCCAGGACTGGCTCTCGCTTTATGAGCGTGTTAGCCAGCACAACAGGTGGGACGCCACACTGATGGTGGCCAATGTGATTTTTTATCTTGCTGGCACCACACGCGTCTGGTTCGAGACCCACGAAGAAGAAATTGCCACGTAGCATGTCTGCAAACAGAAGCTCTGCGACCTGTTTGGGAAGCCAGTTCCCCGTCAGCTTGCTGCCAAAAAAAGAACTTGCAGCTCGCGCCCAAACAGTGACTGAATCGTATATTACCTACATCCAAGACGTCTTGGCACTGTGCCAGAAGGTCGATAACAACATGACCGAAGATGATAAGGTAGGCCACATTCTCAAAGGCATTGCCGATGATGCCTCCCATCTTCTACTATGCTGGGACTGCTCTACGGTTGACTCCATTCTGCAGGTGTGTCGACGCTTCGAGCAGGCCAAGCACTGGCGCATTGCTCACCGCTTTGACCGCCTGCATAACACAGCTGCCAGTTCCACGTGCGAGGATCTGCTGACACTGAGGCAGCCTTCAAACCCCGACAGCGAGATTCGCATCGTGCGCCATTAACTGGAGGCTCTGGCTCCTGTTACGACCAACGCGCCCTTGTCTGAGAACACCCTCGATACGATATCACTTATTCAAGCTGTCGTCTGCCAGGAGGTCGCCAACTTGGGCATGCCCTCTAGCCACCTCGACGAACCTCGGAGTGCGAGCCCCATCTCTCCCATGGTCGCTACCGCTACGGCCTGCAACACCTTCGTCCCAAGTTACCGATACCGCAATCCAGATGAGTGGCGTACCCCTGATGACCGGCTATTCTGTTTCACGTGCTCGCGCGTAGGCCACATCTCTCGCCACTGCCGTAGCTGTTGGTCCGCACTACCCCGACCTTTGCCCTACGTTGACTGCCGCTATAACTATGGACCCCGTCGCTTTACGCGTCGGAATGACCCACCAGCGCCGAGTCCACACCGCCTCCTCGTAAATCCAGCCGCTCTCCCTCTCCGACAGCCCATCGTTCCACTCACCTCTTCCACACCGCAGTTGCTTGCCGTCCTCTGCAGGCCACTTCACGGGAAACTAGCCAGTGCAGCTCCCGGTGGTGATGCTGCAGTGGTGCCCCAGCCTGCAAATCCTCTACTGCCCCAGCCTTCGCCCTGTAATCTCCTCGACGTCTTTGTGGATGGTGTTCCTGTTTCTGCCCTCACTGACACTAGTGCCCAAGTCTCAGTTCTCAGCTCATCTTTTTGCCGTCGCCTCAAAAAAGTCCAGACTCCTGCTGCTTCTCCCACCATTCGCGTTACCGATGGCAGCACTGCTGCCGTCACTGGCCTGTGCAGTGCCCACGTCACTGTTGCCGATCATCACATCCCAGTTTTGTTCACCGCCCTCGAACACTGCCCACACAATGTTATCCTTAGTCTTTACTTTCTAACGGATCACTCTGCCCTTATCGACTGCTCCAGCGGCCTTCTTCGACTTGATCTGCCTCTCTACTCAGCCGACACACCCTCAAGCTCCACGTCCCCGATATGCGGCCCACCAGGCAGCGACAACTGCCAACTGCACAAGAGAAAGCGCTGCTCGAGCGCTCTAGCACAATGCCTTATTGGCAAAGGTTCGCTAGTAGTTTGCTAACGTCATAGCATTGCGCTTAAATAGAATGCCGAAATCCTAAATTTATCACCACACCAGTGAAATGTCTCTCCAGAGAGTCTGAACAATATTTCAAACTCATCCCCAGGGTATCATGGCGCCTGCTCACAATGCTTTTGGACCGTAGCGAACAGCTGGAATTCTCGAACTAACACCGTCGAACTCGTCATCCATTTACAGTCCATGCAACAGTCGCATAAATGATCTGGAGAGTGGTACTAGCACAATACACGGTGCACATGCGGACTGAGCTTAGTGGCTGCTGCTAGGGGCCTACAATGGCGTACTCATGGTGTATTCAGTGTCATGACTGCTCCTGCACTGCCCGAACTGGTTCTGCGCGGTCATGGCACTGCTGCTGAACTTTTCAGAACTAGTCAGACCCTGTCACTTGAGTTCACGGGTTTTAACAAGTGAAAGAAAAAAAATTTCATTTTTCAGTTCGGTGTACTTTTCTTATGTCTCTTTTACTGGTGAACAAACAGAAACATAGCCCAAGGAGCCATTCGAGCAGTTTCAACAAAGAGAGAAAAACTTGTGGAGAGTTTTACTCAGAGTCCCTTTAAATGGGTGGACTTTTTTTGGGTGGACACTGTTTTAGGGAGCATGCGGCAATTAATACTGTTTTTGTAATTTACACACGAAATGTAACCAGATTTTGCCCACATATGCAACTTTTTACGTTGATTTTGAAAACTGCATTTAATTTTAAGCTAGGTGGCACAGTAGCAGTTACAGTGAACACCTTCATAAAGTCATCCCAAGTCATTAAATATTCAATAAAGTTCACAAGTCATTTATGTCAGCATGTTAAAGGGACACTGAGGAGAGCACTATTTATTTTTTTATAGCAAAATCCGATAGTTCGGCATGTCATGGCTTTGTTGCCACTTGGCCGGCAGCGAAAGATGCATTTATTTTTAAGAAATTTGGATTCGAAGTTGAAAAAGTTTTTCTCGCCGCTCTGATTCAAACTTGGGATTCGTCTATGACGACACAGGACTAAGAGACGTGAAACATGACGTGCACATGACGTAACGCAGACTCCGTGATTTCTGGCTGCCAGCAGTGCGGCCTAGCAGCAGCCGAAAAGAAAGCTACCGCTAGCGGAATACCGGGAGCCCGCCTACCGCCGGAAAACAGGCGCTGATTTGTCCCGATGCTTCAGGAGCGCGCGTAGCAGCCGGGCACGTGGCGCCATCTGGCGACGTCAAGGAGATTTGCACATGCATTGGCTGCGCCTCAGTGATGCATGGTATCTCGGTTCCTGGTGTTGCTAGAACCATTCGTTCTAGCAACACTGTTTTGTCCTATGATCTCATCACGCTTGTACTTGCGAGTTTGGCCTGTGGCGGCGATACCTGTATTTTGGTTCTTGCTCTTTTCTACGTTACAAGAGCTTTGTTGTAAGTATGAGTGGCGTTTTTGTAATCAGGAGCTGGTATTCTGTCGATACAAGCCAACTTCAATTTCTCCTCAGTGTCCCTTTAATAAAGCCCTGTTCTGTGCAAAAAGGCGTTGTGTTTTTCTTTAGATTCCCAGAGCTCATGGAAAACTGAAGGATGCATATTTACATGGCAGCGTTTCTTACAAAAATTACTTTCACAAAGTACTGCATGTGTACATAGAAAAATGAAGTGCATTATTGCACTAGAAGTAATTTTACTGTAATCCGTTATGAAAGGCCAAAATGATGAGTGACCGCAATCACAAAAGAAATGAGAGCTGAGAAAACCAACCTTAAAGTTTATTCACTTGTATGCGTAGTTTATTACCTCATGTCCCTGCTTTTTGTTAGATTTGTGAGATAGCAGTCAACTGGAGTTCTGACCTATCCTCTTCAAGGTCGTAAATAGTGTGGTATTCTATCACTCGAAACCTGCAGAATTTGTGAAGCATGATTCGCTCATAATTTTCAATGACCATACATAAAAAGGAACCTCATTTTCCGACTTTATGCCGCATATTTCACAACAATATTTTTCATCATGAGACAGAAGAAGGCCTGAGGGCTACAAAAAAATAAGTTGCGATTGAAAATTCTGACTAAGCTACCAGCACAGCAACGCACTGTTTTTCAGTTCTCCTGCCAGACACCAGACAAGGACACTGTTAAGACAATATGAAACGGTCCCTCTGTATAAAGGAACCACAGCTGGCATCCACAGCACCGAGTCTCTGAGGCACTCCGAGAGCGCCCCCGTTGTTGGGTTACCAGTCCAGAGACCTCGCACTTGGATGCAGCACAGATCTTAACCAGAGGCAAGGAAACCATGAATGAATGGAACTAGCGTTAATTATTTGTGCATTTCAGTCGAGAGCCACTGGTAAGCAAAGCAATCCGGTTACTTTTCATACACCCTCCTTCCAAGTGTGGCTTCCGATGTGTAGTTGCATGTTCGAACAAAATCACCGAGGCCAATGATACAGTGAAAGTAGCGGTGTGGTTTGATGCTTTCCTGTTCACCTCCTTTATTTTGTACAAATAAACTGCCGTTACATTTTCTCTCAGCTGAGGCGTTTTGCCAGTTCCTATGTGAGGGCGTTGGCAATGAATTAAGGCTGAGAGGTAAGTCTAGGCATAGGCTGGATGAGGCGTTCGGCATTGACTAAGGCTACTGCGTAGCACAGTAGTCAATATTTGAACGCACACTGGCTTATTTCATTCATTTCGAATGAAACACTACCCAGACTAGTCTTCTCTTTAGGCAACATTTACATGTCAGGGTAGAATGAATGCCAGTAAGACTGGTAAGCACCCTATGAAATGCTGTGCCTGTAATGAGACCATATAAATAATTGTATGCTACTCTCTGTTACAGCTGTATCCACACATAATGGTTGAGTGGATGGTTGAGGAGGATGACTGGGAGCAACTACTCACCGACCTTGACACTTCAAGCAGCTCAGAAGAAGAGAGTGATGCTAGCGAGCCTGTGCGTGCTAACGGCGCTTCAACAAGCTCGTCGTGCTCCTCCATAAAGTAATGCCTCCCAAGTAAGCCGAAGCGCTGGGGCTTCAAGGTGTGGGTGAGAGCAGGAGTGCATGGCTACATTTATCGCTTCGAGGTATACCAAGGGGCAACTGGTGGGCGAGCCAAAGTTTCAACCGAATTTGGTACGGCCGGAGACGTCATCAGGCTGCCCGAGGGACTTGAAGAGAAAAACCATAAACTTTTTGCCGATAACTTCTTTACATCTACGGCCCTTGTCCGGTAACTCAGAGAGGATGGAACAATGTTTGTTGGGACATGGCGCGCAAATCGGATGGAAAGGGAAGTACATCAATTTGAACCTCAGCAGACAACATCACAGTGACAAGGTGGCTGGACAACTAGCTTGTTCATGTTGTTTCCAGTAGGACGGAAAGCTGGGCAGGTTGGTTTTCAATTGTACTAGCCATACTGGCACAGCGCGAAAGACGCAGGCGGGTGTAGTGTATTGTATTCCCCTGTCCTGTGGTAAGACGTATATTGGGCAGACGGGGCGTTGTGTGAATACACGCCAGATTGAACACCGTGATTAACGGGAGAAACCGCCCAGTTCCAATCTTATTCTTCACTGTCAGGGTTGTAGTGGTTGCCTTCCAGACCTTAAAGACACGCACTTACTATACGACAATGAAATCAACTATCACGCGAAGTGCTCGAAGCCTTCCATATTCGAGAAGAAGGGGAAAGTGCGTGGCAAAACCTTCGATAAACCTTCACAAAAATGAGATTGCGTTCTTGCAGACGGTGTTTCTGACACAAGAATGAATTTCAGTGTGCTTCTAACAAACGTCACCTGGTTGTGTTCTTTGAGAGGATTGCGGCAAGTTCTAATCTCGAGCAGATATCTGGGTTTGGCTTTTTTTCCGTGAGTGTACACTTTTTGTTTGTGCTATTTCTGATCTATAAAGGTAGTCCTTTCTGAATAAAAAATCCAGTTGTTAGTCAGCGCCGTGTTGTCCTGCCTTCCCTTGCGTCTGTCTTTCGCGCTGTGCCAGTATGGCTAGTACAGTTGTTTCCAGCTCTGCAGGACGGTACAACAGAAAATAGAGCAAAGTAGTGCATGTCACCAGGCCGCACTCCGTGGAAGTTTACAACAAACACATGGGAGGTGTCAACCTCATGGATTCCTCGATTTCAAGGTATAGAAATGACGTCCGGAACAAGAGGAGCTACATGAGAATGTTCTGCCACCTACTAAGTGCAGCAGTTGTGAACCCTGGATTGTGTGGAGGTGGGACAAAGGTGCGGAGCATTATATGGACCAACTTGAGTAACGAAGTCACGCTGCCAAGGCGCTCATATTTCGCGACACAGAGCTCGAAGCGATAAGGCCGGCCATCCAACAATCCTTCGCCAGCGCCTATAAAAAAAGAGTGCTCCACCATGTGTCCCTGGAAAAGATGATGGACGGTGGGCGCCATTTCCCAAAAGAAGAGCGACCAAAAGCACGCCAGCCGCTATCGATGTCTCGCCTGCCGCAGCAAGAAAAGGTACCTCTGCGGTCGCTGCAACATCCCTCTCTGTCCTGAGTGATTCGGGTCCTTCCACAGTGTTAAGCGGAATGTGCAAGACCGATCGTCAGCATTTCAATTTGGATTGTAACTGTTTCTTTCAGTGTTCTAGTATGAACGCTCAATAAGTTTGAGTCATAGATATATCCTGTGTACGTAAACCAGAGACTAATGTCAGCTTACAGCATGTTGTCCTCATTTGGGGACAGATCAGAAATGTGATACAGAGGCTCTTGATTACTTGCAATAAAATTTTTCGTAATCTTTATGGCCTCTAGTAACACTTTTAAGCAAAAAATTTTTTTTAACCTCTGGATTCAATTCATGCACGAGAGGGTTAAAATAGGTGTTTCAGCGTGAATACCAGCACAGGAGTGACACACCTGTGCCAGTATGTTGCTGCGCCTTGCGAATGCGTTAGCGGTAGGTGCTTCGTAGAAATCTGCCAGGAGCGTTATCTTCCTATGCCTTGGTGCCTTATTCTTTAGACTACTGGGTTTTAGCACTTTTCCGCATTTTTTTTCAACTGTTTTATTCATTCGCATACCCAAGAATTTTTGCGGGGCGGAGCGGGATGCATGTCTAAAAGCAGGCCTACACGCAATGCATGATGATGTCATGGCTGGGCACTTGGGGTTTGCCAGGACCCTAAACCGCGCCAAAGAACGTTTTTACTGGCCAAAAATGCGTCGCATGGTTCAGTGCTACGTGGCCACCTGCATGCAGTGTCAGTGGTTCAAGCTTCCCACAACTTCTCTGCCGGGACGGCAGCGTTCTGTGAGACCGCCAAGCACACCATATGAGCAAGTGGGTCTTGATCTGCTCGGCCCGTTTCCCCGCTCACCCAACAGTAACCGCTGGGTCATCGTGGGCGTTGACCACTTCACCCGTTACTGTGAAACTGCCGCCCTACCTTCCTTCCGCCACCACTGCTGAAGTCTCTTTCTTCTTCATGCTGATGCTGTCATCCTCCGGCATGTACCTCCTCGAGTTGGTATCAGTGACCGTGGTTGCCAGTTTACAGCAGACATTGTGGAAGAGCTTCTGTGCCTTTGTTCATGCTATTTTCATCACTCAACGCCATACCACCCCCAGATGAATGGACATGTTCAACGTACCAATCGGACACTTATGAACATGCTTGCCATGTATGTCGATTCCCGCCATCAGAACTGGGATGACGTGCTTCCCTTCACTGCATATGTCTATAATACGTCGAGGCATGAAACAATTGCTTATCGCCCGCTCCTGCTTTATGCCTGTCTGCCTCGAAGCTCCCTCGACAGCATCTTGCCTTTTTCTCTCGACACCGAGCCTTCTATTGCAAGCACTCTATGTCGCGTTGAAGCAGCCTGTAGGCTTGCCCAGATACACACCTTGGCATCGCAGGATCACTCTAAGCAGCGTTACGACCGCAGGTGCAAGGATGTCTGCTACTTGCCAGGCGACGTTGCATGGTTGAGGACACCTATCCGCAAGCGTGGTTTACCCCAAAGGCTGCTGTCCCACTACACAGGCCCATTCATTGTTCTAGCGCGTCTCAATAACCTGAACTATGTGGTCTCTCCCCAACCTACACAACGACGCCGCTCACGGAAAACCAAAGTCGTGCATGGCGCATGGCTAAAGCCCTTCCACTCTCGGGACCCATATTGATTGACTGGCCCAGAGGGCTTCGTTTGCGAATGGGGAAGTGTCACGCGCTACGCATGGGCCTTGAGAAACGATGAAGAAGTGCGCACGCAGAAAAAGAGGAAGTTCAGTATCCTGCCGCTGACGCACCAGGCTCGAGTCAACCTGCCTATAATAGCCTTTGTGAATAGAACCTGTACCAATATTTCTGTAGGCAGCACAGAAGACAGCAGCTCAGAAGAGACGTAAAAAGACCAGCACAGCACACAGGGATGGCTGCAAACAGCAGTGAAGAAACTGCAGAGCTCAGCAAATAAATTATATTCATGAATTTTTTGCATTTTTTCGCGCAGCTTGACCAGCTATAACTTTCTCAGAATGTACTCAAAACATCAGATATTGCCCTTCTGAGGCTGTTCTCAGGATGTCCTGAGGTTGGACATGAGGACCTTTTCAATACATTTTGAGGATCATTTGAGGACATCCTGAGGAAAGAGAATGTCCTCAGAAAAGTATCCTCAGTATGTCCTCAGCATATTTCAGTGTTGTCTGGGTATCCTGAACTGTTTCGACTCCTAGCTCCAACCTTCTTTCCGCTTCTGTGGCTCAGTGGCTTTGGAGCACAATTGACTTAGTGGGTTCGAATCCTGGCCATAACGGGCGCGCTTTGACTCCAGCGAAATGCATAAACGGGCCTATACTGAGAGTGCTGCGGATCTTCCAGTAACCAAAATTAATCCACAATTTCCACAGCAGTGTGCCTAATGGCTCAGAGCATTGCTTTCATATATAAAAAGTCACTCAATCAGCATTTTTTTTTTTTCAGACAGCGATGACATGGATATTGACGCCACATCTTCAGCAAGCGGCCATTCGAAGATCGAACTGTCATCGAAATATATTCAGGCGGACTTGCCCAGGGATACGTGCAACAAAGGGACAATGACAGGAAGTCTACTCAGGCACTGCGGCAATATTGACGCCAGCGCTCGTGCAGATGGAAGCGCCTCTCAAGAAGAAGAGGAAGTGTGTGTGTGAAAGTGATCTGGAAGCACACGTCTGTTGACCCGCTGTTGACCCTCAGCCGCTGATTACCAACGTGACATCTGGTGCAGGTGCGGGGTACGTTGTTAATGCACCGTATGCCCCCTTCGAGCCGCAATTCAAGCCCCGTACAAATACCGAAGGTAGACACGCCAGTCCACCAGGGCAGTCGCCGATTACAGGGCTTACCTCCCGAATTTGGACTGCTCCCTGTTTCCCATTGTTCACGGAGGGCAGGTCCTACAACGATGAATCCTCCAGCTACAGTGTCGCCGGTCCTGCTCCACCACCAGCGAGAGCCACCCCATTTCCACGGTCAACCACACGAGGACGCCGAAGACTGGCTGGACCAGCATGACCGGGTGGCTATCTACAATCGTTGGGGCGCTGACTGCAAGATGCGGCATGTTTATTTCGCCCTTGAAGACTACGCGAGGACCTGGTTTCTGAACAATGAAGCTGGCCTTCGAACGTGGGATACGTTCAAAACAGAGTTCCTCCAAGCCTTCAAGTACAGCACGTTGCACAGGGAGAAGGCCGACCTGCTTTTAAAAGACAGACATCAACTCCCCAGCGAGAGTGTGACGGTGTATGTTGAGGAAATGAAGAGGCTCTTCCGGCGTGCTCACCCAAACATGTCGGAGGAGAGGAAGGTGAGTGGTGAGCTTCCTTATGAAAGGTGTCAAGGAGCAGCTGTTCGCCGGCCTGGTTCGAAGTCCTCCAGTCAGCGTAGCGGACTTTGTAAAGGAGGTGAGCACCATCGAAAAGTCTTTGGACATGAGGGCCCGGCAGTACAACCGCACAACAGCGTCGATGCTCACGGCCACTGTGGAGGGCGCCACGGTGAATTCGGCAGACTCCTTACGTGAGATGATTCGATGTATCGTGAGGAAGGAATTGGCAAAGCTCTTTCCGGACAAGGAAAAACCTCAGCCTAGAACACTTGCTGACGTTGTCCGTGAGGAGGTGCAAGCAAGCTCTAGGCACTTGTACAGCACTACCTGTTCCCGACCCTGTGCAGCCTCGGCCCCCGAATCTCAGGTACGCCGCCGTCACACGCCGTTTTATTCCATCCCAGCCGAACCGACGTTACGACACACCTGCCTCCGCTGCTACACGAACTCCACCTCCCCAGCCGAATTCTCCACAGCGGCTAGGACGCCGCAGAACGGATGTCTGGAGAGCGCCAGAAATAAGCCGCTACCATTGCGGCGAGGCAGGACATGTTTATCGTCGCTGCAAAATCAAGGAGATGGGCCTTCGAGGATTCCCCGTCGGTTGTCATAGTCCGATGTATGGAGAACGACCGCAGGAGATCGCGGACTACATCTCACAAGCAGACTCTGTACAGCACCGTTTCTCTCGATCTCCATCACCGCGTCGCTACAGTTCTCCAAGACAGAGGCCACCTACTCTGCCTCTGAAAAAGAGTGCCTCGCCATCGTGTGGGCAGTTTCCAAGTTCACACCATACCTTTATGGCCAATCCTTCAAAGTAGTGATCGATCATCACGCCCTACGCTGGCTGACCAATCTCAAGGATCCTTCGGGCCGCCTAGCTAGATGGAGCCTTCGACTTCAAGAGTTCGATATCACCGTCATTTACGAATCCGGTCACATACATGCAGACGCAGACTGTTTATCTCGTGCTCCAGTGCAACCAGCTCCGGATGACGCTGCTGACGACGAAGAAATATTCCTGATTGCCATCCATACCAACGATTTCGGCGAGCATCAACGCGCCGACCCCGATCTTCGCAACGTCATTCGTTATCTTGAAGGAGCCAGCAGCACAGTTCCTAAAGCCTTCAGGCGCACTTTTGCCGTCTCTCTGCATAAGTAACGGTATTCTCCTTAAGAAGAACTTCGCTGCCAACACTAGACCGTACTTGCTGGTCGTCCCCGTGTCCCTACACAATGAAATTCTTCACGCCTGCCATGACGAACCAGCTTCCGGCCACCTTGGGATTAGTAGAACACATGCCAGAATTCAAGAGAAGTGCTACTGGCCGCGCCTGGGTCATGACGTTGCACACTACGTCCGCACTTGCCGGGATTGCCAGCGTCCCGTAAGGTCCCGCCCGTGAACCTAGCCGGATCCCTCAAGCCCATTGAGCCACCTTCGCAAGCATTTCAAGAAGTCGGCTTGGACTTGCTGGGACCTTTCCCTACGTCAGGTTCCGGGAAAAGGTGGATAATCGTAGCCACTGATTATCTCACCTGTTATGCAGAGACAGCATCCCTTCCGAGTAGCACTACCCTCGAAGTAGCCCAGTTCTTTGTGCATCAAATCGTCTTACATCATGGAGCTCCATAAGTTTTGATTACGGACAGAGGGGCTGCCTTCTCCTCTGAGCTCTTGCACCATATTCTAGTTTTTAGTCACACCAGTCACCGTAGGACGACTTCCTATCATCCCCAAACTAACGGACTGACGGAACGTCTAAACAAGACGCTTACAGGCATGCTTTCCATGGACGTGGACGTGGAACATAAAACCTGGGACAACGTCCTGCCCTATGTCATGTTAGCATATAATACAGCCGTACAAGAAACCACCAACATGACGCCCTTTAGCCTCGTTTTTGGCCGTCAGGTGACGACAACACTCGATGCCATGCTGCCCCAACACGACGACCACCCGAATGACGACGTTGCATCCTTCTTACAACGCGCCGAAGCTGCCCGCCAACTCGCACGGCTTCGCATTCAAGACCAACAGGGCCAGGACGCGCAACGCTACAACCTCCGGAGGCGGCTTGTTGAATACCTCCCGGGTGATCTTGTCTGGGTTAGGTCCCCAATCCGACGACGCGGCCTAAGTGAAAAGCTCTTGCGCCGCTATTTCGGTCCTTACCGAATTGTGCGGCGCCTTGGAGCCTGAATTATAAAGTCGTCCCTCACGAGCCTCAACAATCTCGCCGCCACCCCCGAACGTGGTGCACGTTGTTCGCCTGAAGCCCTGCTACGAAAGGGTGCACTAACTCTTCTCGAGACCACTCCTGCGTTCGTGGCGGCATCGGGTCGATGCCTTCGGAGGAGGGGGGCTAATGACGCCAGCGCTCGTGCAGACGGAAGCGCCGCTCAAGAAGAAGAGCAACGGTTTGTATGAAAGTGAAAGTGATCTGGAAGCGCACGTCTGTTGACCCTCAGTCGCTGATTACGAACGTGACAATATGATGACGATTTCAGCCACTTTCAGACTTGAGACGTGAAACCTTCCTGATGTAGTCGAGGATTTGACGGCATACCGTCTGGTCAGAAATCATGGTGATGAGGATTGCTGGTCACTGGCCAAAGTCAATAAAGATGGAAAGACGTTTCGGGAGCGCTACGGCTCCCTTGTTCACTATCTGCCTGACATTTAAGAAGTATGAACTGATGAGACTGGCTTTGAGACGAAGGTTGATCGCTGCTCCACGCCATGCATGAATTGGGTGCCAGACCGATACTTGTCTCCACCATACCTTGAAGACAGTGACACCTGCAGTGAGGCCAGTAATAGCAGTGACAGCATATCGACTCTTCATTCTGATGCAGATGATGGAAGTTTTGCATTATCGGAAATTAGCAAGGATGTAGACTTGTGCGGTGGGCATTGGTTTTATCTTTTTTGTTCTCTTTCAGAAAAGCACATTTCATTGCATTCTTGCAGCCCAACCGGAGCTGGGAATACTGAAGCTGTGTTGGAGACAAAATATATTGTCTTTGCAAGCTGCCTCATGCAGCTCCCGGGACCCTGCAGGAGATACTTGGCTCATTGACCAACAGAAATCAGGTAGCGTGAGAGCCTGGTGCAGATAACTGCAACATGCCCTTTTGGGCAAGTGTGGTCATGGGACAGCCAGCCATCCCTTCACAGAAAGGCCGTAGGCAACATCCGTCTTGCAGGCTTGCGGATATACGATTTTGTGGACAGCAATTTCTGGCGGTTTGCCAATCTACTATTATATCTCAGATGTCCGGAAAAGGATATTTCGTAGTGGTCATTATTTAAGTTAGGATAATGCAGTGTCCTCGGGACATAATTTGATAAGTGCACCCAGCCAGTGTTCTTGCGTTCATAATGGTTTCTAATTGTGTAAAGCAAATCACTGCAAAATATAATTTGAAAATCAAGCCTTATTTTAATAGCAGGCTGTGGCGTTCCTAACTTTAAGTGCAGGTCACGCCTCATTGTTATCAGTGGTTAAAATAGGCACAGACAGTACAATAGGCATAGATGCTACAGGCAGTTCATATGCCCCAATCAATTGTGTAATATATTTTCGGGTCCTATCTCCACTTTACAATAATCCTGTCTCGTTGCCAGGTAAAAATTAAATACAGCGGAAATATATTTCAATGCCAGCAAAAGTGGGTAATTTTGCAACACTTACTATGGGCTAATGGCCATTTGGCCATCCCCAACTGCGCCTCGTGTTAATTTACTTCAATTTTCTGACATGACCACAGCTTTACCTATTATTGCCTATAATTTTTAAAAATTATAGCAGCTCTATGTTTGCACCAATGTTTTGGCAGCCAAAAGTGTTAGTGGCATGAAGCTTTGGTGTGTGTGCTTTCAGTTCCTGTTTTTATGCACCTGTACTTTCATACTGTTTCACTATTTATCAGCAACTTCCTGGGGAACTGACCACTGCCATTGTTGCTGTAATTGTTGCGGTAGTGTACGCAGGGTCATCGGGACCGGTAATTCTCCCTCACGACCCCGCCAGCTGCCGTCTTCAATGGACGCCACCGGTGTGAGGGGGGGTGGCCGGAGCGCTCAAAGCGAAGCGTCTCCTTTCTCGGAACGCAGCCGCTCGCGAATGCGCCGGGAAGTACAGGTGTCCCTCGCCCCGCGTGTATTTTTGTGCAAGGGAAAGGATGTTTTACCTCGCACGTGCGGGCACGACTGGGTGTTAGCTAGTGTTAGCCAGATCCACTTTTTGGTTGTTTGGTATGTTTGTTGCTTAATTTCTCTTTTTGCCACTAAATTTGTCTCCAGTGCCTAAATTTGTATGTGATGTAAATATCTGTATATAAATCTTCAAGTATTCCTTTTTCTATCTCTGCGTCCCAACTCATCGTAAGACCGTCTCTGACGGGGCACCCCCGGTGCGAAGATAACGATTCAGTCTTCTAGTCTACAAACCGTCTCTGGCGGGGCACCTCTGGTGCAAGGAAGAAGAAGAACCTGAACTTTACTGTTGCTTTACATACCAAGATTGCAGAACGCAACTGTTTTGTTCACTCATTGAAACCAAATCGTACAGGAGTTGCAGCAGCCATATTATATTGCAAAATCAAGCAAAGTAACACTTGTATTAGTGGAGCTCCTGTTGCACTATCCTCGGATGAAACTGCATTCTCTTAACCCTTTCGCTGTCACGGACGTACCGGTACGTTTTCGCGCTTCCCCCCCCACAGTGTCACTGACGTACCGGTACGTTCTCTATCGTGCGTTCAAAATTTCGCGCTTGAGCGCAAAGCTGACGCTCTTGGACTACCCGCGCCATCTGTTGAATCTTTCTACAAGTTTGTATTTTCTCCCCTTACTGTTTTGGTACGTGTAGTGAAGAGTACGGAGCGTCTGCCATCCCACCCCTCTCTCTTTGCTGAGTGGCGCGGTCGCTCCGCGTTCGCCGGATCATGACGCGCGCCTGTGTGGTAATGGGTCCAAGGGTTGTTCTGCCATCTGCCGCTGTTTTGCAGGTTTTTATTTTTCTTTTGTCGGCGTGTCAGCTACGGCGCTTCAAGTTCAAGGGCGCGCGCCGTTGCCACTCCGAGAGTCAAAGAAACCGACACGATCGCTGCTTTCGCTTCGCTCTCTCGTCGCACCCTCGCTTGCGGCTGGCAGCAGCAAACGTAAAGCTCCTCTAACTTTGTTTTAGCCTTTTTCCATCTCCCTCTCTCATCTTTATTACACAGCGTCCCATTTCTCTCCGTTTTGCGGGCCACTGAAAGCATACCCCCGCTGCGCGCGGTTACTTTCGGATATGGCTGACCGCGCCGCGGGACCTTCCTCTGCGCATTGGAGCGGTGGCTCTTCCAATTCTGAATACGAGCCGAGCTCGGATTCGGACAGCGTCTCATCCGAGGAAGAGGCGGATCGGACAGCGTCTCATCCGAGGAAGAGGCGAGTTCCGCATCGTCAGATTCTGATGTTGAAACAGCGGGACCATCATCCCGGAAGCGTGCGACACTGGGGGTGCGTCACGGGCAGAAACACCCGACAGCGAAAGGGTTAATGCATATAACCACTGCCTCATGTCTTCGAGTGATTTGGTCTTTCTTCTTGTGTAACCCACCTCAATTAGCAGACCTTAAGTGTGGTTGTGCTGATGTTTGTTCTCTTTGATCCTGTGGACATATATAGCTTCCTTACCATTAAACGCTCATTTTCGAGAGAGCGCTAGTGCTGTTCACTTCTCCCTCTGTTGTCATATTGCTGGCTTTAATGATGAACTTCGACCTGCTTGTCATGATAATACATCTACTTACATGCCTATCAAATATTATGCCATTCATAACTCCTTGCAGGTGCCATACTCTTCACGAATTGCAACCCAAATAAGTCGCTAGGACTTCTTTCATGCATTGCCATTGCAACCCCTAGCGCAGGCCTGTTCTTCAATATCCAGAAGTGTGTATTGCTTCCAACTGTACGTAAGTGCTGTAGGCTGCGGAAAACTACCACCTTTGGCAGACACCGTGGAGAAGATCCAGGCCACCAACAGACCTCAAAGGAAAAAAGAGGTCCGGGCGTTTCTAGGCCTCACCGGCTGCTACAGAGCATTTATTCCAGGTTATGCAGAAGTGTCACATCCTCTGACCGAGTTAAGCTTTTGACAGGCTCAAGAAGCTGCTGTCAAAACAACCCATACTGATATCAGCTGATTTGAGTAAAACGTTTGTATCCGCACAGACACGTCGTCAAAAAGTCTTGGTGCTGTACTGCTACAGGAACATAACAGGTACACGCTACAGGAACATAATAGACTACTCCACTCAGTCTCATACGCGAATTGAAAGTTGTTGCCACGGGAAGCCGCTTATTCCACCATTGAAAGGGAATGCCTTGCGATTGTATGGGCTGTTCAGAAGTACCATGTGTACCTCTATGGCAAGCCATTGTGTGACCATCTTCCGCTTGCTTACATTGCATCCGCTAAGTTACTCAACAGCCGTGTACTCCGGTGGAGCCTTTTATTATTGAAGTATGGCTTCCATGTAGAGTACATAAGAGGTTCTGCAAATGTAGGAGTGGATTATATGAGCCGCGCGGATTATTGTGGGGGTTAGAGCGGTCCTGACTTAGTTATTGTCTCCATCCTCAAGCAAATGAGTGTACCCGGGCCTCTTTACGGGTACCGTTTTTTGTATTACTTCATGTGCTGTCGTCCGCTGTTGTCATATGTGTGCAAGTTGTCCGCGCTAACTTCGTACCTCCTGTGTGTGACCATTTCCTTTTGTGTGACTACTTGTGCTGTGTGACAATACTTGTGTACTGCTTGTGCTGTCTTGTGGTGTTGTGCACACTAGTAGACTGTTTCCTTCTTCTCAAGTTGTGTGCACCCCAATGTTGCACGCGTACAACTTTCTGGAACACGGGGGAAGTGTGGTGGTGGCGCTGCTGCAGTGGCCGGCGTGGCGAAGACGACGACGGTGTGGAGTGCACGTGGAGTGTAAGGGGACGTGGCAGTGTTCAAACGCGGCGGTTGTGGCTGGATCGGCTGCGGGAGAACCATGTGTGTGTAAGTGTGCTGTGCCGCAGTAATGTGACGGCTTCGGGCCGCCATCTCACCAGTGTCAGTCTTGGCGAGCTGCAACGATGCGACGACTTCGGTCCGCCGCCGTCGTGACCACCGCTTCGCTTGGGCAACTACCGACCTGTGTTGCATGGCAAACCAACACTCCGGACCAGCAACTCTACCATATCCTCGGGACCCACTTCGAACCATGAGTGGCACGGGACATTTGTGGCCGCGCAGGCATTAGGCCATTGACTAGAACGCCGTCAGGTAGATTAGAGCCGTACGTGGCCGTGTTCCGTAAGATCACCGCCTGCCTGTGTGCACACCTGTTCGCGGTTTGTGTGTTAAGGTGCAGTGACGTATAAAGGTGTCGTAACTAACCGGCCCATTGGTGTTGTCTTTGACGGGCGCGGCGAACCACCCCAGTAGGGTAAGTCAGGTTTAGATTTGTGTTAACAACTACCATTTACATATAAAGTACACATGCAAAGCTGGTAACTGTTCTTAAACAGCTTTGGACAGATGAACAGAATGCCCACCTAAATGAGGCACCCAAGAAACCTCCCGAGTTTAGCAGGGGATGGCAGATAAAACCCTCCAGGCTTCAACACTAAGTACATGTCATACGCACTAACTGACGCAGAGAACGACATCATCTTGCACAGAGCTTGTTCAGATGTGCTTCATTTTATTCATAGCATGATTTATTTATTTTTATTTATTTAATACTGCCAGCCGCCTTTTGGTGGCCAAGGCAGGAGTGGGGATGCAACTGCACAGTGCTTTGTCAACAGCAAACAATCGCTTGTAAAAGTTACAATCGCTATTCAGTAATGCATACCTATGTCCTGCAGGTGAATGAGGTAGGTAATAGTGTGCAGACAGAAGTGGTTACCATAACCAGAGGCATTGAGTTTCTGCTGATAAAGAAATGCCTGATCAACAGAATTATTACTGGTAGGCACGGTGCGATACGGACTCTTCTGAAGAGAAAATATCCTGACATATTGCGCTTTTTGGACTGCTGGCACAAGGCAAAAGGCAAGAACACCTCTATGGCTGTTGTCATTATTTGATGCTTTGAGGCAAACGTGTTCACATTTTTTTATGGGTCATTTCAGAAATTAAAAAGAAACTACTTGCAGCTGCTAGGTGCCGTGGTACAGAAGTGCTCGAGCAGTGGGCATGTGCTGTTGTCAACCACTTGCACTGGAGTGCGGCTTCTAGCGACGGACATTCACAAGCAATTGCACCGTAATCAATTTCACTTACATGGCACGTGGTGAATCTACACCAACATGACTGCACAATTTTTCCTCAGTGTGCCCACGGTGACCTCAATGAAGAAGAAAGAGACTGGATGGATGAAGGTAGCCAGCATGAAATGATGGGTTGTTTTCAAAGCCTCTTTATATAACTGAAAATTTTTTTAACGATCCGATGCCCACCACAAGTTGTGCGAGACAGTAAAGGCCCCATCACTTCTTAAGACATACCCTAGCAGTGTACAAAGGAATAGACGTTTGGCTGTGAGGCTTTTCACAGCCTTATAAACCAGTTTGCCCCAAAGGCTTTTCATTGCGTCTATGGTGGAATGCAAGCCAGGTTAGTGCTGTGCTTCATCTGCTCGTGCAGCTAACATCCTCTCGCACTGCCTTGCATTGACACGCATTTTACAGTTACTTCAGTATTGTATTGCTCGACTCTTTACCGGGTCGTGTAATGCTGCCTATTTATGGTGGCCGAAGCCCAGTACACGTCCTTAAGGTTTCTTCTATTTTATACTTACAATTTCATTTCCTAATAATGTTCCTTGCATAGTTCACATTGCAGCATTGGACTACAGCGAAAATCATGGGCGTGACCAGGCAGTTCGAGTTGACGGACGGAGACGGTTTTCAAGGAGATTTCGAAGGGGCAGGCTTTAAGCTGAGAAGGTGGAGCCGTCACATGGTAAGCACCTATATTATGTATTACGGAAATTGTATTCACTCAAAATGCACACCAACCTTAACACTGCCCCCCCCCCCCCCCCCCCCCCCCCCTATTTACTTTTCCACAATCACCACAAAAAAACTTATAACGAGCCGAAGAGGAGGCAGGTTCCCTCAGAGGAGGGCAGGTCCACTTAGAAGGCTAGGTCAGAACAGTTAACGCAGCTGAAAGAGCACACAATTTATGGTCTTCTGTGATTTAATGCGTGCGTAGATGGTGCCTTCTGGAGGGTTTATGCTATTCTGTAAGCGAGCGTGTGCATAGATGGTGGCTGTGCAATGGAGTATAATCTACTGCGACTGAATATGTGTACAGATGGTGACTTCTAGAGTGGTTTATGTTATTCTGTGAGTGAATGCGTGCATAGATGGTGACTGCGGGAGTGACCTATCTTCTATTATAAGCGACTGTGTGCGTAGCGGGGCAGATCTGACCAGTTTTAGGACACCATTAACATACAAGGGACGCTACGGTGGTGCAATTGCCGGCAGAATAAGCAAGCCTAATTCCACCTGTAGCATACAACAACTCAACTCACATGGACACTGAAGACATTAGAATAAGCGCCCTCAAAAATCGGCTGCAGGCCAGGATCACCGCTCTAGAGAACAAAACGGAGCAGCTGTGTACATGAATGGAAGATTTGATGAGCTTGCGCAGCTCATTTCTCACAAACTTGGCATTCAAGATGGCGCGCAATAACAAACGCTTACAACAAATTAAGGTGTGGCAGTGGAACTGCCTGGGGTTCGGAAGGAAGAAGGGCCACCTGCACCTGCACATCCAAAACGTCGGGGTGAAGCCCGATGTTATTGCACTGCAAGAAAATAGGGGGCTGGTTTCTCTAGCGGACTATAAGGCATATCATCAATTAGGCGTGGCAAAGAAGTGGGATTTACTCACCGCCATCCCAGTTCACAGGAATATCACAGCGATGCAGCATGAGATAGAAGGCGCCAAAGCGGATTACACACTAGTATAAGAGGTCCCAAGAAAAAAAGAGGAACCAAACGTCTTCATCCTTAACTTATACAGCTCCCCTAAAGACAGGAGCTTGGGCGTCCCGGACCTCCTCAGGTGTGTGGTAAAGCTTGCGGGTAGGGCGCAGCTTGTCGTCTCTAGGGACTCTTAACGCGCAACACCCGGCGTGGGGATATCTTAAAGGCCACCCGAAGGGCGCAAAACTGTGCAAATCAAAACGGCGCAAATCATTCAAGACCTGGGTTTAACCATCCTGAACGACCCTCAACAGCTCACCCGTATAGGCAATAGCGCTATTAAAGATACGAGCCCCGACCTGAAGTTGACGAGGAACGTTCAGAGGGCTGAGTGGCTTAATACAAGAGTGCCAATGGGCAGCGACTACTATGTGGTCTCCTTTACCTTCGATAAGATGCAATACAAACACAGAACAACCGCCGTTAAAATTACTCATTGGGATAGATTCCGCACCATCAGAGTGCGTGGCGACTCGGAGACAAGGCATGATAGAGCGCGACACATGTCGGCTCGTTAAGGCTTTTGTCAACAGTTGGCTCGTGTACGCTACCCCTTACCTAGATCTCAAGAGAGGAGAGAGTGAAAAGTTGAACTGCCTCATAAGGCAGGCACACAAGACAGCTCTCGGCCTCTGGAGAAACACGTCCACAGCGAGACTCCTGTCTCTTGGGGTCCATAACACCCTTGAAGAGTTGATTGAGGCACAACTTACAACTTACACCGACAGAGATGTGCGAACGCATGTAACTCTCAGCATTATGACGACATCATAGCATCCAGATGGTCTTGAAGAGTATGACTTCACACCACTGCAGTAAAAGACTCATGCAGCTAATAGAACAACAGGTAAAAAATGAGCAGATGCAGCAAACACGGGACTGCTCTGCTGTAATATAACAAGGGCAGCACCCTACGTGTGAAATAGATGGAGATCAGATGCAGGAATTTGATGTCTGCATCTGTGCGTGCAGGTTTACAAACGTTCTAACGCAAAAAACCTCTGTTGCGATTCCATTCTTTCTGCACAGGCTATGTGCATTTGCCCCTGCAGCACACGCTAGAGCTCTGCCCACTCCACGGAACTGATAAACAAGTGCCCTGGAAGCCAGTGGAGGACCGGAACCGTGCCCTCCGCCAACTACTGCTGGGCGGGACAAGCCATCCAAGGATGAGCTGTTGGCAATCAGCTTTAATGCCTGCTACTAAGCATGCCAACAGGGTACGGTATAGTTAAGCAATGCTTGCTGTTGGGCGAGATGATTTGTTTCCATGCTTGTAGGGCACACTGCAGAAAGAACGGAATACAAAGAACAAGTAAGACAACAGGACGGAGCGCTGTTCCATTTACTAACTTTTACCTCTTAAATACTGGTTCAACTCTTTTCGAAATAAAAGTTGGTAGTTTAGTGCTCCGTCCTGTCATCCTCCTTGTTCCTGTGTTCTGTTCTTTCTTGCGCTGTGCCTTCCAGGCATGGGAAACCCATCGGGATAGATGGGTTTCAAACCTGCGGCAGCGCGAACATATCAGTTTCGCTGGCCACAGCAGAAGAGCACTATGTACTGCCGCAGGCAATCATGGCTCGTGTTAAAATGAAACATACCCTTGCACTGTGAATTGCACAGTCTCCAACAACTTCCTTCTGCACGCAAAAGCTTTCGCAATCCTATGCAGTTTAACTATGTCAAAATCCTACCATATTTCTCCTGCACTGTGCAAACCACGCCTATCCTGTGCTTGCATCTTTCTGAGCATCATATCTTTACCTGGATCTGTACTGCACCCAACTTCATTTCCTTTCACATGGTGTCCACTCTGTGTTCCAATCTGCTCTCTACAGAACATGTCCAGCCCGCACACATTTCATGTTGCATTGTAGACGCTTTTCTGTGCTTTCTTTTTTGTTTGGGATATGCCCCTCCTGCTTGGGCTAAAGTATTGGCCTAGAGTATTACTAAAGTGTTGTGTCCCCTTATTGCTTTTGTGTGTGTGCGCCCCCGCATCCTCCTCCTAACGACCACTCGCATCCTCCTCCTAACGACCACTTGCCCCTCGTCGCACGCTGTCGCCAGATGCCCCCCCATGGTGCGCCCCCGCATCCTCCTCCTGTTTTGGGAAGCCACTCCCTCCCGTGGACAATAAACGAAGTCTTAAAGTACCGTGTGCGTCTTTCGCTGCATTCAACACAGCGACCGGACACGACATAAATATATAAAAAAAAATTTTTCAGTGTAATAAGATAGGGGCATGAGCAACTTTTATTTGGTTTTCAATCCATACTACTCTCGTTGCACTCAATTCAAGCATTTTTTTTTAAGCCACCGAGCTGTGGCCCTTTGAGTGAGCGCTGACTGGATAGCAGCCGTGGTTTAAATTTTTAATTTTTCAGGAATATTGCCCACGTGATGTTCACCTTTTAGATGCGTCTATCAAAACTATTTGCCAAGCGGTGTTTATACTGTGCCAATTTTTTTAATGCTTCAGAGCTCCTGTTGCTATACAGTGTTTCATACATAGCTGCCAAAGCTAGAATGCACATCACCACAATCTGCGCCATGTGCTACTAGCTGCCAAGTCACAATGACTGACTACTGGGACGGCCTAGGAATTCAGAATCCCTTGCCAGAGCTCATCTTTCAGAGGGACTGCAGCTCCCCGACAGCGCAGGATGCTGGCACATGAGGAAGAAGAGTTGTGTCTGTGGACCACTTCATAAAGGCTGTACAAGAGCTTGGCGAACACCGCTGTCCTCGTCCTAATGGAGGCCGCTTTGAGTATAAAGAGGAGAGAAGGATCGGCCTCTGGTCAGACTTCAATTTGCAGTGCAACGGTTGCCATGAACTCAGAAGAGTCGCTACCGACCCTGTTACAAAGCCAACACCTCTCACAGAGAAGGCAGCTCTTGGCATAAACGATGCTACTGTGTGGGCATTCACAAGCATCAGGTCCGGCCATTCGCATCTGGAGGAGGCAATGGCACATGGAGATCCCTGTCATGGGCAAGGCAACGTTCCTGCGTCGAGAGAAGGCACTAGGAAAGGTATGAACACTGGCATATTGCCAAGTTTTGTTACCATGCGACTTTGTACCTGTAGTGTGGAATATCCCATTGTGTGCAGCTGTTGCTCTCTTTGTCCTGTCTTTTGTGGTTCCTGCCTGATTCAGAACAATAAATGTTTCAGGTACTGATGATTCACATTAGATTCGTTTCCACTAAATTAGGACAGACAGCCAATCCACAATATGCGGTAAACTAGCGAAGACCTCACCACTCATAAGTTTTATCAAATTGAAGCAGCAGAAAACATACACAAGAAGAGAAAATTACCGCCCCACAGATAATTCAGCCTTTTCCTTTGTTCCAATGCACGAATGCACGAGACTAGCAGCACGAGACTAGCAGCACGAGACTAGCACGAGACACAAGCAACTTTGCTGAAGCCCTCACGTCTCTTGCTGCTAACCTTTGTGGCGGCAAGCAGATCAACCGGTGCCAGAAGGGTTCTTATGAGCATCGCTGCCAAGCTATTGGGCTAAGCTTCCAGCTGCGGCCCCAGCGGCACATACAAACCAGCAAAGCTATGATTTGCCAGAGCCCCGGTGCTCTCTACATGAAGTATGCCAACAAGAAAATGGCTGCAAAAGACCGGCGATTGCCAAGGAAAAGACGACTTTTTGACAGCCAGCATGAAGAGAAGATCCGTGCCGCTAGCACCTCATCACCTCACTATGGGGCCAATTGCATGAAGCCAGACATGCAACCAGAGGAGTTAGCTAAGAAAGCAGAAAGGCAGCTACAAGAGCTCCGAGTTGATAAGGAACGATACGAACAGATTGAGGCACAAACACGGGCAAAGGCAGACAATTCGAATTGGTTTGTAAGTGACAATGTGGAGTAGTTTTCCACAATTAGGCAACTGAATGGGAGCAACGACCAAAGTGACGCATACAGGGCTTTGTCAGCTGTAGAAAAAATCCTGCTCACTGGGATCATTCACTGCTCGGCCAGTGGCAACATTGGAAGCGTGGCGGGCTCATTAGGAGCAGCACCGAATCTGCCTCTTGAAACGGAATGCAAGGCCACTCCAAGAAAGGATCTCCAAAAGCTTCTGCTCCCTCACCTGGCTGCTCTGGAATGCTACTGAAGTATGCAGTGCATTCTAATCAATGTAAATCAGAAATAGTATGCTGTCAGCACTGGACGGACTCCCCCGCAGCACCTGGGCCCCACCTCTGGCAGTTGCTGACCCTGCCCGGGCTCGGACCGGCCGCCCCAGGGCCCATGGGCCCGCCGCCGGCTCTCTCGCTGCTCCGCTGCCACCTGCCGTCGACCCCTACAACCCGAAGCTCGGAGCCCATGGCCCCGGTCCAGCCATCAGTCCAGCAGTTGCCGCTCCGAGACGTGGCGACCTGGACGCACCAAGAGGGCCGGGACACACCAGTGAGCTACGTATCGTGGTGGCCATGGAGGCGGCAGGAGCGGGCGAAGCGGAATATGCTCCGGGGAGGCTCTTCAATCTCTTTTGGGGGGCTCACCGTCGCGGATAAGCGAGCAGAGGGCGCGGCCCTGCCTCTGCCTCCAGACGCCCAGCTGTGCCCGTGTGGGGCGGTGGTGATCCATGTGGGGTCCAACGAGGCAGGGGCCCTGCACTATCGCAGGACACAGGGTGCTCCGGCCCCGGTAGAAGACCGGTGGGCGGTGGCAGGCCCCAGCGCAGCGGCCCGTCAGATGGTGGAGCGAGCGGACCAGGACGCTGAATTTGCGGAATGGCTCTTGAAAGTCGCCGCCCGCCACGCCAGCGCCAGCCCTGCTCCCCGCCCGGGCCCACCATCCTTGGCCGCGGCGGCTCCCTCGACCGCGACGGGTGCGCCTGCGGCCCTGGACGTCCCGACCCTGTCCCCGGACCCCCCAGTCGGCAGCCCCCGTGCTAGTTGCTGCGGACCCACCGGCAGCCGACGGAGCAGCAGAGGCCACGTCCGCTGAGGACAATCTGGGGATGGACTTAGACATCTCGTCCACGGAGATTGAATAAAATCATGTTTGCACCTGCTTGCCTGTTCAGGAGGCTTCTTAAGGAGGGAAGGATGTGGGATAAACAGATATCCTTCATCGCCCCCTCCCGCCAAGTCACGGGACGGGTGCGCGCCACTGGGCGCGGGGAGAGGAGGCACCCGGCCACTCTCCTGGCTCCCAACTAGGATGATACGTCACGGCTATGTACTGGCCCCGTAGGGAAAGGGTAGGTCGTTCCTTGAGTGCAACCGATTGCCCCAAGCGGGGGGTGCAATGTGGGAGGGGTTAAAAAGGAGGAGCTCGCGGTGGGAAGGTCTCTCTTGCCGCGGTGCTACTGCCGAACTGCCCCGCCGATCCCCTGCCTGCCCGCGACCTCCTGGACGACCCAACGCGGTCGACGACGACTTGGTGAGCTCCTGTACCTCTATTTTTATCGGACAGAACATTCTTCCGCAGTGTGCTTTACCTTGCGTTAGGTTAATAAACCGTTTCCTAGCGTACTCTGCAGTTGCCTATTTCGTCCGAACCTGCCGTGGTTGCAACTCTGCGCCACGAGTTGGGGACATGAGTCACGTACAAGTAAACGCCTGCATGTAGCCGGCACGGAAGTTCGCCTTCCCGGCTGGCTGGACGCGGAGTGACCCCATACATTCCAGCATGCCTCACCACTGCCATTGTTGCTTTACATACCAAGATTGCAGAACGCAACTGTTTTGTTCACTCATTGAAGTCAAATCGTACACGAGTTGAAGCAGCCATATTATATTGCAAAATCAAGCAAAGTAACACTTGTATTAGTGGAGCTTCTGTTGCACTATCCTCGGATGAAACTGCATTCTCTTAATGCATATAACCACTGCCTCATGTCTTCGAGTGATTTGGTCTTTCTTCTTGTGTAACCCACCTCGATTAGCAGACCTTAAGTGTCGTTGTGCTGATGTTTGTCTTCTTTGATCCTGTGGGCATATATAGCTTCGTTACCATTAAACGCTCATTTTCGAGAGAGCGCTAGTGTTGTTCACTTCTCCCTCTGTTGTCATATTGCTGGCTTTAATGATGAACATCGACCTGCTTGTCATGATAATACATCTACTTACATGCCTATCATAAATATTGCCACACTGCTGACACTCTGCCGGAGCCACCTGGCAGCCGAACCTTGTCTCCCAGCGCGTGGCCGAGCGTCTTCTTTGTTTTGAATGAGCTTGGCAGTTCAGCGAGCCTCGTCTTAGAAAACGGCTGTGCTTCACACTTCCTGCTGCGTTTGTCGGTGACATTTGGTGGAGGTGCTGGGTACCATCCCATGTACGCTGACCCCGACGACAGCCGTGACACTTCTCCCTAACGCGCGGACGCCACACCCGTCCACAAAGCGAGCCGTCGCTTGCGAGGCCTGCAACCTGAGTTTGAGCCACTCACAAAGCCTGTGAGATCTATGACGTCAAACAATGGCAGCCAGGCAGGTCAGTGCTTCGGCAATGCTCCGCCGTTCGTCCTTCTCGCACCTCAGTCGCCACCATCCTTCCACGGCGACCGGTTTGAGGATGTAGAGGATTGGTTGGCCAGTTTTGACCGTGTGGTCGCATTCAACCTGTGGGACGATGAGCGCAAACTGATGAATGCGTATATTGCACTGCTTGACTCTGCGAAAACTTGGTTTGAGAACCACGAAACGTCCTCCTCTAACTCGGCAGCTTTTCGCCGCGAGTTACCTGCCACCTTCAGCTCGAGCCAACGGAAGGAAAATGCTGAGATTGCCCTTCGCTCCAGGTCTCAGCAGTCCAACGAGAGCATGGCCATGTTTATAGAGGACATGACACGCCTCTTCAATAGGGCCGACCCTGCCATGCCTGAAGCTACAAAGGTGCGACACCTTATGCGTGGGATGAAGGAGCAGCTGTTCGCTGGCCTCATGCGCGACCCTCCGCTAACCATCGCCGCCTTCGCCAAGGAAGCTACGAGTATGGAACGTTCGTTGCAGAAACGGAGTGCCCAATACGGCCGTCAGGCGAATGTAGCGGCCACTCACTACTTCGCATCCTTGCCAGGACCCAGGGACAAGGCGCTGCGTGAGGCTGTATGGAGCATCGTCCGCGAAGAACTGCGACACCTCCGCTTGGATGCTCCGTCGCCAAGCATACCTTCAACAGGGGACGTCATTCGTGACGAAATCCATTGAGTGGTGCAGCCACCACCAGCACCACTACCAGAGCCGCAAGTCCTGTCTTACAGCGATGCCTTGCGCCAACCTTCCCCCGCGCCTCAAGCATTTCGCCCCGTTCCCGGACCACGATAACGCCACCGTTACCTGCGCCTCGTTGAGCAGCCGCAGGACCTGCGCCCTCCTATCAGCAAAGCACACGCGTGGCGCACGTCCAACGATCGCCCTCTCTGCTGCCACTGCGGGGAGCCTGGCTATATTCTGCAGCATTGCCGGTACAGGCGTCTGGGTTTGAGAGAATTCCCGCCGAACGCGCCTCGACCGCGCTATGGTGAAAGACCACAGGACATAGATGAGTACCTCACCGCTCACGTGCTGCCCCCGACGAACTCTCAGCAGCGCCAATCACGATCGCCATCCCTGAGGCGCTTTGCTTCGCCCAATCAGCCCTCAAGCTCAGGTCAGGTCAGACGCACGTCCCCTTGCCGAGAAAACTGAAGACGGCGTCCTCCGGGGGTAGGGCCGCCGCCACTGCACAGAGTCAACAGCCCCCACCAGACGATTCGACGCGACGACCCGGGCGGCGACCACCCGATCCGACTACCTCACCGACGCGCTGCGAACGATTGGTTTCAGCAGAAATTTCAGTTACCGCCGACAGTTATCAAGTGACCGCACTCGTTGATACCGGCGCTGATTTTTCTGTGATGAGCAGTCAGCTCGCCACGAGTCTCCGTAAGGTTCTGACGCCTTGGTGTGGACCTGTGATCCGCACTGCCGGTGCCCATGTAGTGATGGCAATCGGCGTCTCCACCTGCCGCATCCAGATCCGAGGTCTTACTTTCACTGGCTCCTTTGCCGTATTACGTGACTGTTCGAAAGATCTCATTCTGGGCATGGATTTCCTTCGAGAGTATGGTGCGGTCATCGACCTTCGGGAGCTCATGGTATCTTTTTCCGTCCAGCAAGCCGTTGACACCAACAGCGAGCCCAGCAGCGTAGTGTTGCGCCTATGTGCCGACCACATAACGATCCCTCCGCGAGCCAGCAAGATCGTCACAGTCGAGTGTGATGGCAGCACCGGCACCCTTGGTTTTGCTGAAGCGAACATGTCGCTGCTACTCGCTCGGCAAGTTTGTGTAGCCCGAGGCCTCGTAGAACTCGCCAATGGTCGTACCGACATCTTAGTCACCAACTTTACCCGTGAACCGCAGCATCTAACGAAGACAGAGGCCGTCGCTTACTTTGACGAGCTTGGAGAGTGTACCAGCCAGTGCTCTTTGTCCACGACGTCAGACCTCGACGATGAGACGACTACAGCCATCCCGACTGACGTAAACCCGCACTTCATGGCCAGTCAGAAACGCTCCGTAGAAAATCTCATCTATTCCTTCCGCGACTGTTTTGAATCAACTTCCAAGGTGCGACAGACGCCGCTTACCAAGCACCGAATTATCGTTGCTGACGACCAACGACCACTTGTCGGTGACAATATTATGTCATTCATACCTCTTTGCGGGTGCCATATTATTCACAGGCTGCAACCCAAAGAAGCTGCTGCGACTTCTTGCATGCACTGATGTTGCAATCCCTAGTACAGGCCCGTTCTTCAAAATTCAGAAGTGTGTATTGCTTCCAACTGTATGTATGGTAAGTCAGGTTTAGATTTGTGTTGACAACTAGCATGCGCATAAAACGTACACATGCAAAGATGGTAACTGTTGTTAAACAGCTTTGGACAGATGAACAGAGTGCCCACCTAAATGAGGCATCCAAGAAACCTCCGAGTTTAGCAGGGGATGGCAGATTTGACTCTTCAGGCTTCAACGCCAAGTACATTCCATACACACTAACTGACGCAGAGAACGCATCTTGCACAGAGCTTGTTCAGGTGCGTTTCATTTGATTCACAGCATGATAAAAGTTACAAACACTATTCAGTGATGCATACCTAAGTCCTGCAGGTGAATGAGGTAGGTAATAGTGTGTAGATAGAAGTGGCTGACATAACCAAGGGTATTGAGTTTCTGCTGATGAAGAAATGCCTGATCAGCAGAATTATTACTGATAGGCACAGTGCCATATGGGCTCTTCTGAAAAGAAAATATCCTGACATATATCACTTTTTCAACTGCTGGAATATGGAGAAAGGCAAGAACACCTTTATGGCTCTTCTCATTATTTGATACCTTGAGGCAAACGCGTTTACATTTTTTTTACGTGTCGTAGAAGAAGGACGTCGGGGACGGCGCCGAGGTCGGCGAGGAAGCGGGGTGATCAAGACCAACACGATCTGAGCGATGGCAATCCCACGACTGCTCCTTCTTCATCGGCGTCCAGCGAAGAGGTCCATCTTCTTCTTCTTCACAGTCATTTTAGAAATTAAAGAGAAACTACTCGCAGCTGCTAGGTGCCGTGGTACAGAAGTGCTCAAGCAGCGGGCACGTGCTGTCATCAACCACTTGTACTGGAGGGTGGCTTCAAGCAACGGACATCCACAAGAAATTGCACCGTAATGGATTTCACTTAGAAGGCACGTGGTGAATCTACACCAACATGACCGCATGATTTTTCCTCAGTGTGCCCACAGTAACCTCAGTGAAGAAGAGACTGGATGGATGAAGGTAGCTAGCATGAAATGATGGGTTGTTTTCAAAGCCTCTTTATATAACTGAAAATTTTTTTAACGATCCGATGCCCACCACAAGTTGTGCGAGACAGTAAAGGCCCCATCACTTCTTAAGACATACCCTAGCAGTGTACAAAGGAATAGATGTTTGGCTGTGAGGCTTTTCACAGCCTTATAAACCAGTTTGCTCCAAAGGCTTTTCATTATATCTATGCTGGAATGGAAGCCAGGTTAGTGCTGCGCTTTATCCGCTCGTGCAGCTAACATCCTGTCGCACTGCTCTGCATTGACATGCATTTTACAGTTACTTCAGTATTGTATTGCTTGACTCTTTACCGGGTCGTGTTATGCTGCCTATTTATGGTGGCCGTAGCTCAGCATACTTTCTAAAGGTTTCTTCTCTTTTATAGCTGCAATTTCACTTGCTACTAATGTTCCGTGCAGAGTCCTCATTTCAGCATTGCACTGCAATGAAAATCACGGGCGTGACCAGGCAGTCCGAGTTGATGGCCAGAGACGGTTTCCAAGGAGATTTCGAAGGGGCAGGAACGGAGAGTCCAGCCTTTCAGCTGTGAAGGTGGAACCGTCATGTGGTAAGCACTTATATTATGCATTACGGAAATTGTATTTACTCAAAACGCAGAGCAACCGTAACAGTTCCCCCCGCCCCCCCCACACCTCATTTACTTTTCCACAATCATTACAAAAAAAAAAAAACTTACGAGCCGAAGAGGAGGCAGGTTCCCTCACAGGAGGGAAGGTCCGCTTTGAAGGCTAGGTCAGAACTCTTAACGCAGCTAAGAGAGCACATGGACGCTCAAGACGCTAGAATAAACGCCTTCGAAAATCGGCGGGAGGCCAGGATCGCCGCCCTAAAGACCAAAACGGAGCACTTAGTTGTGTACATGAATGGAAGGTTCGTGAGCTCGGGCAGCTCATTTGGGAGAAATACGCATTCAAGATGGCGTGCAACAACAAACGCCCACTACAAAATTAGGGTGTGGCAGTGGAACTGCAGCGGGTTCGGAAGGAAGAATGGCCGCCTGCAGCTGCACATCGAAAACATCAGGGCGAAGCCCGACATTATTGCACTGCAAGAAAATAGGGAGCTAGTTTCTCTATCCAACTATAAGACATATCATCAATTAGGCATGGCGGAGAAGCGGGATTTACTCACTGCCGTCCTATTTCACAGGAATATTAGAGTGAGCCAGCATGAGATAAAAGGTGCCAAGGTAGATTACACACAAGTAGAAGTGATTCCCAGAAAAAAAGGGGACCAAACATCTTCATCCTTAAGGTGACGGTCCCACTGTGACGATGAACGGAAAACTTTTTTTGGTGACTGTACCTCACTCGTTAGCTTCATAAATATGGTTCAGATATGTCCAAAAAGCTCATTTTCTCTGCTTTCAAAGGATGCATGTGGTTTAACGATAGCTGCAAATTTGTTTCAACTGTAAAAGAAAACGCAATGGTGAAAAATGGCAGTTGAGCTCCACTTGTCTAAGGAAATGCAAAGCTGTGAAAAAACCTCTTGCACCTAGAGAAAAATCTTTCGAGACACTTTGAGATCTCATGCTAATGAGCATGTTTATGCATTTAGAAATATGTGTATAGGTTAGTTTATTAGCCACGCATGTTTTAAAAACGTAGAAAACAGAACAATGTAATTAATCTGCAATAACTTTTGGGATATGCATTGTCCTGCAGCGACCTTTGAGTTTGAGATCGTGTAATCGTTCTTCCTTTCTGAAAATAATGGAGCGGGTAGACGACGACAATGAGCGATGGAACGAGTGGGAGGAGACAAAGACGACAATGAAGTTCTCACTGTGTTCTCGGTGCCGCTCACAGCTGTTGTTTTCTATCTGTAAATATATTCTTTCCCGCAACATATTCGTGGAAGTACGGCTTTCCCCTACGCCTACCAACGACGGAGCTCCGCAGCGGCTGCCAGCTGCCTTCACAAATCATGAACCAAGACACCTTCCAGCACCGGCCATGCCATCACTCACCGGCACCGGCCATGCCATCACTCGTTCTTTGTCCCCCACGTGACTCTGGGACATTTCCTGACACCGACAATGTTGACGTCGACGACTGGATCCACATGTACGAACGCGTGAGTACCTACAACCGCTCGGATCCGACCCTTATGCTCGCAAATGTCATCTTCTATCTAAAAGACACCGCCCGGGTCTGGTATGAGACCCACAAAGACAATCTGACCAGCTGGGACGTGTGCAAGCAGAAACTGCGCGAACTGTTTGGACCGCCACTCGGCCGAACGCTTGCCGCTAAGAGGGACCATTGTGTGCAGCTGTTGCTCTCTTTGCCCTGTCTTTTGTGGTTCCTGCCTGATTCAGAACTATAAATGTTTCAGGTACTGATGATTCCCATTACATTCGTTTGCACTGAATTAGGACAGACAGCCAATCCACAATATGCGGTATACTTGCGAAGACCTCACCACTCATAAGTTTTATCAAATTGAAGCACCAGAAAACATACGCAAGAAGGGAAAATTACCGCCACACAGATAATTCAGCCTTTTCCTTTGTTCCAATGCACAAATCCTCTATAAAAGGTACCAGCAAGAACAATCAACAGGACCGTTCCTACATCCATATTTTCAATTTTTGTCCCCGTACATAAAAAAATGCACAAAACATTGTTAGCTGCCATAATAACTATATTCATCTTACACGTTTCCTCTTGTTAGCACATGTCCTTCACTTGTCGTCTACGTGCGTTTTCGGTTGTTTTTTGGCAAGGAGTCATTTCGAGTTACAAATTATCAAAATAATATATTTTTTTTTCAAGCCTCCAAAAGTCCATCCCTCGCTTTATATTCGTGGTCGCATATTATGTGTGCAACTAGGGTATGTTGTCATGAAAGAGAAGTTCGTAAAACGAGTTATTATTATATCATGGCTTGACATGTCATTCTTAGCAACTCGTTCCATCTTCCATGCGGCCTAACGGTGTTACATTTATTTACAGTCCATCGTGCATACAAGAGGGAAAAGTTTAAATTCAAAGGATATGCAGTGTCGTCCAGACTTCTAGTTGTGCGTGAACCTTTCCATGTGCTAGGCAAAATCCAAAGGAGACTGACACTTGCGAGAAACAGCAAAACAGGAGAAGGAACTTTCAACCTGCTGTGAACAGACATGGTTCAACGCATGCTCGATTTTCTTTCAGCAATGGAAAGCTGTGCTCCTGGGGCAGATGACTGAAGCTGGCAAGGAGGAAAAGAGACTTGCAGAAGCAGCTGGTGATTTCTGCGAGGATGGCTGCACCCTAAAGATAACGGCGGTAGTTGATGGTGGCTGGTCGAACAGGAGCCATGGCCACAGATATTATTGTGACAATTCTGGCGTGGCCGTCATCATAGGTAAGCGCACAAAAAAAGCTCCTCTACTTGGGTGTGAGGAACAAGCTGTGCAGCACCTGTGAGTTCTATGCCAGGAAAAACGTTGAATCAAAGAAGCACACTTGCTACAAACACTGGGACCAAAGCTCGGGGGCCATGGAGGCAGATGTCCTTGTTGAGGGTTTCCAGCGAAGCGTGGAGATGCACGGAGTTCAATACCGCACCTTTATAGGAGATGGAGACTCGTCTGTTTACTACCAGATTCAGTCAAAGGTTGGCTACGGTCGTTTCGTCCGAAAGCATGAGTGTGCTAACCATGCTGTCAAGTGCTACACTTCCCACCTCCATGCCACAGCTAAGGAAAGCAAAGGTGGCCGGCCCATGCTGTCGGGCCCGAGAATAAAGCGCATAAAGAACGGTGCGCGCAAGGCTGTCAGTCACTATGCCAAAATGTTGCAAGAGGACCCTGCTGATGGAAGACAGCTTGTTCGTGATTTGGCCACTGACTTGAGAAACAGCCCAAAACGTGTGTTTGGGTGTCGTGATGGCTGTAAAAGTTATTTCTGTGACTGCAGCAAGGGTGAAGACTTATTCGGGGTGATCCCTACCATGCTGAAAACAAAGACAATGACTGCAGCCAACAGTATTGCGGAAAAAGCTGACCGTCTCATCAATGATGACACAAGCAACTTTGCTGAAGCCCTCATGTCTCTTGCTGCTAAGCTTTGTGGTAGCAAGCAGATCAACCGGTGCCAGAAGGGTTCTTATGAGCATCGCTGCCAAGCTACTGGGCTTCCAGCCGCGGCTTCCAGCGGGCTTCCAGCCGCGGCCCCAGCGGCACATACAAACCAGCAAAGCTATGATTTGCCAGAGCCCCGGTGCTCTCTACATGAAGTATGCCAACAAGAAAATGGCTGCAAAAGACCGGCGATTGCATAGGAAAAGACAACTTTTTGACAGCCAGCATGAAGAGAAGATCCGTGCCGCTAGCACCTCATCACCTCACTATGGGGCCAATTGCATGAAGCCAGACATGCCACCTGAGGAGTTAGCTCAGAAAGCAGAAAGGCAGCTATAAGAGCTCTGAGTTGATCAGGAATGATGAGAACAGACTGAGGCACAGATACGGGGACAGGCAGACAATTCAAACTGGTTGGAGCAAAGGAGGCTCCGCCTCACTGCTTCAAATTTCCAGGCTGTCTGAGTAAGAAAGGACTGCACACTCTGGGACACACTGGTCAAGGCCGTGCTTCATCCAAAGAGCTTAACAAATTCTGCCACGCAGCACAACAAGCAGCATGAGAGCGTTGCACACCAGCTATATGGAGCACAGATGAACAGAGTTGTTCAACCATGTGGGCTCTTTGTTGACCTTTAAACATGGATTCCTGGCAGCGCCACCTGATGGGATAGTTGGCGAGACCGAATTGTAGAGGTGAAATGCCCATTAACTGCAATGGAAGATGAGCCCCTGGAAGCAGCACGAAAGTTTTCAGAGAAAAAGGAAAAAGAAGGTGGTCCAGTGCTTAGACGATCGCACAGACATTTTTACTAAGTGCACGGCCAGCTTCATGTCACCAGAAGGAACATCTGTGACTTAGCAGTGTATACAAGAAAAGGAATACACGTGCAAGAGGTACGCCGAGATGACAATTTCTGGGCAACGAAAATGAAGCCATTCCTGGTACGCTTTTTATAGAGACTGGCTTCTTCCAGAAATTGTAGACTCCCGCGTTGCTTGCTCTGTGGAAGTGCGCCGCCCAGACTGGAACAGGATTGCTGTTGAGGCCAGGGAAAACGCAAAAAAGAAAGCACCGCCTGTGGCAACCAGTAGTCAGCCCAGCAGCTAGAATGACTGCCTTGCCTCCAAACACCAGTACCAATGGTCATTCAGTGTGTGGTGTGACATCTTTGGAGGAAGAATAATTGACGCCCATATTTTTTGAACACACGCTCACTGCTCAGCGGTACCTTAACAACATCAGGAAAGGCCCAGTAGAAGACTTGCGCTGTGATCTTCCTCTTGCGCTTTTAAAGCGAACTTGGTATCAGCACGACGGTGCACCAGCTCACAGCAGCGGCCTTTCCCGAGCCTGGATTGGCGAAGCCTTCAAATGCCAGTGGATCGGGCGGCATGGACCAGTGCCCTGGCCTGCAAGGTCACCGGACTTGACACCTCTTGACTTCTTTTTGTGGGGATATGTGAAAGACTGTGCATACCGCAAACCTACAACTACATCGGAAGAGCTAAAGACAGAGATTGCTGAGGCCTGCAGCGGAATACCGTCCTGCGTCTTCAAGAACGCTACAGCGGACGTGCTGAAAAGGTGCCAATACTGTATTATTACAGAGGGCGACTAGTTTGAACACGTTCTTTAGACAGACGTCACAGCGAATGAATCTCTGCAACCGTTATCCATGAAAAGAGCCATCTGTGTGAACTCTTGTATGATGTGGAAATGGCACGTAAGTACTATGAAACCACAAATTTCCTGCCAAGAAGGAATGGCCCGGAAATTAAAGCAGCCTTCTGAGTCCATTTACAATTTTTCCTTCAAGAAAACCAGCGTGATTCACTTGACATTATCAAGCTTATTATAATGCGTCTTTGCTTGTTTAGGTCTTGCTCCCAAATTCAAACTCGAGATTTTCATTGTTCCTCCACATACATTTTGCTAGCTCGAGAGCACAATTATCGCCGCAGAAACGGGAGCCGCGATTTCAACTGCCGCCCGAACCCACTGGAGCTTCTCTTGGAACCAAGCGCAACGTGAAGCTCTGTTGGTCGTGGGCCGACCAGAGGCGCGAAGCGGGCGATGGTTTTCACAAAGCACGGATGAGGGCGCTGTAACTACGGCGTATTCGGGTGCTCGGAGCACGCTGTCACGCGGTATTCTTTAAACTCTGCGGCTTTTATTTTTTTCCCAATAAAAATGGCCACGCTGAGCCTAACTCGCTGAAAGTTCTTGGGTTGGACAATAATATTTGTGGAGCTCCACAACCTTCCTATTGACGACTGAACGTTTCAAGCTATATTTAAAAAGTTCATTTATCTCGACTAATTATTCAAATAGGAGGACCGAAAAAATAGTACTGTAACTTTAGATAAACCCTAACAACATCCACACGATTTTAGCTCTGAAGAACGCTTCGTTTTTTTATAAATCTTGGTCCAAGTTAGCTGGGACGCCCTGTATATATATATTAACGAGGGTTTACTACAGTCAAAACTCGATTTAACGAAACCCGATTTAACGAAAATCTCGATTTAACGAAGGTATCCTAATTCCCCCTCAGACGCTCATAGGGTTCAATGCTTTGACTAACCCGAAATAACGAAACCGATTCCGTGATCTGTCCCGATTTAACGAACCTTTTTTCGAGAAATAAAGGTGAAAAAGTGTTAACTTTTGGTCTATTTTGTAGACAGCACCCCAAAATTTATTGATTGCGAGTCAGCGGTAACAGCGCGGAGCATCTTCAGCCCGTCGCTTTTTTCAAACTGTGCGGCGCAAAACTAGTTTTAATTTTGAGTCGAGCTCACGAGATGGCGCCAAGAGTAAAAAAGTTTCGTGCCACATTTCATAGATGGCGCTGTTGCAGTTCGCGTTTTTTTTTGTGTGTGTGTTTGTGTGTTGTGCTCTGTGTTCGCTCTTGTGCGGATATTTCCCCGTGCCTCTGAACGCACGTCTTTGTCAAGCTTAGCTTGTTAGGCCTCCATCAGTCTAGCCTTGCTATCGTGGTGTGTGCAAGCAAGCGCGCCGCTAACCCTCCTGACTAGCAGATGGAGCCCTGCAAGAAACGAAAAAGGCTTACCCTGGACGAGAAAGCGGACATAATTCGTGCTGTGAGAAGTGGACAGAAGAAATGTGACGTGGCTGCATCACATGGCAGCCACGTCACATTGACCGCTTATCTGTTCTTTCAGCCAGCTTCGCGGTTGTTGCTGCCACACGCGTCTTATCTTTTCTCTTTATCTTTCCTCTGATCTTTTATCTCTCCTCTATCTGCACTAGGCAGCGGTGGTGGCTGGGCTGAGCCAGTAGGCAGGGTGCAATTTCCTTTCACCCTTCTCTCAGTCGCAACAAAACAGCAACAAGCAGCGCACGACTGCTGCGACACAACAAAGCACAAAAAAAAGACGCCAGCTGCTTCGGCCGCCGCTAACCTCGCTTCCCTCGCCCTTTCTCACGCTGCTGATGACGATGACCATACGGATCGCCTATGAGCAGTACAGTAGTGCCGCTTGTGACAGTATTTTTTCTTTTTGCTCTCGGCGCACCGGCTTTGCGGGCTGCGGAGTGAAGTCGAATTAACCGACGCACGACCAAATTTGTTCGAATTAACGAGAGTTTCGCCCCATAGACTCTTATGTATAATTGTAGGGACCTCGCGTGCGCGTCGAGTTATCCAATTTTCCGAATTAACGGGGGTCGAATTAACGAGCTTTCACTTACCACTGCGGTAGTTTATGGCCTCCGCGATCGGCTCCGGCGGCTCGCCGTCGCGGAGGCCACGGGTAGTTATTGCTGCCGCGGCAAAAAAACCCCCAAAGATGGCGCTAGTTGTATGATTACCAACTTTGGCGCCAATTTGTCATTAGCTGTGTGGCTTGCCGTCCCGTCGGCGGTATTTAGGGAAGATTGTTGCGCCGCTAGCCGAACCATCCTTTGGGTCGGTGCTACCGGCGTGAATTCGTCACGCGCGAGTGCGACGAAAAGTGAAAATGGTACGTGCTAACCGATACGATCGCGATAAGCTGGTACGGTTTATGCGGATGCAAAATGCATTATGTTCAATGGGTGCTCAGTCGGGGACTTGACTTTACTACTTTTAAAACGAAAGTACTGTTTAAGAGGGTACGTTTTAACGAGGTTTTACTGTAATCGAATGTACTGAATTATGTGCCCAAGAAATGCCTCATTCAATTTAACGAAGTTCTCGATTTAACGAAATAATTCACGGCTCCCCTCAACTTCGTTAAATCGAGTTTTAACTGTATTGCTTCGACAGGGAAGCAGTATTCTTCAGAGCGATCAGTCTTCACACACACAAACACACACACACAAACATATATATATATATATATATATATATATATATATATATATATATAAAGCCATATCATCGAAGTATATGCTTCATTAAAGGAAACATTTTTAAACATTTATACGCATAAGAAAGCCACCTGCTTGCGTCGCCTTAGGTCGTGCCAAATTACGTGACTGCACGTGCCGGCTTTTGCCTTTTTCTCCTTTTCACCTGTCCGGGAGAGGATGGAATGCCTCGCCACGCCGTTTTTTTTCCCACCTGGTCCGGCCAACAAGGGAACACTGCTGTCCAAAACTGGCCACCGCTGCTTTTTTCATGTATATTTTTCTGCCCTGCTTTCAACCCCCATTCCCCCCCCCATTTTTTTCCTTCTCTTCCCCCTCTTTCTTGCCCTCCCCCTCTTTAAACCCACATGCAATAGTACCTTCACACTCAGTCCTGATGAAAGCCAGCTTCTGGCCGAAACATCAACCTAATAAATGTTTCGATATGAAGAGATGTTCCTGTTTTTAATTAACATATATATATTGATGCGGGTAGACGACGACAACAAAGAGCGATGGCACGAGTGCGAAGAGTAGTAGACGACAACGAAGTTCGGACTGTGTTCTCGGTGCCGCTCGCAGCTGTTCTTGTCGATTTGTAAATATCTGTAAATATATTCTTTTCCGCAACATATTTGGTGGAGGTGCGGATTTCCCCTACGTCTACCGACGACGGAACTCCGCAGCGGCCGCCAGTTGCCTTCACTCATCATGACCCACGACGCCGCCCAGCAAACCTCAGCCCCGGCCATGACATTGTTGAGGTATTAGCGGGGTCGCAGCGGAGCACCAGAGAGAGACGACCAGCGTGGCAGGCTTCTAGTTCCGGACTGCCCGTGCCGGGCGTGCGCCACGAGCACGCGCTGTCCGTCTTTATTTTCCTCTAGCGCGCGCTGTAACGCCGATCTCAGCGCCGGCGCTTTATAGCGTCGCCGGGCGCTACAGGGCCCCCCGCCTAGACGGAACGGCGAAATGGACGCGCCGACGGGGTACAGATGGAGGTCACGCGATGGAGGGAGGGTCCGGTAAGTTCATGTCAGGGTCCGGGAAGAGCCGTCGGGTGGAGGGCGCGGATTCAGGTGGACGAGCCTGGCTGCTGCGCAATGGGCGAATGATGCAGGGTGCCGAGCTGACAAAGCATATTAGGGCAATGGAGGCCATGGTGGGGTCGTCACCGACTGTAGTGCTGCCCGCTGGCACAAGTGTCATTGGTGCTGGACCGTTGCAGCTGATGTCGGCGGGAAGCTGGCACACAGAGTACGCCGTCACAAGCAAGGGAGCGGTCGAAACGGCTCCGTGGACAGATGTGGTCTTTAGCGTGGTGTCGTGTCGCTGCTGTAGCGCCAGCTTCAAGTCGTCCAAATAGGTGGAAATGGCTGGCTTACATGGCTCAGGTGCCCCTGATGTAGGGCGCGAGCAGTGCGGTCCGGCCACTAGGGTTGGCACAGGTGTGACCGACGAGACAACGGTGACAGCTGTGGTGAGGACGGAGGAAGTTGCTGGGTTCAATTCCAGGTGCTGGGGTAAAGCGGGAGTGGCCGTCCGGAGCGACTGGCCAGTGCTGATGCGCGGGTGGGCATGGTCGGGCTTGAGAGCAAGCGCTGACACTGGGTCAGGAACTGTTTCAGGCAAAGTGGGGCTGGAGGCGATCGCCGTGCTTGTTACTGCTGTCATCGGGTTGGCTTTCTCATCCTGCTCCTGATGACGAGTAGTGCTCTGCGGACCTTCTGAGGGGCTGGGAGTGTGACAAGCAGGCTTGGTCGTTGTCGAGGGCTCTTTAGCATCAGCGGGCGACGGCTTCAACCTCACAGAAGAGGCCTGAGAGCTGTTGGCGGTAGTGACGAGGTAGATGGAGATGCCGGAAGCCTCGGCACGGCTGCTGCCGCAGAGTCGTCTTTGGCTGCAGGAGGCTCTGGCGACAACGCCACTGAAGCGCAAAGAGGCAGGGCCAGAGACGCGGGTCGGATAGTAGTAGGAGAAGGACGCGAGGCGAAGCTCGTGCGGATCCCACCTGGTGTGGCGTCGAGAGAGACAGCCGGGCTGGAGACGCTGGACGGGAGTGGCGGCAATGCGGCGAGGGGCTGCTGAGGCGGGCCGGGTTCTGATGAAGGCTGCGTGGGCGCGAGCGAGGCCGGTGCAGGGCCAGAGGCTGGCGGCGGCGAAAACGGGTCCGCTGCGTCGTAGAGCGGCGGCGGAACGTAGTAGGCGCCGAAGTACGCCAAGACGGCCGCACGCAGCTCATCGTATGGCCGGCCGCCGAAAGCAGAGTAGGTGAGCCGACGCAGGAGGTCGGCCGGGAGGATGTCACAAAGGACTTCGTGTTTGAACGGCTGGATGGTGATGCCGTTCAGGTACATCGCAGCCTCCAGTTGGGCGAACCACCCGCCGACGCCTGCAGGCCGGAATGCCGGGTCGAAACTTGGGTGCTGCCAGTACGCCATGCTGGAACGCCGCTGCGATAGAAGGCACGGTTCGCCAGGTCACCACTGTTGAGGATTTGCGGGGTCGCAGCGGAGCACCAGAGAGAGACGACCAGCGTGGCAGGCTTCTAGTTCCGGACTGCCCGTGCCGGGCGTGCGCCACGAGCACGCGCTGTCCGTCTTTATTTTCCTCTAGCGCGCGCTGTAACGCCGATCTCAGCGCCAGCGCTTTATAGCGTCGCCGGGCGCTACAACATCACTCGTTCTTTCTCCCCCTCGTGACCCTGGAACATTTTCTGGTACCGACAACACTGACGTCGACGACTGGATCAACATGTACGAGCGAGTGAGTACCTACAACCGCTGGGATCCGACCCTTACGCTCGCAAATGTAATATTCTATCTAAAAGACACCGCCCGGGTCTGGTATGAGACACACGAAGACCATCTGACCAGCTGGGACGTGTGCAAAGAGAAACTCCGCGAATTGTTTGGACGGCCGCTCGGCCGAACGCTTGCCGCTAAGAAGGACCTCGCCTCCCGAGCTCAAACATCTACGGAGTCCTATGTGTCGTACATTCAAGATGTGCTGGCCCTCTGTCACAAGGTTGACGCCAACATGCCCGAGTCTGACAAAGTCGGCCACGTGTTGAAGGGAATCGCCGACGATGCCTTCAACTTGCTCGTATACAAGAGCTGCACTACAGTCGACGGAATTATTAAGGAATGTCGACGCTTCGAGGAAGCCAAAAGCAGGCGTATTAGCCAGCCGTACACACGCCTCCCCAACACGGCTGCGACTTCTTCATGTGAAGACCTGCGCCACCGGGCAACTCCAGCGCCCCCAGAAAATGTGACCCGCATCATCCGACGCGAGCTCGAAGCTATGTCCCCTGCCCCCCAGCATCTACATGATGGCGACACCCGCTTACCTACCATCTCTCTGGTACAAGCTGTCGTCCGCCAAGAGCTTGCCAACCTTGGTTTCCAGCCCATCAGCCCTGTACGGTCTTCACCACCACCCGAAATCACTGCGATTGCTCCTGGACGACCTTCGTACTTCACTCCACGTCGCCGAAACCCTAACGACTGGCGGACAACCGACGACAAGCCCATTTGTTTCCATTGCCACCGCATTGGCCACATCTCCCGCCACTGTCGAAATTATTGGTCCCGTCGCAGCACATACCGTCCTCTCAGCTCCCACCGCGACGACGAACAGCCCAGCCACTACACGCCCCCTCCAGCCCAGCACAGTGCTACAGTCGACGGCCAGATTCCCCGCTCCAGCCGCTCCCCGTCCCCCCTGCGTCGCCAGTCTCGTTCGCCCCAACGCCGTCGCTCCTCTCCTGGCCCCTACGGACGCTCGCAAGCGGAAAACTAGACGCTGCAGTGTCTGGAGGTGATGCTGCAGTACAGCCCCAGTCCCAAAATCCTCGATTAGCCCTTCGCGCACACCATAATTTGCTCGCTATTCATGTCGATGGAGTGCCTATGAGAGCCCTGATCGATACAGGCGAGCACGTATCCGTCATGAGTTCAGCCCTACGACGCCGCCTCCGAAAAGTACTGACCCCTGCACCCAAAGCCGTTCTCCGCGTTGCCGACGGCGGAACTGCTCATGTTGTTGGACTATGCACAGCCCGTGTGACCATATCCGGCCGCCATACATCCGTTCTGTTCTCTGTTCTGGACCAGTGCCCTCATGAAGTCATTCTTGGCCTCGACTTACTGTCTGAGCATTCAGCCCTCATTGACTGCGCCACTAATGTTGTTCAGCTTGACCTTCCTCTTTCTGCTGAGTCGCCGTCCCCAGTTATACACCGTCTTTGTGCTGTCGACTTTGTCCGTCTACCGCCTCAAGCCGCAACTTACATTTCTTTCTCATCTGTTCCCCCTGTACCTGATGGTCACTACGTAGTCACTCCGGAACTTGACGTCGCCCTGACGCGCAGCATTGCGCTTCCACACATTGTATTTACAATGTCGGCCAACCGAGCGTGCCTTCCGGTCCTGAACTTCGGTTCATCCATCCAACCGCTCCCGCAAGGCATCTCACTCGCCACGCTGTGCCCTGCTGCCGAATGTGTGATATCAGTGGTGGACAGCTGCTTACTTTCCACTCAGCAATGCCGGTTGCCTGCGGCCCCATCAACAGCGAACCCAACGGACGACTACGCCGACATGATCGCTTCTGACCTACCGCCGATGCAAGCTCGCGATCTTAGGTGCCTCTTATCATCTTTCCGCGACATCTTCGACTTTGATAGCCGTGTTTTGGCTCGGACCTCTGTGGTGACGCATCACATGAACACCGGTGATTCCGCTCCTCTCCGCAGACGTCCGTACCGAGTGTCCAGCGCCGAACGCACCGTCATAAATCAAGAGGTGGACAAGATGCTCGCAAAAGACATCATCGAGCCCTCGTCAAGTCCTTGGGCTTCACCAGTCGTCCTGGTGAAAAAGAAGGATGGCAGCTGGCGCTTCTGCGTTGATTATCGGCACCTCAACCGCATCACAAAAAAAGACGTAAATCCACTCCCAAGGATCGATGATGCCTTAGATTGCCTCCACGGCGCCAAATATTTCTCTTCAATTGATCTTCGATCGGGGTACTGGCAAATTGCCGTTGATGAAAAGGACCGCGAGAAGACCGCCTTCGTGACGCCTGATGGCTTATACCAGTTTAAAGTCATGCCGTTCGGCCTCTGTAACGCCCCGGCTACCTTCGAACGAATGATGGACTCCCTTCTTCGTGGCTTTAAATGGTCCACCTGCCTCTGTTACCTAGACGATGTTGTGGTTTTCTCGCCTACTTTTGCCACGCACCTCGAGCGCCTCTCTAATATTCTGACAGTGTTTCGTAACGCCGGACTTCAGCTCAACTCATCGAAATGCAAGTTCGGTCGTCGCCAACTAACTATTCTCGGACACCTCGTTGACGCTTCTGGTGTACGCCCAGATCCCATCAAAATTCAAGCTGTGAAGGACTTTCTGTGTGAAGGACTGTGTGTGTATATATATATACACACAGACACCTGGGTAGGTTGCCCACGATACGATGGGCAGGTCAGCAGACTGTCACAAAGCAGGCTTCAGGAAAACCAACGAAAACACAACGGCTAAATGCTGACAATGCCCACTGTAGGTGCTAAGGCACTAAAATTGACTGGACGCTCATGAAACCCAACATGAGGAAGCTGCAGTACCAGTTGTATTTACCCTCGAGGATTACTTTGATATTTTTACTCTTAGCCGAGGCTTCACACATGGGGCAGTATTCCTCTGGAGGAAGTGGGGAAATGGGTCGATGCCGGCGGTGGGTGGATGGGTAGCCGCCCAGCCAGAGGAGTGGTGCATGGAGGTGGTTAGCCCACAGTGGGCCGTGATTCTGGAGGGAAGCGGGCTTTCCCACCGCGTCCTTGAACTCAATTTCCCCTTCCCTTTTAAGGCGGTAGCATAGGAGGGCCTTGAAGGCGAAAACTGTTTGGCGTCGGCGGCGTTTGTGTGAAGCCTCCGCCTTCCAGCTTGTGCTTGGGACAATTCTTCCCTAATGTTCGTCTGTGCCTGATTGCAGAAGGCCAGTCTGCATTCGAGTTCTACCTTCTAGTTGGTACTCGCTTCTACGTTCCCTGATGGCTTCTTTTCATCAAGGAAAAGGATACTTGTGATGAGTATGAGGATATAGTTCCCATTGGCTTAGGGACTAGAGCTCGTCCGAAGCAGCAAGCGCCATCGCGTGCACAAGATACGACACGAAACACCCGAGAAGTGAAGAATCATTGTGACTTGAACCTCGACCCACAGCTGCTGTTGTCAGATAAGGGCTCTCTTTTCGGCTGGATTTCATCCCCCACTTCCGACACGAGCAGCCATGGCAGCTCTGGCAGCCCCGGAGCTGCCACCTTGAGGGACGAGACTGAGAAAATCAAGGACGACTTTCCATACATGAGCATCTGCAGGGTGGAGCTGGAGGAACAACGTGCTATGCTGGTTAACATCGCGGAAAATCTGAAGTGCCCAGCCAAAAATCTGACAGAGAAGTTCGTGGCGATGCCTAAAGTGATGCTGAGCAAGTTTCCGGAACTTGAGCAGTTGAAAAGCGAAATGCACAAAATGATGGAGGAAAACTGCCATCTTGAGGACGAAGTTCAGAAGAGAGACGATTTCACCAGGCCAAACGGCCTCAAGCTGAGCAGGGCTGGTGCCAGCCTGGCCATTCAGCAGGCAGCCGAACTATTTAAAGACACTTTGGAGCTGCATGAATAGCAGCAGAAGATAGGCCTTCCGAACCGCCTGCAAAGGCAGCAGCAGGATGCTAGGCAGAGAAAAATGCTTAGGGATGCCAGGAAGGAAGTGAAAGAGCTTAAGCACAACCTTAGGCTAGCAGAGGAGGTTGAGGAAAAAGGAGCTAAATGTAGACAAGCTCCATACACACCACAAGACGCGTAACCGAAACATAACTGAGAAGTTCATGCTGATGCCTAAAGTGATGCTGAGCAAGTTTGTGGAACTTCGAGCAGTTGAAAAGCGAAATGCGCAAAATGACGGAGGAAAACTGCCGTCTTAAGGACGAAATTCAGGAGCAAAACGAATTATCAGGGTGAATGGCCTCGAGCTGAGTGAGGCCGGTACTGGCCTGCCATTCAGCAGGCAGCCAAGCTATTTGAAGATACTTTGGTACTGCATGAACAACAGCAGAAGATATTGTTACGATGCATAGTCGCGATGCGAAGACGACGTTGTTCGGACACTCGGCAGCTGACGACGACGAGGACGAGCCAGTTAGTGCTGGGGTGACTTGGTTTGCTGTGGCTTCTGACTGCGGCCTGTCCAGTCCGCTGCGGGGCTAACCCCCCGTAATATTTGGTGTGAGGTGCGGTGGTCCCTTCATCATCTTCCTGGTCCCGGAGCTTCGGCGCCCTGCGCCTGCCGTGGACGGCGGCCATGAGTACCTGGTCCGGCCCGCCCAGCCGTGCCCCAGCCCGCCCAACCTGAACGGACCTCGGCGCTCACCCCAGCACCGTCCCCCGCCCCGACCACAAGACACGACGAACTGACGACGGTGCCGTGACCATAATGACCCGACCGACCCAAGACCCTGCCCACACGTGAGGACACCGCCCCCTGCCCCTGACGTTTGGTGCGTCCACGGACCTCGGCCGCCAGCTCCTGGCACCCTACGGCCCGGATGCTTCGTGGACCGGGACTCATTCACCATTGTCTCATCCACAGTGGCAGCCAGCACTTCACCATCTTGCCACTCCTTTTCTGCCCTGGAAGCTCATCACCGTATCGCGCATCCCTTCGTCCATGTCTTCTTCTATTTACGATTGGGACGATCGATTGGTGGCCCCGAGTAATGTTACGAAGCTGGCAGTGGCGTGGGACGGAGCGCTCGCGCTAGGCCAGCGGCCATTAAATCATCTCTTGTCCATCATTCAACCCATCTCATTCTTCGGCTGACCGCCACACAACAATATGCCTTCCGAACAGCTCGCAAAGGCAGGAGCAAGATGCTAGGCAGAGAAAAATGCCTAGGGATGCACAGACGGAAGTGAAAGAGCTTGAGCACAACCTTAGGCTAGCAGAGGAGGAGTAGGCTTTGCTGAAGGAAAAGGCATTTAATATCGACAAGCTATATATGCACCACAAGAAACACCTATCAGAAACAGAACATGCAAGATAAGCTGAGAGCTTATAACCAGAAATCCCAGAAGCCATCTGACTCACCAACAGACTGTCTATTTCACGTTCTCGTATTCACACGCTCACCGTTCTAGTGCCTTTCTTGCGGAGCAGCCTCTTCGTCCTCTTTTTCGGTTAGAATATGCCGCCACTGCTGATGTCTAGAGTTGCACTGCAGTGTTGTAAAAGTTAACACCGAGGATAATGTTGTGCATGCAGCGAGAGAGTGGCATGAATTCAGTTCTGGACATGCAGCCAGCCATCACTACACTTCCGCAACAAATACCAAGCTGAACCGGTGATTCTCCACCTACACCACGAAATATTACAACACTATCTCAACCGAACATTACTCTATGACTGAGGCGTTTCTTGAAATCTAAACTCATCTCCATCTCTAACACTGTGGCATCAGTAGCCATTCAGGCCATAACGCAAACACCACCCACTAACACTTCCAGGCACTTCTTTAACATAAGGACGGGCCGAGGAATTGGCAATATCGATGACCCTGCGACTGCACCTCCATAGGCCGCATCCGCTAGTTTCCCAGTGGCAATGAAGGACTACGAGGAGAAGGCAATCGTTGCTAGCGGTAGCGGGGAGAGTCAGGCTGCGGTCAGAAGCAGGAGAGTCGTTCCAGAATGGTGTGTAGTGGTAGGAGGCCTGAGGAGATGTGAATTTCGGGTCGCTAAATTCAGCCCTGAAACTAGGCCGACCATTCGGCCGTGTGGGCTCCAGTGGCGGCAGAATTGGGATGCGTGTCCACGCATACCGCAGAGGTAACGCACTGGTGGTTCGCGAGTACGCACGAGATAACAGTGCTTGTAGACTGGGTCGAAGTGGCCATCAAAGTCCAGTCGCTGGTGGCACTGCGAAGGAGGTGGAGCACTGTAGCAGGAACGTTCACGTGAGCAGAGCAGGGTCGTGGGAGTCATTGCGAGGTTCACGGGGAGGGGTCACCCTGGGCCACTCACCCTGACTGACTGGCCCAGAGAGCTTCGTCAGCTGAGACGGAAGTGTCATGATCCATGATCAGCCATGATCAGCGTATGCAAGGGCGATTGTACAGTGTACTAGAAGTTTTACGAATTGGAAAAACAGCGCAATCAAAGACGAGACACAAGAGAAGGACAAAACACCAGCGCTGACTAACAACCAAATGGTTTATTGCTACAGGCAAGGCAGCATATATATGAAATGGCACGAGTAAAAACACAAAATAAGCATGAGAGAAAGATACCGCACAACCACACAACTTGACTAAAAAAAGGCACGTCACTGATCAAGATACGCAAGTTCCTTTGAGAGTAGATTTATGGATGGGCTGCTGATACAGGTGTTACCGAGCTTTCTGATATGGCAAGCCTCCGAAATGAGCCTTGTGGTCTCATCTTTATAACGGGCGATGATAGTGGTCCGATTGAGGTGCGCTTCGCAATCTTCACACTCAGCACAGTGCACAGCAAGGTGGTTTCTGCGAGACTTATTCTCTATATCTTTTGCATGTTCACGCAGTCTATCACTGATGCATCGTCCCGTCTCACCGATGTAGAAACTGCCGCAAGAGGTCGGGATCTTGTAAACGACACCAACACGACACTGAACGAACTTCCGCTTATGCTTCTTCTGGCAGCCTTTTTTGCTTCCATCCTCATTAACACGCTTGTACAATCCGCTAAGTTTATTCCTGGCTGAAAAAACCAGTCTAATGCCTCCTTTGCTCACTATCTTGCCTGCCTTTCAATGTTCTTCAGTGCGAAGACACACAAGGATCAGTGCCCATTCCGCGCAATCGTGTCTGAAAGAGGCACGTGGCAACGTGAAGTCGCTGTTTTCTTGCAGAAGTGCCTTTCTCACCTGGAGGTGGACGACCCATTCCTCATCAGGAAGCCCGAGACTGTTTCAGACTTCCTTCGGGAAGAGTGCCCACCACATGTAAGCGCTTTTTCTATTCATGTGAAGGATCTTTACTATTCCTTGCCTCAGCGCTCTGTGACCGCGGAAGTCAGCCTTTGCATCGACCGCTTTGGCGTAACAAAATTCCAAAACGCATGTGGAATGGACGTTAGCAGGTTTTTAGAATTGCTGAGTTTTTACATGAAATCAACCTTTGTCACTATAGACAGCAAATTTTTTATCCAAAAACAAGGAGTCTGCATTGGCTCGAGCATCGCTCCTGTACTAAGCGATTTACTTCTAGCAAGTTCTAGCAACAGGCGTCTTCGAACTAAGCTCGATGACGCGCCCATTGTTAAGATAATGCGATATGTTGATGACTTTCTAATTTTATATCGCACTAATGACGCACAGCAAACGGCTGCAGAGATTTTTGACATGTTCTGTTATGAACTTAATGACCTCCAATTGACTTCAGAGCTCCCCTCTAATAATAGGCTCAGGTTTTTAGACATGGAAATGACAATTTCTAGCAACCATATTTGTTGGGCATACTCGCCGCGGTCCAGGAAGAGCCTTCTCCCTTTCCGGTCAGCTCACTCGAAGATTGTTAAGCGCGGTATCGCTAAGGCATGCCTAAGAGCCGCACTGCAAAGATCATGTCTGCATCAGACAAAAGGCAGCTTTCACGCACAGGTGAACAGGCTATCTACAGCAGGATACCCCACGAAGATGGTGTCAAATGTTGCTGAGTCCCTGCTTGCAGAATGTAGTCTGCGAAAGATCAAGGACACCGATGCGGGTCTGGCAGAAAGAAAAAGAACAGTGTGCATCCCGTATGTGCACAAAGTTTCGCACAATCTAAAAAAGATAGTGAGCAAAGGAGGCATTAGACTGGTTTTTTCAGCCAGGAATAAACTTAGCGGATTGTGCAAGCGTGTTAATGAGGATGGAAGCAAAAAAGGCTGCCAGAAGAAGCATAAGCGGAAGTTCGTTCAGTGTCGTGTTGGTGTCGTTTACAAGATCCCGACCTCTTGCGGCAGTTTCTACATCGGTGAGACGGGACGATGCATCAACGATAGACTGCGTGAACATGCAAAAGATATAGAGAATAAGTCTCGCAGAAACCACCTTGCTGTGCACTGTGCTGAGTGTGAAGATTGCGAAGCGCACCTCAAGCGGACCACTATCATCGCCCGTTATAAAGATGAGACCACAAGGCTCATTTCGGAGGCTTGCCATATCAGAAAGCTCGGTAACACCTGTATCAGCAGCCCATCCATAAATCTACTCTCAAAGGAACTTGCGTATCTTAATCAGTGACGTGCCTTTTTTTAGTCAAGTTGTGTGGTTGTGCGGTATCTTTCTCTCATGCTTATTTTGTGTTTTTACTCGTGCCATTTCATATATATGCTGCCTTGCCTGTAGCAATAAACCATTTGGTTGTTAGTCAGCGCTGGTGTTTTGTCCTTCTCTTGTGTCTCGTCTTTGATTGCGCTGTTTTTCCAATTCGTAAAACATGTACCAACCAGCCCGTATTTTCCCTCTTCTAGAAGTTTTACAGTGGCTCGAGCGGAGGTGCATCCTATTGTGCGCCGCGTACCCTGCTTTGGAAGAAAGTAGCGGCGGCGCTGTCGTCGTCCGCACTTGAAGCGATTGTGCGCGCCTTCTGCTCTCACAGTTGCGGGTCGTTGCTTGTGTCGCGGTGTGTTGCTCCGTGTGTGCGTTTTCTGCATCAGTGTTTACGATGCCTTCCAAGCGGCGGTTAAACCACCATTATGCATCAGGCTGCACAACTGGCTACGCAAGAACAGCACACGAACGCAAGTTATCGCTTTTTAAAACTCTGAAAGATGAACAGCAAAGGCTTGCTTGGCAGCGAAACCTCCACAGCCTTGACAAGCCGCTTGACGCTGATTGTGCTGTTTGTGAATTGCACTTTGAAGGATTATGTCCATGTGATAAATGGAACTGAAGTGAGAATTCCGAGGGGGACCCCGACGTTTGCACCTGGCTCAGTTCCGACCCTTCTGCCTAACTTGCCCGCCTATTTGAGCAAGTCCACTCCGACTCCTAGGCCTCATAGGAAAAGACGGCAGCTAGACTTTTCATGTGATACCAGCAGTAAATCCCACCGCACGGATCACTGCATTCAAGAGGACGGCCAAGCTGCGGACGCTGATCTGGGCAGCGAAGAAGGCACTGTCGAAGCAGACAGTGCTGTTAGTGTCGCCGACCTATGCGGACTCAAACTTCCAACAAAATCGTGGGTGCTGCACGAGTATCCGGATTTTACCGGAGTGCGCTATGTTTGCTGCGCACTGAATGTGGGCACAATCAAAATAAAAGTGGCGAGAACGGTGTTTTTCAGCGCTGAAATCGAAGGCAGCGTGCAATGTAAAGGGCACCTATTGGGCAAGCTGGTTGAAGAAACGCATATCGGGTCACTTCAACAAGCTGAAGATGTGCTACAAAGGACAGAAAGCATACCTATATGTTGCGGAGCAGCAGAAGTGTCCTCGGTGTTGTTTGAACTAACGAAAGGTCTTCTGGTACAAACAGAATAAAACGGAGGCACCTTCTTCAGCGTGAACTGCATTGGGAAATCATCAAAAGAAGGTGGGTTCAATCTCCGCTCAACAGTGTTGCTAAGTTCAGTTCGTGGCATGACTTCAATTGATTTAGTGGAAGTTTAAAGCCAATTTGTGATTTACCAGTGCATGCTTCAAGGTATTTGTTAGGATTTCCTGTCGTTTCTGGAACAGTTTTGACAAATACAGTTTTTGCGTCAGGCTTGCTGGCTGTAGTCAATAGGTATTTTATTCCATTTCAGAAGAATTTTGTATGTATGTGTCATCTGAAACAGTGTCGAACTGAACTTCTGTAATATATAGCATTATATCCCTGGAATAGCAAAATTTTCAAATACTAAAAGGACACTTCATGTCTTTTTCCAGGTCAGCCTTGCTTACGTTGCAAGTATCTGCGCAAAGCTCTACAAACAAGAAAATGTCGCCTGCAAAACAAGCTGCCCAAGCAAAGCTGCAAAACATAACGCCGACTCCGAGCTGCTAATCGCAAACTTAAGAGGTTGGAATCGAAAGTGGAGACCTTGAATGAAAGCACTTCAAGGATGAAAAATGCCACTGCAGCTACAGCTGAGAAGATTTTGCAAGACGGATTAAAACATTCGTCGACAAAGCAGCAACTAGCTGTAAGAGAGTGCTTTGAGGCTGCGAAACGAAAGAGTACATGAGGAATAAATTACAACAAAGAATGGATGCTTGAGAGTATCTTCCTAAAAATGCGAAGCCCCAAGCTTTACGAGTACATTCGGAGGCAAAACATCTTAGTTCTTCCAGGAAGGACAACATTACAAAAGTACATGTCTAACTACATTGGTAGCTTTGGCTTCAATAAGAGGATGTTCAAAACGTTAAAAGAAGAAACATCTGCGATGGACCTCCTCAAGTGTCACGGGGGTTTGGTCATTGATGAGAGGAAGCTGTCGGAACATCTCTCCGCTGACACTGTTGGGAAAGTTGCTGGTTTTGTCGACCTGGGACCATACACACCAAAAGAAGAAAAACACGTCTTCTCCAACGATGGCCTTGTGGTGATGTTTGTCCCTCTTACTGGAAGCCAGATTCAGATCCTGGGCCCATTTGCGACTAACACTAATGTGAAAGGACATCTATTGTCAAAAATTGTTCTTGAGGCTGTCCTGCTAGCAGAAAACGCAGGACTGTTTGTTGACTATGTGACTTGTGATGCAGCACCCTGGAACCACAACATGTGGGAAATAATGATTTGAACGAAAACATCTTCAACAGAGGTCCGTCTGGTTGGGTTTTGAGATAGTTGAGAGAAAAAAAACTAACGCCAACCAATATTTTAATTCTGCCCAACGTTTCGGAAATTAAAAAAAAAATACCTGGAAAAAGGAAGCATCCTGAGGCTTACCGTATTTGCACGATTCTAACGCGCACCTTTTTTTCTGAAAATAAGCGTTCAAAAATACATGCGCGTTACAATCGAACTCGAAATGCAGAAAAAAAAATGAGACCGAAACCTACAAACGAAGCAGCTCAATGAACGACAGCAAGGCGCATTGCCATTGGTATCAGCTAGTCGTTTTGAGCCGGACCTATCCATAGCTGGACTCAGCGTTTCGATCGCCATTTTTCACAAACTTTCCGTTTCGCTGGTGTAAACAGAAGCTGCGTTGGATACTTGCATTCACCCACAGCACAGTGACAAGATGGAAAGGTAACGACGCTTTCATTACGAGGCGTCGTTTAAACGGAAAGTAGTCCTGTTAGCAGAAAAAGAAGGGAAAGTGCAGGGCCAGTTTTATGTCGCCAGAAGGAATATCTGTGACTTCGTAGTGCATACAAGAAAAGGAATACATGTGCAAGGGGTACGCCAAGATGACAATTTCTGGGCAACGAAAATGAAGCCATTCCTGGTACGCTTTTATAGAGACTGCCTTATTCCAGAAATTGTAGACTCTCGCGTTGCTCGCTCCATGGAAGTGCGCCGCCCAGACTGGAACAGGATTGCTGTTGAGGCCAGGGAAAACGCAAAAAAAAAAAGCACTGCCCGTGGTAACCAGTAGTCAGCCCAGCAACTAGAACGACTGCCTTGCCTCTTGACATGCCCTGCCCTCTGTGACGGATGCGGTGTGGCGAAAACTCTAGACCCCTGCTCCTTCACTGTGCCGCGCTCGCCGATGCCCGTCGTAACATGCTCGTGGCCTACAGGGCACTGGGCATTCTCCCAGACGCTCTCACGATGCTGTTGTGGCCGCAGGGCAGTGCGCGCACCCGTGAGCAAACAATGGTCAGCCTCTGTGTATTCCTCAAACAGACAGGCTTGACATCCCACCTGTTCTCCGCCAGGTAGTTGCGTGCAGAATCCAAACGCTACGCGTGTCCTATCTAGGACGATGGACAGCTGGACGCCCCCACTCCAGCTGTATTGCCTGTGTGTCGTGCGCATGCGTTTGTACTGTACTCTACAAGACCTTCACGCACGTGCGACCTGTATATATTGCGATGTTAATATGTAAATAAATTTACTGCCAGTGTACCTCTCCCCCTGACCTTTCTACTATCCCCTCACCTCTTCCATTTCACTTCGACACACTGCTTGCTTTCCTTTATTTCCGCTGCCCCCAGCTCAGGTGCTTCCAGCAGCAATAGCAGATACCGGGGCTAGCAATAATCTTTTTCCTTCCATTTACCATGTTTACTAAAACCACTTACCTTACCTCTATGACATCAAATAGTCTAGTTATGAATTACCAGGGGGAGCCGAATAACCACTACGATGAAAGTAGAGTCTCTGCCAAAAATAACCCGGCACAGGTGGTTTGTCTCCTAGCCGCGTAGTGAAGCACTTACTGTAGCCCTTAAAGGTGCACTGAAGAGGAACCTGAACTCGTCTTTTTGCCGCGGGAACTCCATCTACACATTCTGGGCATTCTTAGAAACTTCGATTTATTGCCGTGTGGCTGATTTCCCTAATTAAATTGAAATAAACATCCGGCTCCAGCCTTTTTTTTTAATTCTCCCTCGTACGGTGGGCGGAGTCGACTAACGCGTCGAGTGCCTTGCAGCCAGCTCCGTGGAGGCTTTGCTTTCGCTTTATTTTGTTTCTTAGGTTTCTGTGAATAAATAGTTTCATTCGCAGATAATATAGCAGCAAAATAAGCCCGCAGAAATAAAAATATGCGCGGACTATTTGCTTCTACGTACTACGTATTACTCCGTCGATGGCAGAGCGCAAGCCGCCGCGGTACTGGCTGCAAGGCACTCCACGCGTTGGTCGACTCCGCCTACCGTACGAGGAAGAATTAAAAAAAAAAAGGCGGGAGCCGGACGTTAATTCGATTTAATTATGAAAATCAGCCGCACAGGGCAATAAATCGAAGTTTCTGAGAATGCTCGGAACGTGCAGATTGAGTTCCCGCGGCAAAAAGACGAGTTCAGATTCCTCTCCAGTGCACCTTTAAGCTATGAATCTGTGCAAAGTAAGGTGAGCTCTTTTTCTCACGTTTTGACACCTTTTGGTCTTTAAAGGGAGACTGAAGAACTTTTTTTGAAAATCGGGCTGGCAGCGGCATCCTATAGCTTTTCATGCTGTATACTGGAATATCGCATCCAAATAAGGCAAAACCAAGCGCGAATTGCCTTTTTTAGCCGAAATATGCGGCCTGTGCCGCGGGGCACGCCGCGTGGCGCGCCACCGCCCGTGATTGGTCAAGAGAAGTCGTGACGTCACTTTGAGGACAGGAGAAGCTGCCGATGCGGATCCGGCGCTGCGTTGAGTGCAGATCGCAGCTTTCCGTGTCGTTGTAAAAGCGAATACGGCGACTATTTTTTTTACTGACCTCCGAAGAAAAGGATACTACAGTTTGCTCATTCCACTTATCGCCTGAAACCAAAAAAGACACAAGCAAAAAATTCTACGCCTAGCACAAGCATACGCCAGCGTCAAAGACGCAATGCAGACCATGCGTAAAAGGTGCCAGCACAACCTCGGCTCATATTCTCGGAAAGGAAGGGGTGCGAACAATACTCAAGTCAATTACCACCACCAGATGCCTCCTGTCTCGCCCGGAAGAGCGTCATCCTAAAGAAAAGGCCCAAAGCACTGTGTACAAAATATCCTGTTCTCAGTACCCGGCGTTGCAGGTTGGGGCAAGAAAGTATTTCAAGGAAACGATGAAGGAGCACAAAGTTGGTGTCAAAATTAGCGAAGCGCAGTGGCCAAGCACTGCGAGGCATGTGACCACAAGATGTTGATGCAATCATTGTGCGCTGGAAACCAAGCCAAATACGCGCACAAGGCTGCTGCTTCACTCGTGGCGCGTTCAGCAGATGCCAGAAAATATTAATCACTGCCTCGGAAACGTTCACTCTTCCTAGATTTGCAGTTTAGGTACAGTGAAGTAGTTTCCAACTACATGTGTGTTTAAAAGCCAAGCTAGCTGCAACTCGCCCGCTGCCACAACTTGATGAAGAAACCGAGTAAGGTTGCGGTGTTTTTTTGCAAAAACTCGGTTGGCATTCATTTCTCTCATAAATTTGCATCCGAAATCAACGTCGAACGCTTTCATTTTAATTGCTAGCTACGATTAAACGAGATGCCGCATATTAAGAGCTTCGATGCTTGCTTGCTTTGCTTTATTGTGCTTTGCTCTGCATGCTTGCTTGCTTGCTTGGACACGTCGAACCGAGTATAAAATCACTAACCGAGCCTTGCTGAGCACGTCTCAGGTGGTCTGGCCGCACCTAAGCTGAGGAGAGCGACACATGCTTGAGCCTCTATAAGGTTTCTTCAGGGGCTCAGTGAGCATGTTTCTACTTTTAAAAGAGGCGCTTCTTCGGAATGGTGACACGCCTCTCATGCGCGAGAAAATCGAAGGAACTGTGTCATGGTTCAGCCGCGCCTTTTCGACAGAAATCTCCAGAGGTCACATTAGGGACAAGCCCTGCATGTAGCCGCTCTTACGAAAGTGCTTCGAGCAGAGTAGGCTTGCTTTGGTCAGCTTGAATTCTTCGTCACAGCAGCGAGCGCTTGCGCTGCGAGCTTTTTATCTTGCTAAAAACAGTTGAAGACGACACAGTATCGGCCGTATTTGTTCATGGACACGAACGCTGAGTAGTACCTCGTGTTGAATCTGGTTCTCAAGGTCGGCTGACACGCTTTGTACGTCACAACGCATGCAGCACAAGAAACAACGCGCGCTGAAAGCTCGCTCGGGTGCGCCGAAGTATCCCCGGCTCCTCAACGTGACGTCACGTTGGCCAACATGGACGAGGTTTCCCTCTCCGCTGTTCTCCTCTCCTATGTTCGTGCGGGGCGCGGGAGATTTGAACATCGCGTTTTTAATTGGTGATTGCGCCACTGTTTAAGCCAAAATCGAAAAAATAATTTCACAGACGTGATCAGCAATGACACTACTTCAAAACCCTAAAAAATTAGCTGATTCGAAAACCGCCTCAGTATCCCTTTAAGGGTACCGTAACGACTTCATTATGCAGCTGAGAAGAAAAAACCTGTTGCTTGGTTACTTTTGACAAAGGGGGTACATGCCTTCGACAGCTGAAGCCAAGACAATGCCGTCTACAGTAAACTAACTATTTCGACCAGTAAAAACTGTACATATAATTGCTTTTGCCTTCTTTTTTACTTGATAGATTCATTGCAAAATTGGTGCACTCCTGATCCGACAGAACGCAATCTGGTAGATGCAACTAATCATTTAGTATTGAAAGAAAAAAAATTGCTTCGCAAGCAATGGACGGTGTTGTATAGAATAAAAATTGGAAGCCAATTATTTTGCTGCGGATGTGTGAATGCATGGCAACTGCCCCATTTCAAAATGGTTTGCTACCAACCCATGAAACCAAAGGGCGGGCTCAACACGAAAGTACAGTCACGAACACGGCAGCGCGTGGCAGATAGCCTCAAACCCTACTAGTGGCGATACGTGGCGGCCGCCTTTATATACAAAGTGGAAAGTGAGGTGTGTCCTTCGGCTTGCTGAAAGCAGGCAAGGCGGCATAGCCCTTTCCACCATGTTGCTAAAAGCAGCCGCCGCATGCCGCCACAAGTAGGGCTCGAGGCTATCTGCCACGCGCTGCCGTGTCCGTGCTCATAAATTTCATAACTGTACACACGTTTCTAGCGTGTTCCCAGTGCAATAAATACGACAATACAATCCGGTTACATTCAAATAATGAACAGTAGTTCGCCCACTATATTGGTACGAAAACTACCAAGGCATGCCCTCTGCTTTTAGTGCGCGCATTATAACGGGAAGCTGAAGCAAGACCGGGGACCAGCTGCCAACGTTCTTCCAGAGCGTGCAACTCTTGACATCGCGTTTCAGTGTTGAATAAAATACCGCGGGGAAAAAAAATTCTCGGAAAATGATCACAAGTACGTTATAGTTGCCTGACAACAGACGGTGTGAAAACAACAGCTGTCCCTTCAATTTCCAGGTATGTGCGCGCGAACACGCACGCACACACACGCGTGCGCACTTTTTCCATCTTTGATCCACCCCAAATCGGAGCAAATCGACGCAAGGCAAGTAAGATATACATTTCCGCACGCGATGGAAATTCTAGAGACAATAAGCAACCTAATGATGCAAACTGGATGAAAGAAGGAAGACGTACGTCTAACATAAATAAGAGCACACAGTTGAGGCTCCAAACAGGAGAGGGGATGCCCTAAATGCCTACAGAACTATGCCCTTGTAGCCGACCCCTTTTTTGGCAACATTTCTGCACCCCCCCCCCCTTCCCCCTTTCCTCGTACAATGTTTAGACTCAGTTCGCTTTGTGAATGATATGCATCTATACTGCATTTTTGTGAACCTTGGCAAATTCTGTCTAGGTTGACCGCAATAGGTTGCAAGATGCCGCCATGAATATTTTTCTGAACACATTCCGACACCCTGCGGTGCTAACCCTATTGGTAGCAATTTCACGTCTCTTGTGCAATGTCGATTCATCTCAACGGTAAGTAGAAATTGACAATTGCCCACTTCTCTATACCTTGTTCTTCCCCAACCCTAGTTTCTAAGGTTGGACAGGCATCCGTCGAGCATTGACTGAAGTTGCCTAGCTGTCTTTGCTATAGTTGTATTATCATGGATCTTATATCATTTGATAAAATTTTTTTTTTTCAGCGCTAGAGTTGGCAGGTCACACTCTAGACCAGGAGTGTTCCGACTACTACTAATGTATCATAATGCATCAACATGTCATAATCATAATATATAATATATATCATAATAATATAATGGATCAAGAGTGACGAAGTGATTGCACGTGCAAAAGACGAGGGCAGAGGGAAGGACACAAGAAAGGCACCGACTTCAACTATAAGGTTCACTGAAAAAAAAAAATGCCAGAAATATATACATGGGACATAAACAAAACAAACAATTTGCATGATATCATACCTTTCCTATTCTTGACGTCCGCTTTCCCTTTTCGCTTACTTAGTAATTTGCGCTGTGCACTTGTGTCGACAATGTATAACTAACTCTCCCATGTTTCCACTGTACTGACGTTGTGCCTTAGGTGGTGCGGGCTGGGCAACATTATTTTTCTTTCTTTTTCTTTGCTCAAACTAAAATATGTATCGACATTGAAAACAGTAAAGTCCACAGTTGGGTACAACTCACGATGGCCGACTAGGCGCCGGCAACTGCGTCGCTCTGCCCGGCTGAGTGGTCGAAAAGATTCGGAAAACTTTTCCGCCCCTGCAGTACATGAGCTTTAAGTGGTTCTAGGCAAGTACAGCAATGAACGCCGCGCATAAGTTTTGTTCATCTGTAACCGATATATGTACTTTGCAACGCACACTGATTTGCCTGGCCGAGGCATGCAAAGGATGACAACCAGCCCATCATCGGCACTGCATTGATGAAATGGTCCACAAAGAAAGAGAAATATATACACATTTGTAACAGAATGTTTGCTTCTGGCTTAGTCCTTTGCTTTACACTGCACTTAATTCTCTTCCTTTTGTGACATCCAGCTGTTTCTATTGGTTTATCTCACGCTCACTTCGCCTGCTCCCATTTCCCATGTGCAAGCAGGAACAGCTTTCCTTGGGCCAGAAAAAATCAGAAGGGGGAGGACAAGACATGCCAGCTTTTCTTTTTATCTAGATAATAACAACATTGCACACGCAGCACAGCACAGATGTGCTGTTGGCACACGTGCGCGCTCAAAAAATGCCTACTTGATATTACCAGCACTTTTTCCACTTTTCATTCATTTGATTATGCTTCCTCACTTCGCAATGAAAGAATTTCTTTCACTAACTGTAATCGAATAATGCCAGGCGAACAACACTCACTAGAACCGAAGCGCGATCGTCTTCGACAAGATTGCATGAGGAGTTTTTCGAGTCTATCACAGCAAATAAAACACATTTAAAACATTTTTTCGTGAGGTTAATCCTATTGGAGAGGTGTGTTATGCGGTTTCATTTGTGCTCTTTCATATATGAACTTTATATATTGTTACGACGAAGTGTCTTCCTGCGTGAAAGGAATGAATGAACTAGAAGAGGTTGATGGGTCTCCCTGTTCGCGTTGGTGCCCCCTGCTGCTCCCTGCTAGGAACTATGCAGTCTAGACCCCTACCGCTTGTAAATAATGTAAATAGTATTTCCCCATAACATCCTTGGTGGAGGACGACAAGACAGAACTACGTAGCGGACGCTACTTTCCACCCCCCCCCCGTCCTACCTTTCATGCCGACGCTACCTTCCACGGCCGACAATGACAGAAGGATCTCCCCCAGATTCGGCAGCATCGGTGTCCTCCGTCGTCCTCACTTACCCTCATGATCCTGGACCCTTCTCTGGGGACGACGCTGACGTCGAGACTTGGCTTCGCAAGTACGAACGGTGCAACGCTAACAACCGCTGGGACCAAACTTTCATGCTTGCGAACATCGTTTTTTACCTTAAGGGCACGGCGCTCAAGTGGTACGATACCAACGAAGAGACACTGACCAGTTGGGATAACTGTAAACAGAAACTTATCGGCTTTTCGGCAAACCACTCGGCTGGCAGCTTGCCGCTAAAAGAGATCTTGCAAGTCACGCCCAGTCATTCACGGAGTCCTACGTCTCCTATATTCAGGATGTGTTGGCTCTGTGCTACACGGTGGATGCAGAGATGGGCGAGGCTGACCTCAGACCTCAGATGAGCGAGTCGGACATGTACTCAAGGGCATTGCAGACAACGCCTTCAATCTGCTCGTTTACAAAAACTGTGATTGCAGACATCATAAAAGAATGCCGCCGCTTCGAGGACGCCAAAAGCCAACGGATCACTCAGCATATCGCACGCCTGCCCAATACAGGTGCGTCTTCGTCCTGCCAAGACCTTTGTTCTCAGAACCAGCCGACCTCACCTGAGAACGTGACCCGTATTGTATGCCGTGAGCTTGAAGCAATTGGTCTGGCTCCCTTAGCAACACCTGTGGCCAATCAGCCCCTGCCCCTTCCACTTATTCAAGCCGTCGTGCGAAAGGAAATTGCTAACTTGGGTTTAAACTCTGTTGCCTCTATTCATTCCTCCCAAGTACCCTAAGTCCCTCCTTTGTACCCTGTCCGGCCTGTTTACGCCGCTCCTCGACCGCGCGACCCCTCCGCGTGGCGTACGCCTGACGACAGGCCCATCTGTTTCAACTGTTCCCGTGTCGGCCACATTGCCCGTCATTGCCGTAGTTGACGGTACTCCTCCCAACGCACCCGTTACTCGACCCCACCTTATCGCCCCGATGCTGCAGACTCAAGCTCTTTCTCGCGACCCTTGGACACATCAAGCCCCACCACTGACGTCTCGCCGCCCCGCTTCAGCCGCTCACCATCTCCACAGCGCCGCCAGTCCCGTTCGCCGCAACAACTGCGCACTTCCTCTCCCGGCCCCTATGGACGATCACAGGTGGAAAACTAGTTTCTGCAGCGTCTAGAGGTGATGCTGCAGTGACAACCCGCCCCAAAATCCTCATTTAGTTCTTCATGCCCCACGCAATTTACTGACCGTACATGTCGATGGCTTTGCCATCTCTGCTCTGGTTGACATGGGCGCCACACATTTCTGTGATGAGTTCCGACCTACGACGCCGCCTACGCAAAGTACTGACGCCTGCTCCTACAGCCGTTGTTCGAGTTGCCGATGGCTTAACGGCCCCAGTCCTTGGCCTGTGTGCTGCTTATGTGACGATTTCTGACCGCCAAACCACCTTGCACTTTAGAGTTCTGAATCAGTGCCGTTATGAAATCATACACCGCCTTGATTTCCTCAGTGAGCACGCAGCCCTTACCGACTGTGCTACAAGTGTTGTTAAGTTGGACCTGCCGTTCCTCACAGAACCACCTGGCCCAGTTGTGCACTGTCTCTGTACTGCCGAGTTCATCCGCTGAAGCCACTACTTATGTATTGTTTTAATCTGTTTCACCTCTTCCTAACGGCCAGTATGTCATCACTCCTGTCCTTGATTTGCCCGTCACAAAGAATGCTGCCCTTGCACATACAGTTGTCACAGTCTCGGCAAACAGCGCATGCCTACCTGTTCTGAACTTCAGTACGCACGTCCAGACGCTTCCTCAAGGCATGTGCCTCACCACGCTGTCCCGGCCGACGAATATGTTACCTCCACAGTCACAAACTGTCTATCGTCCTCTTCAGATGGTCATTTCACAGCTATTTCGAGACGGCAACCTAACATCACCCAAGTCAGCAGAACTACCCTGAAACCTGCCCAAAACCTCACAAACGTAGAACAGCCTCACCAAAAAGCAACGCCTGTCACCACCAGGAAATGAAGCAGATAGGCAGTGACAAAGCAGGATCCGTGAAATGCAGGAAGGCAGATTGGACAGCGAGACCTCGACGTCTCTTTCTTGGACTGCGGCCTCTTCCGCTACCTTCCACCATGCGGAGGCAGCCATTCGACCGTCACAGTCACCACCAGCGCCTAGGCCTTGCGAGGAGCCTTCCCTGTAGTTGATCTGTGCCTGATTGCAGAAGGCCAGTCTGCATTCGAGTTGTACCTTCTAGTTGGTACTCGCTTCTACGTTCCCCGATGGCTTCTTTTCATCAAGGAAAAGGATACTTGTGATGAGTATGAGGATATAGTTCCCATTGGCTTAGGGACTAGAGCTTGTCCGAAGAAGCAAGCGCCATCGCGTGCCCAAGATACGACACGAAACACCCGAGAAGTAAAGAATTATTGTGACTCAAACCTCAACCCACCGGCGCTGCTCTCAGAGAAGGGCTCTCTTTTCGGGTGGATCTCATCCCCCAATTCCGACACGAGCAGCCATGGCAGCTCTGGCAGTCCCGGAGGTCGCACCTTGAGGAACGAAATTGAGAAAATCGAGGACGACTTTCCATACGTCAACATCAGCAGGGTGGAGCCGGAAGAACAACATGCTATGCTAGTTAACATCACAGAAAATCTGAAGTGCTCAGCCAAGAATCTGACAGAAAAGATTGCAGCGATGCCTAAAGTGATACAGAGCAAGTTTCTGGAACGTGAGCAGTTGAAAAGCGAAATGCGCAAAATGATGGAGGAAAACTGCCGTCTTAAGGACGAAATTCAAAAGAAAGATGAATTATCAGGCCAAACGGCCTCAAGCTGAGTGGGGCCGATGCCGACTTGGCCATTCAGCAGGCAGCTGAACCATTTGAATATACTTCGGTACTGCATGAACAGCAGCAGAAGGTATGCTTTCAGAGCAGCTCGCAAAGGCAGGAGCAAGATGCTAGGCTGAGAAAAATGCTCAGGGATGCACGCAAGGAATTGAAAGAGCTTGAGCACAACCTTAGGCTAGCGGAGAAGGAGTACGCTTGGCTGAGAGAAAAGGCGCTCAATATCGACAACCTACATATGCACCACAAGAAACACGTAACAGAAACAGAACTTGCAAGATGAGCTGAGAGCTCATAACACAAAAAACCCAGACGCTATCTGCCTCGCCAACAGACTGTCTCATTCACGTTCTCACATTCACACGCTCGCGCCACGCTTTTTTCTAGTGCCTTTCTTGCGGAGCAGCCTCTTCGTCCTCTTTTTCGGTTAGAATATGCCGCCACTGCTGATGTCTAGAGTCGCGCTGCAGTGTTGTAAGAAGCCAACACTGAGGATAATGTCAGGCGTGCAGCGAGGGAGCACCGTGAATTCAGTTCTGGACATGTGGCCAGCCATCGCTACATTCACAACCCAAATACCAAGCGGAACCAGTGATTCTCCCCCTACACCATGAAATATTACAGCACTATCTCAACCGAACATTACTCTATGACTAAGGCGTTTCTTGAAATCTAAACTCATCTCCATCTCCAACACTGCGGCATCAGTAGCCACTAAGGCCATAATGCAGACACCATCCACTAACACTTCCAGGCTCTTTTTTAACATAAGGACGGGCGGAGGAATTGGCAATATCTATGACTCTGCGACTGCACCTCCACTGGCCACATCCTCTAGTTTCCCGGTGGTGGTGAAGGACTACGAGGAGAAGGCAATCGTCGCGAGCGGTAGCGGGGAGAGTCAGGCTCTGGTCAGAGGCATTACAGTTGTTCCAGAGTGGTGTGTAGTGGTAGGAGCCCTGAGGAGATGTGATGGTCAGGTCACTAAATTCTGCATTGAAACTAGGCCGACGATTACGCCATTGGAGCTGGCAATGTGGGCTCCAATGGCGGCAGAATTGGGATATGTGTCCATGCATGCCACAGCGGTAACACACTGGTGGCTCGCAAGTACACACGGGATAGCAGTACTTGTAGACGGGGTCAAAGCGGCCATCAAAGTCCAGTCGCTGGTGGCGTTGCAGGAGGTGGTGCACTGTAGTAGGAACGCTCACGTGAGCAGAGCAGGGTCGTGGGAGTCAGTGCAAGGTTCACGGGGAGGGGTCACCCTGGGCCAGTCACCCTGAATGACTGGCCCAGGGGGCTTCGTCTGCGAAGAGGGAAGTGCCATGCGACGCTTAAGAAGCAACAAAGCAGTGGGGGACACGGAAGAAGCTCGCCGTCTTCACGCTAACACTCCATACAAAGGCTGACTCACCCTTGGAAAGAAACCTGTAACAATATTCTGGTTCTGTTCACATAAGGCTTAACACTAAGTCACACATGTCCTCTCTTCTCGCCCCAGTTTTTCTGCTATGCACTGACCAAGATGCCACCATACTGACTAGCCGAACCTTCCGTTCCCCTAAAATTAATAGCAAAGGAAAATCCTAGCAGCTATTTCTGGCAATGCTGATGTCTGTTGAGCAGCAAAAGATACAATTATTGCAGGGGAAAGTAGATTTCAAATTTCTTGCCATTTCACTGAAACTCATGACGATGTGTGGAATGAAGTCCCAAATGAAGAAAACAAAAAAAAAATACTCTTTCGGCATCTTTAAAACATGCTTTCCTAATTTCCATGGAAATGTAGGAATGAAGAAAGAAGTTTGTGTGATTTTATTTAGATATGTCGTTTACAGCTCACTGTGTTGTGATCTAATCGACCATACGCCATAGTTGTGTAGTTCAGCCCTGCAACTTTTTTTGCGAATTACTGAAGTGTGCTACGATTGTGTCCTGTCATGATAAGTTCTACGAACATTATTTTGCTTCCACAGAACTGCAGCGTACAAAATGACGAGCACAAAGGAAGAAACACCTACGACACGGACAAACGCTGCTTACTCACAACTGATTTTATTTCGCCAGCAATGGGAAATATAAAGGTTCCGCCGTGAATGCACGCGCAGGAAAGTACACGTGCCACCATCAACAAAAAAAAACATTATCACACCGTGAGACTTATCTTATCGTGTGGCAGAGAAAAGGTCACATTCTGCTTTATACAAGTGAAGAGAAGTATCGCTTACGCTAAATCGCCCCTTTTCTTTATATGGTAAGCTTCTAGTAGTTCACGTGCAGCTTGATCTTTGCTTTTGCCTAGAATCCTTGCACCGTCAAAATGTGGCGAACAATCCTGGCAAGACCTGCAATGTTTTACCAAGTTTACATCTTCATCAGACTACACAGAGGAAGGTACAAGCCAGTGGAAACCTCACGGTGTTAGGTGGGGTAGAATTGCCCCAGAACATACGCGGTCTGCTCGACAAAGGACGCAAGTACGGGGCTTCCACCTGCTGTACCAGTTCAAGAAGTTCGAGGGAAGTTGAGCGCACTGTGCGTCCGCAAGTTGTCCCCTACCTGCAGACAGTCTCGCATAACTTGAAGAAAGTAGCGAACAGGTTTGGGGTGCCGCTCGTTTTTTCGGCTCCGAAAAAGCTTGGCTGACTATGCCCTCCTATCTCCGGTAAGGGGGCTACTAAAGTTGGATGTGGGAAAAAGCGTACCAAGCCCCATGTACAGAGCCAGTCAGGAGTGGTATATGAAATTCCACAGTCATGCGGAAAAGCCTATGTCGGCCAGTCTGGCACATGTGTCAACGATCGATTGAGGGAGCACGAAAGAAATTTAGAGAATGATGAAGATGCTAACTTGGTAAAACATTGCAGGTCTTGCCAGGATTGTTCGCTGCATTTTGAAGGTGCAAGGATTCTAGGCAAAAGCAAAGATCAAACTGCATGTGAACTACTGGAAGCTTACCATATAAACAAAAGGGGCGATTTTTGCGTAAGCGATACTTCTGTTCACTTGTATAAAGCAGAATGTGACCTTTTCTCTGCCACACAATGTGTCTCACGGGGTGTGATAATGTTTTTTTTGTTGATGGTGGCACGTGTACTTCCCTGCGCGCGCATCAGCGCCGGAACCTTTATATTTCCCATTGCTGGCGAAATAAAATCAGTTGTGAGTGCAGCGTTTGTCCCTGTCGTAGGTGTTTCTTCCTTTGTGCTCGTCATTTTTCACGCTGCAGCTGACCCATTACTAGCACTAAAGGCTAATAAGGGGCCCAACCAACTGTTTGTGTACTGCTTTTGAAAATTAATAATAATAAAAAGAAAAAAAACGCCAGTAAGGAATTCGTAATTATCGCATCGAAGGAAACAGTGCAGTAGGCTAGCCTCAGGGATCTGCACACAAAAAACTTCCGCGAAACACTGCACTTTGCTTGCAGGAACAGCCAGTAACGACAACACATGTACTTTGTTTTATGACGATTCATAGCTTATGAAAACTCCAGTTGCAGTGAAAGAAGCACCTGTGTCATCAGAATGCGGAAATATATTGATACAGGTACTACAAACTGCCCTTAATGCGGAATTAAAAATAAACATTACAATGCAGTAACGAAATTCAACATCTGAACGAGAGCAAATGTGCCAAAAGCACCGAACGCTAAAATTTAAGGACCCAATTTTTTCCCCGCACAGTGGAAAGCTTGCCGACTAAGGTGCTGAATTTCGCAACACTATTGTTAGAAATGCTGTATAAAATTTTTACCAAAATCTTTTAATCAAAGCATGCACCCATTTTAATGTATCCCAATGCTGGAAAACCATGATCAGCATACGTAAGGGCGACTGCATGTCGGCAAAAGTGCTGCACCAAAAACTAATGTAAATCTCACTGGCCAAACAGTAATAAAATATTTTTAGATAGCGTAGCGTCCATTTTAGTTGCCGCACCCAATGTTCTTACAGTAAAGTGATGTATGCCTCGTCGAGAAAAGTTTTCGTAGACTGTGGTTGCCGCACCATCCAAGAAATTCGATACACTGTGGCGCCATCTAGATACAAAAGCTAAAAGTGCATGGCAGATGATGTGAAGGGAGTGTCGCTTCGAGAGGTAATTACAATAAAATGTCATGAACACTCCTTAAAGAAAAAAACACTGTGCACTTAAACAACTATACTTCGTCTCACAAGATGTTTGCAGCACTACGGAAGGTAGAGCTCTCTCGTCCAATCAGGGCTGCAGAAACGCAGAAAATAGTCCCTCGAATGTTTGAGGAGTGTATGACTATTAATCAAAACAATAAGCATTGCAACTAAAAACATGATTTGGACAGGTATATTTAAATGGTAAGGAGTGTTTCAATCACTGGTGAAATTACCAGACAAAGCCCGTACGGACACAGCTCTGCGGAGGCCTGCTGCGAGGTAGTGATGTGTCGCCACTTTCCAACATGGCGTCGGTCGTTGTGTCTCCTGTGTGCTCTACACCGACAGTGCGCTGTTTCCCCAAGCAGGCGAAGCAGGTGGCTTTAAATGTTCTTGAAGCGCTTCGCGTCGAGTGCGGGGGCAGTTGGAGTACAAATGCGCTCATCAAGAGGACGGCAAAACTCACGCAGGTGAGTGAGCGAACGCTTTACAAGTGGACAACGGAGACGTTGAACGCGGGCCGAGTGTTGTTGAACGCGGGCCGTTTAACGTGCGTTGCCTCTCGCGCGGCACATGGGCTTGTTTTGCATTTCGCCACCATCGACACTCGGCTGCCTCGGCACGCTGGAGTAAATAAATTTATATGCACATGACACGATTACTGAAATTTACTGCGACGCGACAACAGAGGAACTGATGAGAACAGGTTGCGACAAAAAAGAAAAAAGTGGGGCTAGTCCCTTTGGAACGGGCGTCCGCCTGTCCAAAAACAAACCAAAAAAAGAATAAAAAGACATCAAGCGCCACCTGCTATAGGTAGAAAGAAGCCACCTGGACATCAGGTGGATCGAACCACAGGCGCGTAGGAACACACTAATGTAGTGCGCACCATCCTGATTGGACGAGAGAGCTGTACCTTTCGTAGTGCTGCAAACAGCTTGTGAGACGGAGTATAAGCGATACACTAATGGCAGGTTTCACTGCAAGAAGGCTTTTTACAAGGTTTTCAATGCCGCATTAAATTTACAAATCCTCGTTTTTCTGACACTGCAGTTCTCAATCCTTACAATATGGGGCACAATCTTTACATTTCCGACATAATCTCATGAAACTTGTGGTCAGTCCCTTTAATGTTATTGCATCAAAACTTCAGAAACGAAGAAAACGAAGAAAGGACATAAAAGAAAGGCAACTAATGCGCAGCTCGTTGTTTCCTGAGGCATTGAATGAGTTTTATTCCATGCTTACCAGCGCAAGCTTACGTATAGGTTAACTTCACAATAGGAGCAACTAGCTAGTATAGCTTTCATGCTTCAACGTAGTCATGTGAGAATGACCACTATCCAGCGAAAGACACGTGCTCCTCTGAGAGCATGGAGAACCTACGTGCAAAGTTGCACCACACTAGTGACTTGCGACAGAGTGATAAAACGGCTAGCACATACCAGCTCGCTCGCCCAGATGGCCTGTCACCGTGGGTGTGAAGACCGGTTCCTTGTGGCTTTTCTCTCGAAAAAGCCGAGCCAGACAAAACTGCACGGGCAAACAGGACACCATATTAGGAAGCGTGCACGAGCATATCTCATGGAGTTACGTCACCGTTCTGTTCATTCCGATATCCCATGACTACAGCGTAACAAACGGACAAGAAGAAGGACACAGGCAGGGGCACAACACAGCACTGACTCACAACTGATATCTTTATTAGCTGCCACCCGGAATAAGTACATAACTGGCAGCCAAAAATGGACACAAGTCATGCAGCGGAAACACAAAATTCGAAAAATAAAAACAACTCAGAATAAAGCACACACGTGTTAACATTGGCATTCGAGGTAGCGGTTTCCTTTTTCTGACAGCAATACAGATGGTGCGCTTATACATTCTTCCGGGAGCCTTGCTATCATGTGTGCTTCTATAATCTCTCTTGTCAGTGAATCAAGCAAACAAGGGAAGGGGAATGAGGGGCTCGTTATAAATATGAGAGAAGCCAACAGCCACAGAAACCAAGGGGCACAGGGGATTTTTTTAATTTTTTATTTATTTATTTTGTGGTGCTGATCAATTTAGAATATTACTGAATATGTTGTCGTTTAAAGTAATTGATTAGAAAAGCAGAAGAAAAAACAACCACATGCCGCCGGTGGGATCCGAACCCACGACCTCCGAATTACGCGTCCGGTGCTCTACCTCTGAGCTACGGCGACAGCTGTCAAATCTTCTACTTTCGGGGGTATTTATGTTTACAAGTAACCTAACCTTGAGAGTGTTCATCAGCGCCACCCACGTTCATAAGCGGCGGATGTAGAACGTCCTGATTTACCGCATGTGTGACGTAGAACGTCATCGAACGGAGAGGGTGGCAGCTGCGTGAGAACCCTCTTATGCTTCCTATGGCGTCAAGGCTGCCAGAACCGAGGCCCTCGCTAAGCAATTAAGCAAACAAGGGAAGGGGATGAGGGGCTCGTTATAAATATGAGAGAAGCCAACAGCCACAGAAACCAAGGGGCACAGGGGATTTTTTAATTTTTATTTATTTATTTTGTGGTGCTGATCAATTTAGAATATTACTGAATATGTTATCGCTTAAAGTAATTGATTAGAAAAGCAGAAGAAAAAACAACCACATGCCGCCGGAGGGATCCGAACCCACGACCTCCGAATTACGCGTCCGGTGCTCTACCACTGAGCTACGGCGACAGCTGTCAAATCTTCTACTTTCGGGGGTATTTATGTTTACAAGTAACCTAACCTTGAGAGTGTTCATCAGCGCCACCCACGTTCATAAGCGGCGGACGTACAACGTCCTTATTTACCGCATGTGTGACGTAGAACGTCATCGAACGGAGAGGGTGGCAGCTGTGTGAGAACCCTCTTATGCTTCCTATGGCGTCAAGGCTGCCAGAACCGGGGGAGTTCGGGGCCAGAACTGCCCCGAAAGTAGAAGATTTGACAGCTGTCACCGTAGCTCAGATGTAGAGCACCGGACGCGTAATTCGGAGGTCGTGGGTTCGGATCCCACCGGCGGCATGTGGTTGTTTTTTCTTCTGCTTTTCTAATCAATTACTTTAAGCGATAACATATTCAGTAATATTCTAAATTGATCAGCACCACAAAATAAATAAATAAAAAATTAAAAAAATCTCCTGTGCCCCTTGGTTACTGTGGCTGTTGGCTTCTCTCATATTTATAACGAGCCCCTCATTCCCCTTCCCTTGTTTGCTTAATTGCCTAGCGAGGGCCTCGATTCTGGCAGCCTTGACGCCATAGGAAGCATAAGAGGGTTCTCACACAGCTGCCACCCTCTCCGTTCGATGACGTTCTACGTCACACATGCGGTAAATCAGGACGTTCTACGTCCGCCGCTTATGAACGTGGGTGGCGCTGATGAACACTCTCAAGGTTAGGTTACTTGTAAACATAAATACCCCCGAAAGTAGAATATTTGACAGCTGTCGCCGTAGCTCAGAGGTAGAGCACCGGACGCGTAATTCGGAGGTTGTGGGTTCGGATCCCACCGGCGGCATGTGGTTGTTTTTTCTTCTGCTTTTCTAATCAATTACTTTAAGCGATAACATGTTCAGTAATATTCTAAATTGATCAGCACCACAAAATAAATAAATAAAAAATTTTAAAAATCCCCTGTGCGCCTTGGTTTCTGTGGCTGTTGGCTTCTCTCATTGTCAGTGAATCGCGGTTCCTACCTATCACAACGCACTCGTTGTACAATGGCTCGCAGGCATTGTTGTCATCTTCGTCATCAACAACACTTTTGCAGTTTCTGGTGTTTCACTATGTGATCTACGATGGGGCTACGTGCAACATTGTTTATGTTTTTGATTTCTCTCCCACCTGCGGGAACAAAGCAAACAGTAAACTGATGTTAATCCGCAAACACTGTGGCTGAACAGCAGCTCTGGTTTTACCTCCCTCAGCTGGTTGTACAACCACGAGGAATGGGTGGTTGCACAATTAGAGGCGCAATGGTCTGAAATCTGCCAAATAAAAGCAAAGGTACCGGGCTACTACTGAAGAAGAAATGCTGAAGTACATGGAATACGAGAAAAAAAATAATAAATAGATCTGAATGATGCGACACAATTCCTAGCCAGAAGACTTGGCCTGCGGAACCACGTAGCCCACAGAGACGGGAAACAGACACATGTAATGAAGGGTCAATGACTCCGATACTTAGATTTTCTACCTCACAAATTTGCGGCACATGGATCAAGAAAAGAGTGAACCTTAAACAAGAGAACCTAGCACCTCATAAGAAAAAGCTGCTATGGATGTAAAAAAAAGTTTGCTGGAGAGAAAGTCAACAAATTTGCATGGGCTCGAGAAGGGAACTTCTGTTAAAAGACAAGGGAAAGTGTAATCTAAATAGAGACTGAGGACAACTTAGCCAACATTAGATATTATGGATAAGGAACAACTGTCTGGGATTTTCTTAAGATATGTTTGGAAAAACGTCTGTGCACTGGACTTTATTACCTCAACAGAAACAAATGCAGCGGTAGCACAGCATATATCAAAATTATAATTTCCAGCAACACAGTCTATGCCGAGAAGACAAAAAGGGCTGAGGTGCTTTGATTTATGTGAAACATAACTGGTCCTGTGAACAGAAACTACTGCCAGTTGGGGAAGTGTAAGTGATGTTACGGTAGAAGACGGAAGTCACATGTTTGGCAATTGTGCAGTGTACCAACTCCCTGGGAAAACAAACTCACATGCTCATTCACTGCACCAAACAGATGGCATCAGCAGTCATAGAAGGGAATTCAGCGCCACACACAAGGTTAATCCAGGACACCTCGTAGATTTGAACTGCCAGTGGCTCTTCATAAAGTACACAAGTACATGCAGATTAACGAGCGATCGCTCAAGGACGAAGGCAAGCACGGATGGTAACGTTTCCTTGACGCATTTTCATACCGCGCACGCAAGGACCAAGCGTTTTAACTGCGTGTTTACGGGCCTTCACGCCCGTGCACAGTGCAATCAGCTAAGCTGAATCCTCACCATTGCACCACTGGGTCGTAGGCCCACCCTGAGAGGTGCTCCGTTTCGTCCCATCCACTTGCAGCGTCCGTGAACTAAATAGTTTCTAATACCGCTGCCTCGACCATAAAGTTGAGATAGTTTGGCTGCATAACACTTCTGCAGGTGGGTCGGATAAAAACGTAATCACGGGATCAATCCCGGCCTCAGCGGTCACATTCCGATGGAGGCGAGACGCTACAAATCCGTGTACTGTGCGATATCAGTTCACGTTAGAGCACCCCAGGTCGTCGAAATTTTCCGGAGCGTTCCATTTAATACGGCGTCCCTCACAGCCCGAGTCGCACTGGAACGTTAAACCCCCACAAAGCAAACCACATCCAAACGTAATCGACGGCACTGATGGCATGCTCCTGCTCAAGCTATAAAAGTGCACAACAATTACGAAGTACATTTGTAAATCAGCAATATCGCGCTGCGCGACCGCATGCGACGAAAGTCACAAGAGCACCGGTAAGCCAGCTGCGCACTTGCCTACTGCAACATACGAGACCTCCAAACTGCGAAAAGCTCACTTTTTCGAAAGTAATACGCTGCATTATTTCTTCTAAATTCATCTCACAGCATTACGATGAGTAGAGGGACGAGGACAAAAGTACTCACGGCAGGTTCGCAAGTCGAACGCTGGTGTCGGAACGGGCGGTGTGCAGCAGAATGGAGAAATTAAGCCCCACCGTGGTCCAAGTCATCCTAAACGTTTTCACAGCTTACAAGTGATGCCGGTTACACGCTCCGTGTGAACTGTCGCGCGCAACTCACTTCAATATTGGTTATCGTACCGATCGCACCGCCGCACACCTGCGTCCATGCTCGCATCGAACTTCGCGGTGGCCTCCAGGCAGGCTCAAGAGCGTCGAGACAAAGAAAAGCGACAGTGCAACACTTCCCAGGTGGCGCTAGTGATGAGGTCATTTTCTGTAATTTCAAAGGAAGTGCCATTCGGGCCTCGGGCCCACTATGTTCAGAGACCAAGTGCAGCCAGAAGAAATTTAAATTTTTGCTGTCACTGCTAAGAGCACAGGGAACTGAAAAAATGAGCCCCACCTCTGAGATCACCAAGGAAAACAGAGGACGACTGGGCTCTCTGGGCTCAAATTAGCAATAAGAGCCAGGGTGTACGACAATCACCAGAGCAAACAGAGGTGTCTGGGCTGCCTGGGGACCATGGAGGGACCATATTAAGGCGGAAGCATTTAATGCCTCATTGTTGTAAGCAGGAGTTGTCGACAGAAATGTCACACTTTTCAATTGGTCGAAATTGAAGGGACGTCCAGTGCGCCAATTTCAAACAGGGCTAATTGTACTTCGGCTAGTAACCATGCAACCAATTAAAGAGTGAAATAAATAAATAAATAAAACCAAGTACGAAATTGGTCGAGTTGGGAATTCGAACCAGGGTCTCCAGAGTGCGAGACGAGCACGCTAAACACTCCTCCATGCCAGCTCGATGGTTTGGAATGAACAAAAGTAGGCGTTGACCTGTTTCTGTGCGACTCAGGCGGACTAATTGGTTGGTGCGTTGAGCCTCTATTGATACGATCACTGTATTGTGGGTACCAGTGGCCAGGAGGTGTTTCGTGTTAACCGTCAGTGGAAGACGTAGGGCGGAGGTGACAGCCGTGCATATTAGGATGTCTGCCTGTTGTGTGTGCCGCTGAGTGAGTATGTGGTATGGGAGATGGCATGTAATGCGGCTAATGATTAGTGCATTTGTCATATTGAGGGTCTCGCGTTCAGACAGCCCATGATTGCGTGCTGCCACCCGCCTGATAAGTGCAGCGACCTGTTTGGTCTGTCTTTGCAAGAGCTGAAGGGTGGCGGTTCTATCGAGTGTGTTAATGAGAAGGCCGAGAATCTTCACCTGAGGCACAATACGCACTGGATTCCCGTACATGTTCAGTTCAATCTGGAGGTCACTCGGGAGGGGCTTCAGCTGCAGGAGTTCTGATTTATTTGGAGAGCAACGGAGGCCTGTGTTTGCTAAATGAGTGGTGGTGATATCTATGGCAGATTGATACCCTGGGCTGTTCCAAAGGATCCTCCCGTTGTCCAGAGGGTTATATCATCTGCGTATATGGCTGTGTGGAGCCCTGGGATAACAGCAAGCCCACGTGGAAATTTCGCAAGTGGGACCACTTGAAGTGGGTTATTGGACAGGGACCACTTGGAAAAGTGGGACAACTTGAGCAAGTGGGACCACTTGACAAACAGGACTAATAAAAAAGTTTGAAATTTTAATTAGAACCATGAAATTTGATATTTTAGATGGTTCCAACTGGGTTTTGAAATTGGTTCCAATTGTGCCTTTGCATATTATTAAGGTGCAAAAGGAAAACTGATTTGTGAGGACTGGAGGGCAGTGCTGAGCCTGCATGGTGCCAACATTTTCACAGGAGAACTGATACTGAGAATTGCATATACTGTCATGGAAATCAAGACACATGCACAAACACATCACACTGAAGAAGGAGATACAGTCAGACACTAATAACATCGACTCATGTGTACACATCCACACAACACTCTTTTGCTTCCATACATATATACCCTGCTTGTGAGACTCTCATACTGGGGCCAGTGGCGCTTGCCAGTTGAGCGCAGTTATTTCATATAATTTCGACCTCAGTGATTGAGCAAATAATGAATACAATTTATTAGGTTAAGCTGCTGACAGCTCTTGTTTTAAGAGTCGGATTATGGTTCTGCCTTGTTTGTCTAATATGCAAATGTTCACATGGATCATGGTTCCACTTGATGCCCAGCTGTGGCCGCTTGCAGTCTAGTGGTCCCACTTGTAAAAACCACTTGTTTAAGTGGCACCACTTGAAAGGAAGTGGTCCCACTTGTAAAAACCACTTGCTTTCAAGTGGCACCACTTGAAAACAAGTGGGACCATTTTCAATCCCACTTCATATTTTCATCTGGGAGGGCCTTTGCCAGTGGCGCTAGGGCAATGTTAGAAAGTAAAGGTGACAGAACCGCCCCTTGTGGGGTACCCCGGTTAGGCAGGGAGGCAATATCCCCAAGGTGGAGTTCTGCCGTGCGTCCCTGAAGGAAGGCCCGAATATATTGCCATATTGCCATATTGCCATATTGAGTTGGCGGAGGCGTTCTGTATCAAACTGAAGGATAAAGACTGCGTAAGTGACCCGTCTATCAAACTGTATCAGAATGAAGAAAGGTTTTTGGTTTCCACATGTGTGTGATGTGACAGTTTGAAACTATAAAAGGAGTATCGTGTTTTCAAATAAAGTTAGTCGCGAGTCTGCGCTTGTTGTGTTATCTTCTTGTCCTTGTCTTTTTGTGCGCAGTACCCCCCCTTGTATTCACCATATTGCCATATCCGGGTGCCGCATCCCGTGGTGGCTAATGTCATGACGATATGGTCATGGCTTATGGTGTCGAAAGCCTTATAAGTATCCAGGGCCAGTATATGGCTCGCGTACTGGCTGTACGGCGCTTGGTGCAAAAGAGGGACTCTTTAAGGGCAAGAAGTACGTCTTGCGCCGAGATGTTTGGGCGGAAGCCGAATTGAACGTCGGAGATAAAGCCTGTTGTTTCTACAAACGGTGCAGGCGATTGAGAATGACATGCTCGAAGAGCTTGTCGACTCAGCTGGTTAAGGAGATGGGGCGCAAATTTGGAAGGGTGAGGTTTGGGTATAAATCGCATGCTGGCATGGGTCCAGGCTGATGGGAGCGTCCCAGCTTGCCAGTGGTTATTAAAGAGCTCCGTGAGTTCCTGGAGGGAAACTTCGTCCAGATTGAGTAGTGCCTTGTACGTTATGCCATCCGGCCCCAGCGCCGTAGAGCGGCGAATACTGAAGAGTGCTCGGCGGACTTAGTTTAAGGTGATGTCGGCATCAAGTTCTGGTTTAGGTGGAGGTAGATTGGGTGGATCTGCTGACTGAAGGGGTGTGGGTATATAAGTGTCCCGTAGTTGCCCAATTATGTCGGTGCCTTTTTGGAGCTCTAGTTGTATTAGACGTTGTGTGTTTACTTGTGTCTGAGATTTAGTGGTTGTTGGATCTAAGAGAGCGCTTAGGAGGGACCACGTGGGTTTTGTGCTTAATGTACCCTTGAGATGGTTACAAAAGGTTGCCCAGTTTGCGCGGGCTAGCGTGTTCGCGTATTCTTCTATCTCGGTGGACACCCGTGAAAAGCGTGACACCTCTGCTGACAACCTTCTGTCGACAACGACAAGGCATTAAAGACTTTCGCCATAATAAGTTGTCTGTAATTGTACATACATGTCTTGCTCGATATCGTTGCCTTAATCTATCGAAAAATTGGCAACTGGCATGAGTAAGAATAGCGTAGGGAGCAGTTCTGGATTTGGATCCGCTGATCCGGTTCATGAGAGGGGAAATAACTAGAAGAATAAGTCTTTCGCCGGTGCGTTTCGCTGGGCGTTCCTTCTTCATCTTCGTCCCTGGACGTGGATTGAGTTACTGCGCGATTTCTTTCCCTCAAATTCGTTTTCTTCATTACGGCCCCTCTTTCTGCTTCTTCTTTCCCTCCCACTTCCGTCCTTCTTCGACAACCGGATGACGGGTGTCCACCGAGATATGCGAGACAGTTACAGCGCAATTGCCTTTCCTCTCAAATAGAATTTTCGCTTCCTTCATTACGGCCCCTCTTTCTCATTCTTGTTTCACTCCCACTTCTTCCCGTCCTTCATAGGTGAGGACACCGCGGTGGCTCAGCTGCAATGGTGCTCGGCTGCTGGCCCGAAAGACGCTGGTTCCATTCCTGCCGCGGTGGTCGAATTTTAAGGCGGAAGCCTTTAATGCCTCGGCATCGCTTCGCCATCTGTTTTTCAAGCACGTGTAACAAATCATCTTCAATGTTAATCATTGCTGTTTTTTTTCACATTTTCAAGTGTATTCCCACCCCTTATGTAACACCCCCTGAAAAGGGGGCCTTTAAGGAATAAAACTGAACTGAACTGAACTGAACATCGTTTTAAGCAGGAGTTGTCGGCAGAAATGCCACGCTTTTCAATTGGTTGAAATGGTCGTGACGTAACAATGCGCGAATTTCAAATGGGGCAAATTGGACTTTGGCTAGCAGTCATGCCACCAATTAAAGGGATGGTTTATGATCCTCCAAGTAAAAAAAAAATGGCGGGGGCCCAGCTTTCGTTAAACCTGGTAGGTTGCGAAAGCAAAAGCGCAGCGCCTCCAACTGAAGGAACGCAGTGCGCCGCGTCTACAGGTCACACGTGGCTACCGACCGCCGCTGCGCGACGACTCAAAGCTTTTTCGGTATTTTTTTATGTTTTTGTTTTTGATGTTGTTGCGACTCAGAGAAATAAAACATATTTTTCAGCTGGTATGACGTCACAGCGGCAGTAGCGCCACAGGTGCGCGGCGCGGTGGTGGTGGCGAAAAACTTTAATCAAAGAGAGTTCGAGGGTCAAAAAACCCTGCTGCATGGTCGGTATCCTTAGTCCGGGACACCGCACGACGAGGCCCCGTCTCGCGCCCGCTTTACTAGAGCCCTTTGGGACTCCAGTGTGGAGCAGTTGAGGAGGGCAGTCTCCCATGCCTCTCGGGTGGGGGTGGGGGAAGGGGGAAGGTGAGGATTCTGAGTACATGCCCACACCATGTGAAAGATATCGCAGATCTCTCCACAGTGCGGGCAGCGCCCATCTGTGTTCGGATCGAAGTGTTTTGCTATGGCAGGAGAGAGAAGAGTTCCTGTCTGCAGGCGCCGCAGAGTTCGCTCATCCGCCTTACTCAGCCCCTTGGCAGGTGCCGGGTAGAGACAGTGGCTGTCGCAATAATGAATTAGGATTTCGCGGAACCGCAGAAGCGGTTTATGAACTTCTGAGCGCGCGGCGTAACTGCAGCCGGGCTATCTGAAGGAGCGAGTTGGTCGCCCATATTCACTCCACTAAAGGTCGAACGTAACTGCGGCCGGGTCACGCGAAGGCTTGAAAGTGCGAGTGGTATTGCTTTCGCAATAATAAAGAAATGAAACTGACTAGAAAATTGGTCGAGTTGGGGAATCGAACCACGGTCTCCGGAGTGCGAGATGAGCACGCTAACCACTCCGCTATGCCAGCTCGATCGTTTGGAACGAACGAAGGCCCGTCTAGTGAATGCGGTGTCTTTGTTCATTCCCATCTTCCTTCTCTTACGGCGAGCGTCAGGTGTCCACCGAGATATGCGGGACAGATGCATTTCCTTTCCCCAAAAACCAATTTACCGACAAGCAAGGGTAGAGCCGAACGGGCGATGGCGTTCCGTGGACTCTCTGGCAGTGACAAAAGCAGCAACACCGCGCTTAAGGCTTTCGCCTCACCGCATTTAGGTCAACAAAGCGCCCCCCTGAATTTCTTTACCTAAATCACCACTGGTTGCGTAAATAAAAAAAACTGTGAATATTTTTGTGCTTTGATGCACCAGGTATGCAGCCCTAAGGCAACTCGAATTGCAGACAAACTCGGCAACGCGTTCAAGAGTTGGCAAGTGCAGCTGACTTCAACGCCGCCGCTTCGTTCACCAGTAGCGTGGAGAGACTGTACTGCCAAGTGCCTGCAGCGATCGCTTGACAATCACAGAAGCTAAAAGGCCACTTCTGACCCAGTTGTGATGTTTGATTTGGTTCGATTGCCTGGACTAGGCGTATACCCACTAAGAGAACAATGATGGGACTCATGATCGGGTTTATTGCGCTAAGCGCTCACATAAGTGCCATTGTTGTTAACAGAACGTTTGGTCCTGGCTGCTAAGAGGAAAACGAAAACTACACACATTGCGCGTGCCATGCAGTAGAAACGTACCCTGCCATTCAGCCTGAGGACATCGTCATCATCATCATCATCACCCTGGTGATGGTTTAGTTCGTTCTACTTTAAGGGCCGATCGTGAGCGATTGCCAGTCATACATCATATTATCCTACCAGTGATCTAAGAGGTCGCTGTCAAGGACAGTTCTGACGAGTAGCGGCAGAACGGTACATCACGCTGCCATGGACGCTGATGGAACTGTCGAGGGCACTGGGCAGGATGGTCAGCAGCAGCAAGAGGTGTCTGCTTTGTCCCCATTGCTTCTTAACCAACCCGACGAGCTAGTTAGTCCGCTCGATGGAGTTGCGGCGGCTGTTATCGACGGGCACACAACCCGACAAGGCTCAGAAGCGCGTCCCTCAGGCTTCGTAGGGGATCCTCGCCTGGAAGTGGAGAGCATGGATTCCGTGGAATTTTCGCACGCTGCTTATGCGGTTCAAGAGCTTGACTACGTTCCACATCGTCCCAGTTACGAAGCCACTGCTCCATCGGCGCGGACGAGGCCGGTGAGTCCTACACTGGAGTCAGTACTTGGGGGGCGGGGGGGCAATGGATACAGTCGCTGCAAGTGTGTCAAAGGAAGAATGGTGGCAAAACGCGGAAAGGAAGTTGTGTTAGTTAACCTCTGCGATGCTTGCTCAAAACGAGGCTCAACAAGCATTGAAATTCAGCGACGGCGCCAAGGGGACGCGAGGGGCAGGGACAAAAATGGTCACGCAGCCATCATGTGCCTGTGCAAAGATTAATTCTCCGCTCCTACCCAGTGAAAACTTTTCTGGCGCGGTTCCCGCTTAAGTATAATTAAAATATTTTCCTGCCCATTTGAGCGTCATGTGATCTAAAAGCCTTGCAATGCTGCTATCACCGTACTAGCTAGGTCACGTGATCGCGTGCTCAGACGCCGGTCAGTAAGCGCAGTATTTTGTCTGCGCAGAAATATTTTGTCATAGTGCTTAGATTATGCTGACACTATAATTCGGAGAACGTTATTGAGTAGTCCCTATATTTAGTCTGCATGGTAATATTTGGCCAGAGGGCTTACAATATACTGGCACTATAATTTGGCTACTCAGATGTGTTGCCATAATGGCTGCCACTGCTGTTGCATGAATGTGGAGCTCTAGATCTAGACTCGGCGTATTTACTCTACGCAGGAGCTCTCTGTCTTCGGGAACCTTACCACGCCAGTGATCCCGGACAACATTTCTGCCGACTCCAATTCTGAGGGGAACATGGCTGACCCCAAAAAAGTGGAAAACCTGCTGGAGCATCTAGCTTTGCTCGCTGCCGAGAAGCCGAGTGGCTGGACGGTTGAGGAGGCTGTTGCCTACATCGAGAAACTTCCAAGCTGCGGAGGATGTGCCGAAGAATTCCGTGAACAGCTAACCGGCAATGAAGGTCTGTCTCTGCTTGACGAAGATTACCTGGTAGATACCATGGGCATGAGCTTAGGGATGGCTGTCAAGGTATGCAACGTGATCAGGTCACTCATAGACAACCCGTCATCGGTCTCGCGACTACAATAATGTGAGCTGTAGGAAGACATGAACGCCGATCAGATGGGCCCGACATCAGCATGTCTTCATGTGCGACCCTCGGAGATTGGGATGGAGGAGGACATCAGCATGCCTTCATAAGTTACCCACGGAGATTGGAGGGCTGCAAAATTCTGAATTGCACTGTCAGCGTTGCGCCTCTAGTGACTGCCTCTTGCAGTATGTCAGGACTTGCACCAGCGTTTTCTTTAAAATAAAAAGGATTTTTTGCATTTGTCTTTTTCTGGCCCTGCTCGTCGATACTGGCTAGTATACCTAGTCCCAGAGCAACTGGGACTGAGTCACCAGGGGCCATATGTGATAAAGGAAACTGGCAATGGGTGCTTAGGTCGCTGGATACTGGGAGATAAGTGCAGCTTTTATGGAACATCTAGGTCTGCACCCAACAATTCAGGGGGCGCTTTGTTCACCTAAAGGGCGGTGAGGCGACAGCCTTAGGCGCGGTGCTGCTGTTAGTGTCACTGATGTGTGGTTAAGATGTGAAGCTTCGCCTCTAAGAGTGGAACGCGACAGCGTCTTGCAATGCTGCCAGGGAGTCCACAGAACGCCATCACCCGTTCGGCTCTACCCCTTGCTCGTCGTTAAATTGGTTTTTGAGGAAAGGAAATGTGTCTGTCTCAAATATCTCGGTGGATACCTGAGCCTCACCGTAAGGGAAGGGACGAAGATAGGAGTGAACGAAAAGACCGTATTCATAGACGCACCTTTGTTCAGTCCAAACCACCGAGCTGGCATGGCGGAAAGGAATCTCACTCTCACTGCAATTTCGCGGTAAAAGCCGTTGATCCTGAAGTAAACCTCAGTAAAAGAGACAACGTACTTCGGCAGCATGAGCCGCAGCCAAACCTGGCATATTGCCACGAATCATTGTAGCGTCCGTTCGTTCGCGCAAGGCCGCAGAAAAGGGGTGTTATCATTTTTGTTGCTGACGCGAGAAGCGACCGGACTAATCTCGATTGTTCGCAGCCATGAACAGCTTCGCCTACGTGTTTCTAGATTACTCTAGATGATCTCGACCTGTTATCTCGGAAGTTTCCTAGCCGGCTTTAAATTGAACGATGCCACGAGCAGCAGGCATTCGTAGTTCGACGACTGACAAGCACGCTTGTTGCTTAAGCCGCCGCCGAGTGATTCAGTTATTTTGCGGGCGCAAGTTAGCCCAAATAAAGAGCTTCGTTTCCAAGTCTTGTTGGTGTCCTACTGACCGCTGGACTGCCGTCACTACAACGTGACAATATGGTGCGCACAAACGGGTCTCTTGTGTCCCGCAAAAACAAAAAACGAGTGACCAGCTGCCGCAAAAACAAATGGCCCAGTCCCAACCCTCCGTCCTGTACCCGTCCGAATAAGTTTGTCCGGCTGCAGCGCTCCCATTCAGACGACCAGATGAAGACGGCGAAAATCCTGTGTAGCTTTTGAATGTTTAACCTTGAACAGTGCAACACCTGCATTACGTACCAGAGCCTGCTGATAAAAAAACAAGTTGCAAACAGTGGCTCTGGCACAGTTTTCAAATGATTTCCTGTCGACTGTGAAACGGAAGAAACTGTACCGCGCTTTGTGCGATATAGTTCTCCCAGTGCCATTGTACAGGGCCTTGTACAATGGAGGCCCAGGCAGAGATGTTTTAGAGAGGGTTACAAAATGCAGGTGCCGCCAGGAACGAAAACGTTCACTGGCAACTTACCGGTAAAGAATTTTTAGAAGGAAAGGCACTTTTTGATGGAGGCGAAATTGAGGCGAAAACATTTTTAGAAGGAAAGGAACTTTTTGATGCAGGCGAAATTCTAGAGACCCGTGTACTGTGCGATGCCAGTGCACGTTAAAGAACCCCAGGTTGTCGAAATGTCCGGAGCCCTTCACTATGGACGTTAAACCACCGTAAACCATAAACAGCCTACGTGGGCGGCGGCAGCGGTCTCCGCCGATGACGCACGCGGCGCCGCCGGGATAAAGTCTTCCCGTAGGCGTTTCAGCGGAGGAAGATACAACGCCGACCGTGAAGCGAATTTCGCGAAACTTTCCGTCCTGGTGGTATTCACCTTGGCGCATGCTAAATGAACCGGCGCGCCGCGAGGAGAAGCCGTGCGGGCCTTAAAAACTTTCTGAAACCATAGACAAGTTCGGGTAGGCAGCGAAAGCGAATCTATCTTTTCTTCGCTCGCCAGCCGCGACGCTGGCCGCGTGGAAGGGTTTAAAAATTTCGATATTGCTTTTAAGTGCGCCATACCGGGTTTAAATTAACGAACGCCCGCGGGGCGTCTGCATGGGTAAAAAATTTCTGAGGCTCAGCTTGGCTAAGCCTGGGGAATGCGAAGCATATTAGTGGCTAGGCTTGGTAATACATGGCTTTCCTTGGTTGAATACTTGGTCATTTTAATACAACCACTAGAAGCCTTCGTCGTGGGGGAAGACAACGGCATGGCTACAGCGGAACGCCGACTAACCCCGAGACGCGCGTTGGGTAAGCGCCTGGATTGCCACGGAAGCCGCGTCTGCCTGCCCGGTGGAGCGAGCGTTTCACCTACACCGAGTGTGAACGCGCGTTCGAAATGCGCGGGTGTGACGGCTAGGGGTCCCACGGCGACGGCGCGAGGTGGAGGCCGGCTCTCTCATCCGATGTCACGTGGTGTGACGTCACGGTGTCACGTGGGGGTCCCACGGCGATGGCGTGAGTGGTAGCTCTAGCAATATGCTTCGCATAAAAAAAAAATTATGAGGAACTTTAGCGGCTAAAGTGGTGAATGGCGAAAGCCTCAGTGCTGCATTCTGCCACGCGATTATTCACTTCACATTCTGTTGGAGAAGTAATTAACTGCCAATTAGTGACGCTTAATCTTTGCCTTTAGGAGTGGAAAGCGACAGCGTGTTGTAGCGCTGCCAGGGAGTCCACGGAACGCCACCACCCGTTCGGCGCGATGCGTTGCCCTTTGAACGCAACGCTTTTTGAGGAAAGGAAATGACACTGTAATTCTCTGTCATCTCGGTGGACACCTGAACCGCACCGCACCGTACAGGAAAGAAGTGGAGTGAAAGAAGAAAGAGGGACCTTAATGAAGAAAATGAAAATTGTATTTGAGCAAAGGAAATTACGCAGTAACTGTCGCACATATTTCGGTGGACACCCGTCAAAATACGCGCGCAGTGACGTCACGACGAATTCTACCAATCTGAAACGCGAGATCACGGAACATTATAAGCTGAGCAGGAGGGTCTATCCGCCGCCCGACCGTTCCATCGCAAAAGAGGAGGCAATTGCGTGGGGAAGATTGCAAGGGGGGAATCATATAAGCCCCTTCTGGGTATACATAACAGTCTCCAAAGAGGAGAAAGACCAATATTGTATAACGTGCGGGGAGAGGGGCACTCTCGACCATGTCATATGGGAATGTGCTGGAAGCCCGGGCGCCGAGCAAAAGATAGAAGATAGAGAAGCCTGGGAGACCTTGCTGCGGAGCGAGGACCCCGCTAAGCAGCAACAAGCCATCCGCCTGGCGGCTGAGGCCGTGAAGAGACAATGTGTCTTCACCAGACCTTAGTTTGCGAGGCTCCTAAGTAGGGCTCCCTTAGGCCTGCGTGCCGGGGGGTCCAAAAAGGAGTCTCATTTCGGTGGTAGTGGTGGTGGTGCAAATATTTTAATGAAATGGTTTAGGAGGTTGTAGCGGTGGTTGGAGCTCCCAGTCCGGAACCCCATTGGCGTAGGCTGCTGTCCGGGCTCTTTCGATGAGTTGCTTTTGACTCTTTACGTCCGAGCTGGACAGAGCTGCCTCCCACCCCTCCTGCGTTGGCTGGTTATTAACAGTGATCGCCTGATTTCGTTGGCAGGCCCATACCATATGGTACAGGTCCGCCTTCTCCCCGCATAATTTGCATTGTGAGTCAAATGACTCCGGGTCTATGGCATGTAGTCTTCGTGGGTTGTTGTAAGTGTTGGTCTGTAGCTTTCGGAGGTGTTGTTCCTCCCCTTTATCTAGTGTCTTAGCCGGCGGAGGGTTGACCCGACGGGATAAACTTAAGTGCTGAAGTATGTCATTGTAAGTTAGTAGTTGGGTAGGAGGTTCCACGGCATCCGCACTGGGCGCCCGGGGGAGAAATGCTCGGGCTGAGGCATGTGCGCCCTCGTTCCCTGGGATGCCCTGGTGACCTGGTACCCATATTAAGTGTTTGTGTGTGGGTTGGTAGCCACGGATGTAGCTATCTTGCAGGATTTTAGCTGCTAGCGGTGCGACCCTGCCCCTGAGGTAATTGCGATACGCTGTCTGTGAATCTGTGAGAATGTATATTGAGCTAGTGTGTGTTGCAGCTAGAGCAATCGCCACTTCTTCCGCAGCCAGTATGTCCTGGCTATCTACTACTAGTCCGTCGACTGTTGTATTTTGGTGCACTACCGCGACGGCAGTCATTCCCTGCTCGGGACCTGCACCATCGACATAGAACACGCCCTCGCGCCCGCCGTAGTGTCTTTTTATGGCTTCGGCTCGTGCTTGTCGTCTTGACTGGTGAAAATCAGGGTGCATATTCCTGGGTAGTGGAGCTGCCTTGAGTTGTCCTCTCCATGAGGCTGGGATGTCGGTTTTGGTGTCTAGCTGTCGGGGGCAATTGATGTTTAAATCACTCAGGACTTGTCGGCGAGTTCGAGTTGTGGAGAGCCGTACCACCTGCGCCGTAAGGTGTGCCTCTATCAGCTCATCGATCGTGTTGTGCACACCCAGTCGCAAGAACCTGTCCGTCGATGTCGCAAGAGGGAGTCCCAGGGCCTTCTTGTAGGCAGTTCTGATTATGATGTCGAGGTTTTTGATGTCATGCTTCTTAAGGCGGAGGTAGGGCGCTACGTAGACGACGCGGCTTACAACGAAAGCCTGCACCAGTCGCAGAGTATCGTCTTCTCGCATCCCTGATTTGCGCGTCGTTATCCTGGCGATCATCCTGACGACTTGCTCGCTCACGAGCCGTAGTTTCTGGAGGGCAAGAAGGTTGTTGCCGTTGCTATTTATGTACAGACCCAGTATCTTCAGGGTCTGAACTTCCTTGATGGGTGAGTTGTCTACGCGGATATTGATGGTGTCTTGATTCTTGCGTTGACGGAAGACTATGAGTTCGGATTTTTCGGGTGAGCACGTTAGTCCACACGCCCGGGCATAATTTTGAACTGTTGTCGACGCTGTTTGTAGTTGTTCTTCAATCATTCCCATACTTCCCGTGGTTGTCCAGATGGTTATATCATCAGCGTACAGGGCGTGGCGTATGCCCTGTACCTGATTGAGAAGAGGTGGGAGATTTAGGAGTGCAATGTTGAAGAGAAGTGGTGATAGTACTGCCCCTTGCGGAGTGCCTCTCGTGCCCATCTTCACTTGCGTTGTGTGTTTTGTGCCGGTGCTGATGTTGACGGTTCTGTCCGTAAGGAAATCGTAGATGCACGAGCAGACTCGCTGTCCACAGTTCATGCTGTGGAGGTTGTTGAGGATTGTGGAGTGTTTGACATTGTCAAACGCTCCCTTCAGGTCAAGTGCTAGAAGCGCTCGGTTACTGTTTGTGCGTGCGGGATCAATGACTTCGCGTTTGATTTGCAGAAGCACATCATGGGTGGACAAGTGTGCCCGGAATCCAAACATAGTATGTGGCAGTAGCTCATTGTCCTCAAGATAATTAGAGAGACGCGTGTGGACTGCCTTTTCCATGAGTTTGCCTGCGCACGACGTGAGGGATATGGGGCGCAGGTTTTCGATGCTGATTTTCTTGCCGGGTTTGGGAATAAAGTGTACATTGGCTGTTTTCCATGCTTGTGGAATGGTGCCGGTACGCCAACATTCATTTATGTAATCCGTGAGTTGCTGCAGAGCCTCCGTGCCGAGGTTGGCCAGAAGTCCGACAGTAATTTTGTCTTGTCCCGGGGCTGTGCCTGGGCGCATATCTGCTAGTGCTGCAATGATTTCCTCTGAAGTGAAATCTCTGTCTAGGTCTTCGTTCGGTTCCCCACGGTACTCCTTATTGTAGGGTTGTGGGTCTCGCCCGGTGCAGATATAGCGACGCGTCAGTTCATCCACGAGCTCTTGATCCGTGCCTTGAAAGGTGTGTAGGGCTCGATGCAAATTTCTGTGTTGTTCACTCTTCGCTTTCGGAGGGTCAATTAGGCATCGCAGAAGGTTCCATGTAGCCTTGGTGTCTAGGCGGCCTTTGAGGGCTTCGCACTTCGTTAGCCAATTGGTGCGAGCGAGGTCCCATGCGTATTGGTCTGCTTGAATAGTAAGCTTGGCTATTCGAAGTCTTAGTTTCCGATTGTGTCTTTGTTTTTTGCACCGTTTTATAAGACTACGTCTTGCTTCCCAAAGGTGTAGGAGGTGGTTGTCAACAGCTGGGTGGTCCTCCGTGGTGGCGAGAGACTTTGTGAGCTTTTCTTTAAGGTCCAGAATGGGAGCCGCCCAATCTTCGTAGCTGTTTATTTTTTCGGATGCGGTTAGTTTGGTGTCCTTCCTGAATGTCTCGCAGTCTGTAATTCTGGCTTGCCCTCGTGGTTTGCTGTGCTTGTTGCTTTCGAAGATGGTCTGCAGCAGGTAGTGATCGCTGCCTAGGGTTTCTCCTGTATTGAGCCAGTCATAGTTGCGGGCATTGCGGACGAGCGTGAGGTCGGGGGAAGTATCCCGCGTTACGCTGTTGCCGACTCGCGTCGGGTGCTGCGGGTCCGTGAGTAGGGTCAGGGCCATGTCAGCGATGGCGGATGCTAGTTTTCTTCCTTTCGTGTCTTCCTTGGGGTATCCCCACAGGGGGCTAGAAGCATTAAAGTCGCCAACTATAGCTAGGGGAGCTTTTTGGGCTTCTCTTAGGGCTTTAAGAAAGATCACGTCGAAGGCTATGCGGTGCTGTTTGGGGCGACTATATATATTGAGTATATAGGTGCCCTTGCTGTTTCTGTGCTGTGGCAGAATTTTTATGAAGGTATATTCAATGTCACTGTCTAGATTAAGGTCTACAGTGATTGCCGTGCATGATTTGTGGACCAAGATGCATGTCGAGGGATTTGTTTGATGTGTTGAGTATCCTCTGATCTTAGCCTCCATATTCACTTCTTGCAGGGCTATTATTTGCGGCGTATCGGGATGAGAGTCTATGTATTGCTGTAATGTTTCCCTCTTCCGTTTTAGTCCCCTCCAGTTCCACTGTAGGATGGTAAGTTTATGTCTGCGTTGTGGAGCCATGCTGAACACTAGAATCGTGGGTCTCATCATGTGGTGCGCACTCAGATTGTAGATCTATCTCAGTGCTTAGCACGCGACGAGTTCTCATTTTACCCTGTAGCTTTGGGCCCTTGTTGTGAGAAACATCTGATAATTCCTGAAGTTTGCGGTCAATTCTAATCTCTTGCGCTTGCATCCTTATTAGAACTGGTTCGAGGTTTTCCATCATGGGTTTAATAACTGATTCGAACATGCTTTTGATTGTCGTCTCGACCATAACTTGTAATTTATTTTCAATGAGGTCTTGAATTGTTCTTTCCAAGCGAATGATGCGTTCCTGGGTTTGGGGGTGCTCTGTATATTGCGGCTTTAGTGCCTGCGGTGGTGGTGCCTGCGGAGTTGGCGCCTGGTGTGGTGCGTCTGGTGTAGTTGCTTGCCTCTCGGGGGTGCTAGTATCGAACTGGTGTGGAGACGGAGGGGTTAGCTCTGCCTTATCTTCTTCCATCGGACATGGCTGTTGCGTCGATGGAGGTAATGTGTTGTTTGGATTGACTGCGATGCCTAACTGCTGTTTCAATGTGCTATTTTCTGATTTTAGTTGTTCAATCTCTGCTTTAAGTCGTTTGTAAGCCAACGCTTCGGGGGAGGAGGCAGCTACATCTGCCCAGCTCACCTTGCTGTCGTTGCGTTGCTCCTTGTTATGGGGTCCTGTTGTCTTCTCGGCTGGACGACTGCCATTGTTGTGCGACACATTATCGGTAGTCCCAGGTCCATTGCTTGAAGAGTGTGAGCCGGGTGGTGCTGAGTTGTTGCTGGAGGACTGGGCCTGGTGGGTCAGTCGGTCCCCGCTGCTCGATGGGCCTCTGCTGCCGGACCGGTTGCGAAACCTGGATCTTGACCGGTGGTTGACTTCTCCTGTCTTGGGCTTGGTTTTTTGTGATGTTCGGTACTTGTACTTGCACTGATTCGACCCCATGGGATGTGGACCTTCGCAGACCGTACACTTGGGTTGGCAGTCGTGGGATTCTGGAACATCTTGCTGACCGCACTGCGGACATCTTGACTTCGAAGGGCAAGGGCAAACATCCGCCCGGTGTCCAAGTTTCCCGCACAGTGAGCAGGCTGGCGTTGTTTTCTTGTATAGGCGTACTGGAACTGCTTCACCGTAGTAGAAGACGTGAAACGGAACCTTTCTTCCTTCAAACGTGATGGCCGCCACGTTGGAGGAACCTAATTTTCTCACGCTCACCACTGGTGCGTCCGGGGAGCGAAGCGCGTTCGTGATGTCTTCGTTGGAAACCCTCGGGTCCACTTGTATTACTCCTTTGCAAGTGTCGTCGGAGGGGCGGAGGTAGGAGTACACTGCCTGTGCCTTCTCCCCAAGCTTAATTTCGTGAATTGCCAGGATCTTTCTGATTATTTGGACGTCTCGCACCCCGACGACGATGATTTTCTGTTCCCATATGGGCCAAACGCTGAGCTCGGCTGAGCCCTTGTCGACGCCAGCAGCAATGTGCAAGGCGTTTCCGACCGCGTTGCTTCCCCTGAATTTGCTGAGATCCAGCGTTCCTTTAGGTTTGATTATGATCACTGCATCTTGCTTGTCCAGACGCGGCTGCGGAGGAGGCTTCCAACGCTTGACTTGCGTGCGGGGCGTCTGCTGCAGCGGCGTATCCCCTGCCGCGGTGACGCGTCCATCTGGCGTTCGACCTTTCTGCCGTGCCGAGTGGTTGTCACGGGCTGATGCGCGTTCCCACTCTTCTATCTTGCGTTGGATAATCGCCTCCGTAACCTTGTCGAAAACTGGGGTTTTCGCCTGCGGCATGGTGACAATCTGCATCCCCTCCGGGTCGTATCCCATCAGGGTCGTCATGGTTTGCGGCAGAATTTGCCCGCGGAGCCGCGGCGGGCAGCAGAGTCGTGGCCTAACTGTTAGGCTTAGCAACTCGCGCGATCCGCTTAGTCATCAAATTCTCGAAGGATTTGAGAAAACGGTCCCACCTGAACAAGGGTGGGTGGTCTCCTCGTTGTTCTGGAAGTGTAGCCAGATGGTGTCGCAGCGCTTCGGCAAATGCTTCGGGAAAGGATCATAAAATTCGGCGGAGCCGACGTGAGACACGTCCGCTCTTCCCGACTGCTGAGGCGCGTCTCCTCATTTCGGTGGAAATAAACGTTTTGATGATGATGAATCTGAAATGCGGACAAATTTGCTAACACGTCTTGGTCACGACAGTATGAGCCATTAAAGGTTTTCGCCTTAAAAAAAAACTGCTGGCGGTTTAGCATTGTACCACGAAATATTGCTCGAAAGCAGGTTTTTGTAGTTCCGCAAGAACGCCACGTACATACCCGAAAGCGTTTGCGAAAGCGCGTTTCCTTTCCTTTCGTGACTAGAACACAGATGGAAGTTGGTGAAGACGATGTGCAATGCACAGGGTGCGGGTGGAAACATTTATTTCCAAGCAATGCAGAGGGGGCAATCCTGCCTCTCCTTACGTGGCACGAGGCAACCCTTAACGGGCTGCCCTTAAAGGGTAATGACAGCCTTTGGAGGGCTATCCACTACAAGGCGTCGGTAATTATCCCACGCTGTCAGTAGCAGCGGAGCTGGCCAGGAGAGTCTCCCAGTATGATTCCGCCGTAGTTGGGGATGGAGTGTGTGGGAAGGTAGGGCATGTGAGGAGGATGTGAATAAAGTTTCTCGGATTCCCGCGGGACTTACAGGATGAGAGGAACTGATCAGGGTAACGGGCATGAGTAAGAATAGAGTAGGGAGCAGTTAGGGCAAGCCAGAATGACAGACTGGGAGGCATTCAGGAAGGACACCAAACTAACCACATCCGAAAAAATAACCAGCTACGAAGATTGGGCGGCTTCCATTCTGGACCTTAAAGAAAAGCTCACAAAGTCTCTCGCCACCACGGAGGACCACCCAGCTGTTGACAACCACCTCCTACACCTTTCGGAAGCAAGACGTAGTCTTATAAAACGGTGGAAAAAACAGACACAATCGGAAACTAAGACTTCGAATAGCCAAGCTTACTATTCAAGCAGACCAATACGCATGGGACCTCGCTCGCAACAATTGGCTAACGAAGTGCGAATCCCTCAAAGGCCGCCTAGACACCAAGGCTACATGGAACCTTCTGCGATGCCTAATTGACCCTCCGAAAGCGAAGAGTGAACAAGACAGAAATTTGCATCGAGCCCTACACAGCTTTCAAGGCACGGATCAAGAACTCGTGGATGAACTGACGCGTCGCTATATCTGCACCGCGCGAGACCCACAACCCTACAATAAGGAGTACCGTGGGGAACCGAACGAAGACCTACACAGAGATTTCACTTCAGAGGAAATCATTGCAGCACTAGCAGATATGCGCCGAGGCACAGCCCCGGGACAAGACAAAATTACTGTCGGACTTCTGGCCAACCTCGGCACGGAGGCTCTGCAGCAACTCACGGATTACATAAACGAATGTTGGCGTAGCGGCACCATTCCACAAGCATGGAAAACAGCCAATGTACACTTTATTCCCAAACCCGGCAAGAAAATCAGCATCGAAAACCTGCGCCCCATATCCCTCACGTCGTGCGCAGGCAAACTCATGGAAAAGGCAGTCCACACGCGTCTCTCTAAATTATCTTCAGGACAATGAGCTACTGCCACACACTATGTTTGGATTCCGGGCACACTTGTCCACCCATGATGTGCTTCTGCAAATCAAACGCGAAGTCATTGATCCCGCACGCACAAACAGTAACCGAGCGCTTCTAGCACTTGACATGAAGGGAGCGTTTGACAATGTCAAACACTCCACAATCCTCAACAACCTCCACAGCATGAACTGTGGACAGCGAGTCTACTCGTACATCTGCGATTTCCTTACGGACAGAACCGTGAACATCAGCACCGGCACAAAACACACAACGCAAGTGAAGATGGGCACGAGAGGCACTCCGCAAGGGGCAGTACTATCACCACTTCTCTTCAACATTGCACTCCTAAATCTCCCACCTCTTCTCAATCAGGTACAGGGCATACGCCACGCCCTGTACGCTGATGATATAACCATCTGGACAACCACGGGAAGTATGGGAATGATTGAAGAACAACTAAAAACAGCGGCGACAACAGTTCAAAATTATGCCCGGGCGTGTGGACTAACGTGCTCACCCGAAAAATCCGAACTCATAGTCTTCCGTCAACGCAAGAATCAAGACACCATCAATATCCGCGTAGACAACTCACCCATCAAGGAAGTTCAGACCCTGAAGATACTGGGTCTGTACATAAATAGCAACGGCAACAACCTTCTTGCCCTCCAGAAACTACGGCTCGTGAGCGAGCAAGTCGTCAGGATGATCGCCAGGATAACGACGCGCAAATCAGGGATGCGAGAAGACGATGCTCTGCGACTGGTGCAGGCTTTCGTTGTAAGCCGCGTCGTCTACGTAGCGCCCTACCTCCGCCTTAAGAAGCGTGACATAAGAAACCTCGACATCATAATCAGAACTGCCTAGAAGAAGGCCCTGGGACTCCCTCTTGCGACATGGACGGACAGGCTCTTGCGACTGGGTGTGCACAACACGATCGATGAGCTGATAGAGGCACACCTGACGGCGCAGGTGGTACGGCTCTCCACAACTCGAACTCGCCGACAAGTCCTGAGTGATTTTAAACATCAATTGCCCCCGACAGCTAGACACCAAAACCGACATCCCAGCCTCATGGAGAGGACAACTCAAGGCAGCTCCACTACCCAGGAATATGCACCCTGATTTTCACCAGTCAAGACGACAAGCACGAGCCGAAGCCATGAAAAGACACTACGGCGGGCGCGAGGGCGTGTTCTATGTCGATGCTGCGGGTCCCGAGCACGGAATGACTGCCGTCGCGGTAGTGCACCAAAATACAACAGTCGACGGACTAGTACTAGCTAGCCAGGACATACTGGCTGCGGAAGAAGTGGGGATTGCTCTAGCTGCAACACACACTAGCTCAATATACATTCTCACAGATTCACAGACAGCGTATCGCAATTACCTCAGGGGCAGGGTCGCACCGCTAGCAGCTAAAATCCTGCAAGATAGCTACATCCGTGGCTACCAACCCACACACAAACACTTAATATGGGTACCAGGTCACCAGGGCATCCCAGGGAACGAGAGCGCACATGCCTCAGCCCGAGCATTTCTCCCCCGGGCACCCAGTGCGGATGCCGTGGAACCTCCTACCCCACTACTAACTTACAATGACATACTTCAGCACTTAAGATTATCCCGTCGGGTCTACCCTCCGCCGGCTAAGACACTAGATAAAGGGGAGGAACAACACCTCCGAAAGCTACAGACCAACACTTACAACAACCCACGAAGACTACATGCCATAGACCCGGAGTCATTTGACTCACAATGCAAATTCTGCGGGGAGAAGGCGGACCTGTACCATATGGTATGGGCCTGCGAACGAAATCAGGCGATCACTGTTAATAATCAGCCAACGCAGGAGGGGTGGGAGGCAGCTCTGTCCAGCTCGGACGAAAAGAGTCAAAAGCAACTCATCGAAAGAGCCCGGACAGCAGCCTACGCCAATGGGGTTCCGGACTGGAGGCTCCAACCACCGCTACAACCTCCTAAACCATTTCATTAAAATATTTTCACCACCTAGGGAGCAGTTCTGGATCTGGATGCGCCGATCTGGATCATGAGAGGGAAATAACTAGAAGAATAAGAATGGGGTGGAGCGCATAAGGCATGTTCTCTCATATCGGGGAAGGCAGTTTGCCAATATGCCTCAAGACAAAAGTCTACAACAGCTGTATTTTATCGGTAGTTACCTATGGGGCAGAAATGTGGAGGCTAACAAAGAGGGTTCAGCTTAAGGACAACGGAGCGAGGTATGGAAAGAAAAAATTGGTTGCGGTTTAACGTAGTTAAACCGAGTAGATGTGCGAAGGCAGGTGTGCATTCTTCAGTTGGAGAGGACTCTTATGCTTCGCCTTAAGGGTATGACATGATAGCTGTAGTGGGTTAATGTCCATAAATGCAGAATTGCTCATTCTCTACTTCACATCCATACATGAGGCGAGTCCTCATACCACTACCATCGCAGTGGCGGAGCGGTAAAATGATAAACCGCTGCACTGGCCGGTGGCTGTTTTCATCACAGCCAACGGTAGAGAATGTGCCAAATTCGTTTTTGAAAGCAGGGGGGCCCTCGGACCACGCGACGAGTGGTTAGACCTGGCGTGGTATTGCTTTCACAATAAAATAATAGGTGTAACGTTAAGAGATCGGAAGCGGGCGGAGTGAGTGAGGGAACAAACGGTGGTTAATTACATCCAAGTCGAAATCTACAGGAAGAAATGGTTTGGTTTGGTTCGGTTTTTGGGATTTAATGTCCCAAAGCGACTAAGGCTATGAGAGACGCCGTAGTGGAGGGCTCCGGAAATTTCGACCACCTGGGGTTTTTTAACGTGCACTGACATCGCACAGCACACGGGCCTCGAATTTCTCCTCCAAAGAAATTCAACCGCCGCGGCCGGGATCGAACCCGCGTCTTTCGGGTCAGCAGTCGAGCACCATAACCACTGAGCCACCGCGGGGAAGAAATGGGCTTGGGCAGAGCATGTAATGCAAAGGCAATATAACCGGTGGTCGTTAAGGGTAACGGAGTCGATTCTAAGAGAAGGCAAACGTAGCAGGGAGCGGCAGAAAGTTAGGTGGGCGGATGTGATTAAGAAGTTTGCGGGGATACGGTGGCCGCAACTGGCAAAGGACAGGGTTAATTGGAGAGACATGGGAGAGGCCTTTGCCCTGCAGTGGGTGCAGTCAGGCTGATGATGATGATGAGGGAACAGTACGGGTCAGGAGCCGGCGCCAGTGGGAGGCCTGGCTACGAGTACGCTGCCACGTCCACGTAGGCTACCTCCGAACGTCGCCGTAAAGCTTGTGCAGGGCTCTGCAGGGCGCAGGCTGACCTGCGTTCTCCGTCGTGCTCGGGTTTATGTTTTAGGTATGGGGAGGATAATGAGATGGGAGCGTAGGTTCAAGGTAGAGGGACCCCCTCGGTAGGATGGGTGATCGAGTCGATGCCTAGCTGACAGAGTAGAGTGCGGCCTGCCGTGGTAACCGACAGGCGCGTCAGCTGTGCTGTGAGAGTGGCTTCTGCCAGCTCGTCATATGTGTTGTGGGTACCGAGGTTGAGGTGCCGGGCAGTAGAGGTGCCGGGGGGTAGGCGTAGGGCGACCTTTGTGCAGCTCCTGAGGAGCGCGTTGATGCGGTCCCGCTTATGCTTTAGGGGAAAGTAGGGGAATGAGTACGCCGTGCGGCTCGTGATGCAGGCTTGGGCGAGGCGGAGAGTGTTCCGCTCTCGCAGACTGGTGCGCCGGTTCGCTACGCGGCGCGTTAGACGGGTGAGTTGCTGGGTTTGGGTCTGGAGAGCTTGGATGGTGTCGCCGAGCGCGCCGTGGCAGTGAAGGACGAGGCCCAGGGTCCGAATCTTTGAGTCTAGGGGTATGGGGTGGTTCCCTAGCGTATGTGAGATGGGAGAGTTGGCGGAGTCGAGCGGCCTGGGGCGTTAAAGGGAGAGTTCTGATTTCGAAGGGGAGCAGGCTAGGCCGCGCGCGCGAAAGTATGAGCCGATGATGTTGAGGGCCGACTGTAGCTTATGTGCGATGTCGCCATCACTGCTTCTCTTGGCCCAGACAGTGACGTCGTCAGCATGGGAGCTGAAATGTACGTCGGGAACTGGGGCGAGTTGGTGGGGGAGTTGGAGAAGGTCTATGTTGAAGAGGATAGGTGACAGCACAGCACCCTGAGGCGTTCCCCGTGCTGCCACTGAGACACCGGGGAGGTGGTGAGTGTGAGCCCAAGGTGAGTTTGGCTGTGCGTTCGGAGAGGAAGTCTTGGACGTAATTGTACATCCGCGGGCCTACGACATCCGCGGGAGGCCTTCTAGGACGGCTGCGTGAGTAACGTTGTCGAAAGCTTTTTTTTTTAATATTCCAAGTTTATAAAGGCGGCGTAGTTGGTAATTGTATAAGGATGTGACAGAAACGACAATGTGCGTTTTAAATAGCTGCGCAGTATGGGGCGATAGGGAACATTGCAGACCAGGCGAAGAGCCGTTTCTGCAATATTATCAGTTGGCTAATGTTTCTGCTTATTGACCAGCTTTTGGAGCTAATAAGAGGGTTAAGTTGGTTCGTTTATGTTGAACGAAACGACAAAACAGCACTGAAAACACGATGAGAGAAAAAGAGAGACAGACACAAGCGCTTGTCTATGGCTCTCCTTTTCTCTCGTCTCGTTTGTCAGCGCTGTTTCGTCGTTTCGTTGAGCTTTTGGAGAGCTCTTTTTGTACTGTTTCCCCAGACTAGATGGCAATAACGCACGTGCGAATAAAAAAGTGCGCTGTAGAGCAAGCGCAGTAGACGTGCTGCTAGCAAATGTCGACATTTTCTCAGCATACCGAAAACTCGAGAAAGATTAGTGCGCAGGTAACCATGGTCCCAAAGCACAAAATCTTGGAATAAAAACGCCAAGTGATTTTACAGCAGACGAAAATTCGATTATGGAGTTATTTATACGCAGGATACTGAATATATTACACGACGCTGATTTCGGACGGAATAAACAGCTTTGGTATTAGTATAATGTATATTAATGAATTTTCAAATGACCACGAATATAATTTACTGAGTGTTCGGTGTGCTAATTTCATGAAATTTGCTGCATTGATTGCAGTAAAAAAAGGCTTGTGTCATTGGCGTAAATTCCTTAATTGCATGGCTGGATCATCAACGTTTATAATGTCATTAATGTACGCATTAAATAAACGAAGCCCTAAAATACTGCCTTGAATCACACGCCATTTAATTATTTCTGAGGTCTATAGCTCTTGATTTATACAAACAGACTGGTATAGATCGCTGAAACAGCTGTTAATTCGGCTGCATCGCCATGAACATTGTAAAAGAGGAGCTTTTCTCGGAGTGTAATATATGGTGTAGCCTGTCAAAGGCCTAAAAATCAACGAAAACCCCGAGTGTTAATTTTTTGGCGTCTATACTTTGCAAAATTAATTCTTTGTGAGAGTAAGGTGGTTTCTGTAGGCAGACCTGGCTTAAAACGCGTTGTGAAACTAATCAACGAGCAGGAATTAAAAAGGTGGACTTTTTCAGTAAAATGATTTTTCCAGTGCTTTTGATAACAACAGTGATATTTAAATTTGTCTGTAGCTCCAAAGGTTATTTTTTTCTCCATTTTGTGCAACGCAATTACCTTAGCATGCTTCATCTTCTGCGGAAACACGCCCGGGCTTAAAATGAAGTTATATATATAACCTACATTGGTTATATATGACGTAACAAGGTCGAAAACAAATCTGACTGGTTACATTTTTAATCCACAGATGTCCTACCAATTTGTGTTTTGAATCCACATGAACAGACTTACTACCAAAGTAGAGGCTTGTGCAAGCTGTTTTGGGTGTATGACTAGAGGAAGCAGCGCGATGGTGGTGGTGATGGAAAACGTTTATTTGCTCTATTTTACAGTATTTTTTTGCGGCTTGCGATGGAGTCTTCCATCTTCTCTTCAGGGTCGGTTCCCCTAGTCCAGGGCTCCACTAAGGATAGCTGCCCTGTGTGCACGCCTTACTAGTCCTTGTTGGACTTTCAGGATGCCGTTGGATAGCATCCTCTCCTACTGTTCCGCACTCGGGTTTTCTATTATGGCTAGCTCGTCTATTTTCTGGCAAGCCCATGTGGTATGGTATAGGGTTGGTTTGTCTCCACACCACGGGCACTCGCTCTTGTACTGTGTGGGGTAGATTTTGCTTAGGATGTTTAGGCACGGGTATGTTCCCGTTTGTAACTGCCGCCATGCTACGGCGTCTTCTCTATAGAGTTTTTTGTGTGGGGGCGGGTATTTTCGTCTGATCCATCTGTAGTAGTTAAGAATGTCTGTATAGCTTTGGGCTACCGGCTCGGGTTCCTCAGCGGTGTCGGGAATGTTGGATGCTCGGTTTGTTGCGTACCCTCGAGCTATCCTATCCGCCTCCTGATTTCCCGTAATGTCGGTATGTCGCGGCACCCAAACTATCGTGTGTTTGGCCTGGTTGTTTTCGGTTTTGCAACTTGACCGGAGAATGCGGAGCGCGCTGTGGCTGATTCTGCTGTTTAGGTAGTTGCGGCATGCAGCTTGTGAGTCGGTGAGTATTGTTAAGGACCTGTTGGATCGGTAGCCCTCCGCTGCCGCTAGAGCCACGGCTGCCTCTTCGGCCTCGACTACCGTACAGTTCCGGATTGATTGATGTTCTGGTGATTTAAGAGGAGGACGAGCAGAGAAGCTGGCAGGACAGGCGCCGAACTATCAACAATTAACTGGGAGCAAACGTAAGGTCAAACGTAAAAGTAAAAAACAAATGTCAACTTTTACTTTTGACCTGACGTTTTGTTTTTGACACTGCTCCGGCTCACGCTTTTAATTTTGCCCGTTTTCACTGTTTACTTTTTTCTGCTCGTCACTATTTCGGCTCACCCGGCCAGCTGCGTGTTGAATTCTTGCTGTGCACATGCCAAACGTTCAATAAGGCTATTGAAGGATGTTTTCTTTATACGAAGACTCCTTTGCTTAGTTTGCTTTCACTGTTTTTCTTGTGTCACGTGGGTCCTGGCTGGCATTTAAAAAGCTGCTCGTTGGCCTGCTCTGAATGAATTGTTGGTAGTTCGGCGCCTGTCCTGTCAGCCTCTGTGTTGGTCTTTTTGCGATGCTTCCTCTAGTCATACATTTGAATGAATGTTTATTTGACAGAAATACAAAGAATCTGTCGAGGAGGCTGACAAAAAGGCAACGAATGCCTGACTAAGTGTCAGTCCCCTTTCTGAATACACAAAACACTCAAGTAACACGGGGTAAGCAAACTACATAAAATATATACATACACTTAAAATGGAAGGTACATGCAATAAATAATAGAAAAAGTGAAAGCATGTTGCACTTTCAAGGAAAACAATTATATCTGATTAGATAACAAGTACAAGTTCACTTTTTTTTAAAGTTTCCTAGAGATGACGATTCGTTTACAATACTCACAATGGTAGGATGATGATTTAGGAAATCTGGAATTATAAAAGATTGCTTTTGCATACCGTAGTTTGTCCGTATCTTGCCTGTGTTGTACGTAGTGTGTCTTGTATTATATGTGTGTTTTTTTGGAGGGTATGTTCTAAAAAGGCGCTTTCATTATGGCTGATCTCTGGAAATATTACAATAGCTGTCTTTTTGTTAATAAGATTTTGTATTGTTAATATACTATTCTTCTCGAAAAGAGGCGCAGAATGACTTCTATAGGGCGCATTTTCAATGACACGTATCAGTTTTCGTCGTGGTACCCCAGACAGATAAGCAGTATTGGAGGCGTGAATGCACTAGGCTATAGCACAACTGTTTTTTTTTTATCGAGAAGGAAAGAGATGCTTTAATTTATTAATAATGCCGATGGATCGTGCAATGTTGGTTTTCACGCTGTCGACGTGAGTGGTCCAGTTTAAGTTTTCTTCAAACGTAACACCAAGGAACCTATGGCAGTGGAGCGCTTGGCGATTTCATCACGAAATTTTATTACTATGTTGTCATCAATACACTTCTTACGAGGGCGAAAGGCAACATATTTTGTCTTTTTAATGTTTAATTCTAACTTATTTACTCTAAGCCATTCTGAAAGATTACCGAGCCAAATATTTGTTTCTTGCTGCAGAGCATACAAGTTTTCACCAGAAAAAAAAACATTAGTGCCATCAGCGTATATGATTATGTCAGGTGTTAGAGGCACGTTTGTAATGTCATTAATGCAATGTAATGTCATTAATTAGTACCCCAATATCGCCAGTCGGATTAGGAAATAATGACTGTAAGGGTAGACTGTGTAATTGTGACTGTGCAGGAAGCGCTTAGTAGTTTATTCTAAAATGAGGTTTCCACCAAACCGTTTCGACTCGGAAGACAGATTTGTTGCCACATTTTAAAGGAAGTAAACGCTGTGAGCGACTCTGTAACGCGTTGTCAAACTGCATACTCTCTCGCACACACCCGAAAACACTTTCAGGCTTTTAATTTTCAGCGCTAGGGCTTCACGGGCGATCGCAAAGATGGGGGTCACCTAAATAGCGTTAAGTGTGGAATCCGAATGGCGTACAAGGGCATCAAACAAGGCTGTGTTCATTTCTATGTCCTGTATGTCATATGCTGCGCAGTATTCTCGTCCTTCATGTCACACTGATGTGTAGAACTAAATGTTATTTTGAAAATGCCGTGGTTGAAATGAATTAAATCGAGACGAAGGAGTAAAAAAATTGCTGCGCGTGTACACCACTGCCATGATTTCTGTAACTGCAGCGGGAACGCAGACAAATTCTAGCAAAAAGATGTATTGTCTGCGAAGCGAAATGAACAGTTCGTTCATCGATTACGTTATACACTTTAGGAACTGTGTAGAAACAGAGTAACTTGAACACATATTATCACCGCGAACCGGTAGAGCGTTAGAAGAAAGGGCAGAAGGGCACACCAGTACTTGCACAGCAGGCACATTCAGCCAACCCACGCTCGAGCAGGGGAAGGCGAGGAAGACCAGCGTGAGCTATCGCACCGCATAGCGGCGCCATTAAATGGTCAACAGTGCGGCATTGCTCTTTCCGTTTGAAACGGCATCGACCAATGCCACAGAGAGAGGCAAGGAGGTGCGGAATCACGGAGGGCCGAAAGTCTGTGGCGCCGTACTTGGCCGAAGAAGCCCTAGCGGGTGTGGTAGGGCTTCACCCTGGCGACGTACGATTTCGGATACCGCTTGCCGCCTGGAGGAGCGAACAGACTCTTGCGGGAGCACTTCGTAGGTAACATCACTAAGACTGCGTGGTACCTCGTAGGGGCAGAAGTAGCGGCGCAGAAGCTTCTCGGAGCAACCCCGCAGACGGTTTGGGGTACAAACCCAAACATTAATCGCCAGGGTGGTGAAGCACTGACCGGTGATGGGGGTTGTAGCGTTGAGCATCGCTTTCTTGCTCGGTACGGGTTCGCTGTCTAGCTAGCCGGCGGGCGGCCTCTGAGTGCAGAACGAACTGTCCAGCGCCAGTGACGGAGGGATGTGCAACATCTGCCAGTAACATTGCGTCGAACACAGTCGTGGCTTCGTGACCATGCACCAAACGAAACGGCGTGAAACACGCTGTCCCTTGAAGAGCAGTGTTACAGGCGAACGGGACGTAAGGCAAGGTCTGGTCATAGTTCTTATGGTCAGCGCCGACATGCATAGAAAGCATGTCGGCAATTGCCTTACTGAGCCTCTCAGTGAGTCTATTCATCTTGCGGTGGTTGGCAGTGGTAAGCAATTTGCGATTCGCTGATGACATTGCCTTGCTAAGCCACTCAGGACAGGAACTGCAAAGCATGATCAATCAGTTAGACAGGCAGAGCAGAACGGTGGGGCTCAGAATTAACATGCAGAAAACCAAAGTAATGTTCAACAGTCTAGCAAGAGAACAGCAGTTCGCATTTGATGGCGTTGTGCTGGAAGTAGTAAGAGCATATGTCTACTTAGGGCAGGTAGTGCCCGCTGATCCGGATCATGAGGGAGAGATAAATAGAAGGATAAGAATGGGGTGGAGAGCATGTGGCAGGTTCATTGAGATCATGAATGGCAGTTTACCAATCTACCTCAGGAGAAAAGCATAGAACAGCTGTATCTTACCGGTACTCACCTTTGGGGCAGAAACGTGGAGGCTAACAAAGAGGGTTCAGCTTAAAGGTGCAGTGAAGAGGAATCTGAACTCGTCTTTTTGCCGCGGGAACTCAATCTACACTAAATTACGCCTTCACAACATCAATCTACACGTTCCGAGCATTCTTAGAAACTCCGATTTATTGCCCTGTGTGGCCGATTTCACTAATTAAATCGGATTGACGTCCGGCTCCCGCCTTTTTTTTTAATTCTCCGTGTGCGGTGGGCGGAGTCGACCAATGCGTGGAGTGCCTTTAAGCCAGCTCGGTGGAGGCTTGCCGCTCTGCCATCGGCGGAGTAATACGTAGTAATCCGTAGTAGCAAATAGTCCGCGCGTATTTTTATTTCTGCTGACTTATTTTGCGGCTATATTATCTGCGAATGAAACTATTTATTCACAGAAACCTAAAAAACAAAATAAAGCGAAAGCAAATCTTCCACGGAGCTGGCTGAAAGGCACTCCGCGCGTTTGTCGACTCCGCTCACCGTACACGGAGAATTCAAAAAGAGAAGGCGGGAGCCGGAGGTTTAATCCGATTTAATTAGGGAAATCGGTCACACAGGGCAATAAGTCGCAGTTTCTAAGAACGCTCGGAACGCGTAGATCGAGTTTCCGCGTCAAAAAGACGAGCTCAGATTCATCTTCACTGCACCTCAAGGCAGCGAGCTACGGAAAGAAATATGACAGGTGTAACGTTAAGAGATCGGAAGCGGGCGTAGTGCGTGAGGGAACAAACGCTGGTTAAGTACATCCTAGTCGAAATCAAGAGGAAGAAGTGGGCTTGGGCAGGGCATGTAATGCGAAGGCAAGATAGCCGCTGGTCCTTAAGGGAGACGGAGTGGATTCCAACAGAACGCAAGCGTAGCGGGGGGCGACAGAAAGTAAGGTGGGCTGATGAGACTAATAAGTTTGCGAGGATACGATGGCCGCAACTGGCAAAGGACAGGTATAATTGTAGAGGCCTTTGCCCTGCATTGGGTGTAGTCAGGATGATGATGATGATGATAATGAGGCACTGGTTTTGCGGTGACTGGTGCCACTGAGCCGCGTAACTTCCTGGGTGAAGGCTGATGTAAATGCCATGCCTCTGTCAGCAAAAACGACTCCAGGGACACCGTGGCGGAGGACTATGAAAAAGATGTAACATCAATTTCAGCAGCGGTGCTGCAGGGTAGGGCTTTCGTCTCACAGTACCGGGTGACGTAGTCGCTGGCAACTATAATGTACCTACTGCCCAATAATGGTGTCGGAAATGAGCCCAGCAAGTCCATGCCAACCTAGTAGAAAGGGATTCGAGGCGGGTCAGCGGGTTTCAGTCGGCCGGCCGGCTTGACAGGTGGTTTCGCAGCCGAACGTTATCCCCAACGCTTCCTTTTCAATTTGCGAGTACCTCTGTTCTGAGCTGGCCATTACACGCGAGGCATAAGCGACTGGCCGCCAGTTTTCACCGTGGCGCTGTAAAAGTGCAGCCCCCAAACCGTTCTGTGATGCATCTGCCACGATTTTAGTTTCTCTGGCTGGGTTGAAAATCGCTAGGAGAGGCGCACTGCTAAGCATGTCGCAGATCATCCTCCACTCACTAGCGTGGTTTTCAGTCCACTCGAAGACAGAGTCCTTTTTGATGAGGCTGCGAAGAAGCGTAGTACGTTCTGCGAGATTAGGCAAGCACTTGCTGAAATAATTTGCTACTCCTAGCATTCTGTGGACCGCGGCTTTATCCGTTGGGCATGGAGTCTCCCTCAACGACTGTGTCAACGCTGGGTTAGGCTTTATTCCATCGTGGCTAATGACGTCACCCAAGAATTTAATTTCAGTCACTCCAACCTTGCACTTTTCAGCGTTGAAGGTTAAGCCTGCTTTTTCTGCCACTTGCAGCACTTTCCGCAGGCGCGCATCGTGTTCTTCCTTAGACGAGCCCCATATTAGAATGTCATCAATGTACACTCTCACACCTTCACAGCCGTCAAATATTTCGCTCAGGATCTTCTGGAAAACTTCCGGGGCTGAAGATATTCCGAATGGGAGTCTCAAAAACCGGTAACGCCCGAATGGAGTACCGAACGTGCATATAGTTGCTGTGGAGTCATCCAAAGGTACCTGATGAAAACCCGCCCTTGCATCGAGGAGCGTGAAGTACTTAGCGCCGGCGAGCTCAGCTTCTATGTCCTCGCGTCTTGGCATCTGATAATGCTCTCGCTGTATGCACTCGTTGATACTTCTAGGGTCCATGCAAACCCGTATTTTTCCGTCTTTCTTCCGCACGATAACCAAAGGGGTCACCCAGTCTGTCGGTTTCTGGACCCTCTCAATGATGCCACTTCGTTGCATGCGCTCCAGCTCCTCCCTCAGAGGTTCCCTCAGCGCCAAGGGCACCCGCCGAGCTGGCTGGACAACTGGCGTCGCATCCTTGCGTAGGACCATTTTATACTGGCGACTCACGCAGCCGGTTCCCTGAAAAAGCTGGCGGAATTCGGTTAGAACGTCCTCACTGCCGCCGGCTGCGGTGCTTCCTTCTTTTACAGCATCCACTGCACGTGACACCAGACCCAGCGACTCGCATGCTAGTAGTCCCAGTATAGCTTGGTTGCCCTTTTTGACGACATAGAAATTGACGTCCTTCGACCGGCCGTTCACGGTCACTGGTAGCCTTGCCATACCGAAATGTCGAATGACACCACCGCTGTATGATCGAAGCACCGAAGAACTCGGTTTCAAATCTGCTGCCGTCTTGCATCGTCGGTAGATAGAGTAGGGCAGCAAGTTGGCCTGAGATCCCGTGTCCACTTTTAAGTTAACCATCTGATCAGCTACTTTCACATGTACTACCCAGTCCGCTCTCGCGTCGATGCTCGAGACTGTTACATCGAGAATGTCGAAGCTGTCTTGCTCCTCGCCAACTACTCGGATTTGCGGGCCCTTTTTGCAGCAAGCTGCGAAATGGTTAACACCTCGGCATATGAAACACGTTTTGCCGAACGCAGGGCATCTGCCGGGTATGGCGTGTAAACGGTTGCATCTGGCGCATTTCCGAGATTGCTGCTTGTCTTGCATCACTTGCTTATCGGGCTGTGCCGACGGTTCTTTTTGCAGCGCGTGCTCCGCTTTGCGAACCTGCCCAGACCGCTTCATGACTAGCGCCACGTGCTTATCGGGCTGCGCCCAGGCATCGTTATGCAGCGATGCTGCTTCCTCCGCTTTGCAAATCTGCTCAGCCTTGGCAAGTGTCAAGTCTTTTTCTTTGAGGAGCTTTTCACGCAGTCGTGGGCTACTGGTGCCAAACACTATTTGGTCGCGGATTAAAGAATCAGCTATTCCCGAAAAATTGCAGCTTCTTGCTTGTTTTCTGAGGTCCCGCAAGAAATGCTCGAATGACTCCCCTTCGCCTTGCACTCTGGATCGGAATATGTACCGCTCATAGACTTCATTCTGTTGTTCTTGGCAGTACTCCTTGAATTTCTTAACAACGGTAGCATAATCTTGCTTGTTCTCGCCCTCGAGAAAAAGGAAGTTGTTAAATACCTCCAATGCGTCGTCTCCGGCAGTGCTGAGCAGCAGTGCTGTTTTGGCGGCCGTGGTTCGGGGCTCTTTTGGAGATTCCGTTGCTTCCAGAAAAAGCTCGAATTTCTGCTGGAACAATTCCCAGTTCTTGGCAATATTCCCAGACAACAGCAGTGGTTCAGGAAGCTTCAGCAGTTGCTCCATCGTGTTTCGGTCGCTGCAGTCTTATCCTCAAACGGCAGGCCCCCCGACGTGAGCTATCCCACTTCTGACACCATGTATCAGTCGAGGTGGCCAGCGAACAAATGCACTTTATTGCTGAACGTACAGTGCTTTTATAGCCGCAAGGGGTGTGGCAACCAAGGCGCATATCTAATCTAGGCGAGCACGATGAATCGCCGCACCAGGCATGGCACGTGCGTCATTCCCGATACAGTGTCTTCCTACGTTGGCACTCGCGGCAAGTCTTGACATAGCGGTGGACTTTGTAGGGAGCTTAGCTGGCTCAGGAATACTTTTGACGTACGAGTGCCAACGTACGAGAAAATCCGAGGTAGCCGGAAGAAAGCTCGTCGTGGCATGCGTGCAGAACTAGGTCTTGAAGCACCGTTGGAACCACGAGCAGGTACAGAGTGTCCGTGAGGTCGTAGTTTCTCTTGTAGAGGATGCTACCACGCAAGCAGAACGATGACAGCCCGCGCGTGAAGAAGCGGGGTTGCAACGCGGCGCGACCTTCGAGGTACTATATGAGGGGTCGCAGGTCGGCGTCGTCTCTCGGTTGGTGAGCGAGGACGGATGTGGTTAAAGCGCCAGGAAAAGCGGGATCATCTATGTCAGCAGTGGTGCACGGGTAGGAGCACGGAACAGGTAGTCTGCATCGCGGTATTTGTTGGAAGACTTGTAAATGATGATAACCTCGAATTCCTGCAACCGCAGGCTCCAACGCGCTAGCCTCCCCGAGGGATCTTTAAGGTTCCCGAGCCAACAAAGGGAGTGGTGATCGCTCACGACTCAAAACGGGCCGCCACACAAGTACGGGAGAAATTTCGTTTCTGCCCAAACGAGAGCAAGGTACTCCTTTTCTGTGGTAGAATAATCCGCCTCCGATCGCGACAGTCTGTGGCTTGCATAAGCAATCACGCGCTCAACACCATCTTGCCGCTGAACGAGGGCGGCACCAAGGCCAACGTTGCTCGCATCGTTGTGCAGTTCGGTGTCTGCCTCCTCGTCAAAGTGACTAAGCATGCGTTTAGTTTGGAGGCGGTTTTTGAGGTCACCTATGGCCTCCTGCTGTTCTTGGGCCCAGATGAAAGGTTGCTCGTCCTTTGTCAAGCGAGTTAGAGGCTCGGCTAGTCGGGAGAAGTCTCGCACAAAACGTCTCTAAAAATGGCGCACAGCACGCTTATCAATGGCGGTCGGGGACGCAGCGACGGCAGCCGTCTTGCCGGTGTCAGGACTGACGCCCTCAGCGCTCACGACGTGGCCCAGGAACTTCAGCCGCTGGAACGCAAAGCGGCAGTTTTGTGGTTTGAGCGAGACACCGGCCGATCGTGTGGCCTCCAGCCCTGCACTCAAGCGCTTGAGATGCTCGTCGTAGTTGGCAGAAAAAATGAGGACGCAGTGAAGGTAGACGAGACAGGACTGCCATTTCAGGCCAACCAGGACAGTGTCTTTCATTCTTTGAAAAGTGACAGAGCGGAACAGAGGCTGAATGGTAGCACCTTGAACTCGTATAACCCCTCAGGAGTAACGAACGCTGTCTTCACGCCGCCCCGTTCATCCACCTGAATCTGCCAGTACCCACATCGGAGGTCAAGAGAGGAAAAGTAGCAGGCATGACGCAGCCGGTGGAAAGAATAATCGATTCGCGGTAACGGGTAAACGTCCTTTTGGCCGAGTGTCCCGTCCTTAGCGACCAACACAGCGGGCGAAGTTCATCCAAGTCAGGATCCAAGCCTCGCAAGCGGCGGCTTGCCTTGTGGACAGGCGACGTGTCAACAGGGTGTAGCTGGGTGTCGGAGAATCCCGGCAGCTCTTCGTAGATCAGGAAATAACCCAGCAACTGCACCATTATGTCACCGAGATCCGGTAGAGCGCTAGCAGAAAGGCCAGAAGGGCACACCAGGAATCTGACGGCAGGCACACTCGGCCAACTCATGCTCGAGCAGGGGAAAACAAGAAAGACCAACGGGTGCTATCGCACTGCAGGGCGGCACCAGTAAATGGCCAACACTGTGGCAATATTAAGGAAGCCAACAGTCGCCGAAGACAAGGAAATGCATAGAGGAGTGTTTCTATCTTTTTTTCCGAAAATTTCTGGTGTCGATGAATGAGAAATAAATTATGTATTCATTTTATGGCTGAAATAAAATGGATTAAAAACTAGTGAACTGGTGAAATCTCAAGGTTAGCTTACACGCAACGTACACACACCCGAAGTAGAAGATTGGACGCTCGCCGCTATTGCTCAGTTGGTAGAACCCCGTGCGCTGGTGCCTACCGAGGCCTAACATGCCTCGGACAGAAGTAAGCTTTGTCTCTGTACCTCCTTAATATGAAACGTTTATCTTTTGCCATGCGTTACGTGAGAAGTATAAGGTTTAGTGAACCCCCATTTCAAGTGAATGGCAGTGTAGCCTAATCTAAGGTATTCTCGCGCAAAAAGCTGACAGTTTGCTTAAGAAATATGCCGGCAGTGGCAATACCGGTCCTTTGATAGGTTTTTCTCATTACATCTCTGTTTTCAGCGAAAATAGACTCTGCGACATTACAACGCAGTGAAATATTCTAACAGCCCCATTCCAGTTTTTTTTTCTAATGTTTCTACGTGACCAGTCGGTCGCATAGACTGCAGACTGTACAAAAACTCTTTGGCGATCATCAGTGGATCGTTTGAATACTTCAGCAGTCAAACGTTCCCTTTATCCGAGGTTGACAGACTAAAGTTCGTTATATTCCGGTCATACACTTAGGTTCATTATTAAAGTTTGTCATATCCGAAGCCATACACTTAGATTCATTATATCCGAGTTTGCTGCATCCAAGGCCCAGACATGAAAGTTCGTTCTATCTGACGTTGCATACTTAGGTCCACTATAACCGAGGTAACATATAAAAGTTCATTACATCCGAGGATGTCACAAAAAAGTTCCTTATATCCAAGGTGGCCATACTAAGGTTCATTATACATGAAGGTAACACACGAAAGGCCGTTATATCTGAGCTCAGCCAGCTAATCGCAAGAAGAAAGCCGTGGAACGATGCAAGAGCATTTGGATGTGACCAGAGACTCAAGGTCACGAAAAGCTATACAAAGATAAACAAAACTAAACATGGGGAAACGTGCTAACGCATCTAAGCAGTAGTTAGCATAAAGAGGTAAATCAAGGGCATATTTTGTTTCGTGTGAATGACAGCAGCGATGCGGTCGTCTATGTGACGAATCTTTACGATGCTCGCAGATAGTATTGTTACGTGGCGGCCTGCCGAAGAATGAGGCGCGTTGAACGATGGACAAGAGATGATTTAATGGTCACTGGCCTAGCGCGAGCGCTCCGTCCAGCGCCACTGCCAGCTTCGTCTTTTTTGTCACAATATCAGGCGCCCATTGCCACCTACCCAGATCGTCTTGGTGCTGTCCCGAAATCCATCTAACGATGCGAGGTCCCCCAGTGTATGAAGCACCGCAGCCATGGCAAATTATCTAGAAGAAACTGATTCGTGCATAAGGTCCTGCTAGCATGCATGCCCGAATTGTGCGCTGGATACATCAACAGTTTCACTGCGTCGTGGGTCCCTCGTGGGTCACGTCATTTTTTCATGATTAGTGGTCACGAATACCGACCCACACCATATACCAGTGGGACGGATTTCATTGTGAAATCCTCCCTCTTAGGCCTGAAAATAAAATCTGAACCACGACTTCATAATATGGCCCAATATTCGTGGCCACAAATCGTGGAACAATTGTACCGCAGATGACTCCATCTGTAAATCTGTCCGGATAAGCTGGCGGGGCTACAATTTGCATGAGACGTTCGTAATTACTTTGTTTTGCTTGGGCACAAATGAAATGCCGGTTTGGGCAAAGAAGCAGTCACGTAGCGTCAGTTACCCTAAGGGTACAAGGGAATAAAAGTTGAGTACTTTTCATTGTCGCCAGACTACCAACAGATTGCCGTGTCTGCACCATTTGGCGTGCATTCACCGAGGATTTCTAAAAACAAAATCCCCCAGTTGGCCTCTCACTCCACCTTAAATTGGACCGGTAGACAGTTGGATTAAACCAGGTGCTTCAAAAAACGATGTATGTCGCATCGCAGACAACGCAGACGCACACAACGCACGCATCGAAATTTAAAAGCTCTGAGCGCCGATTGAAGGCTGTCAAAGATGTGGTCTCGGTTACTTTCATGACAAGATGTGCACAAGTGATGGACACACAGGCTTTTACGATTGCATATTACTTCAATAAAACAATAGAAAGTAGGTAAAGAACTCGAGGAGTGGAATCTATGTTAAAGGAGTATAGACACCTAACTTTTAGGGTGCGCGTTTTAATGGCGCGTAAGGAATTATTATGTACGGATTACCACATGGTATCCTCCTACGACTTTGTAATTGAACTTCTTTCTCGTGCTGCTTCGGTTTCTGTTTCAACAGCCGAACGATGACTCTGAAGGCAAAGACAAGTTATAGGTCACGTGAGGCATGAAAAACGTGGTATCCATTTTTATAGTGCTGTGAGGTCCACTGCATGATGCTGCCTGTAGGCCCCCAGGGCCCAGTCAAGCTGTCTGAGACAGCTTTTTGCCTGGGGGACCCCCAACTTGTAGGTTGGAAATAAAGTGGATTTGGATTTGGATGGAGAAAAAACTGCAATATAATCGGTGCTTCTACTCTCGTTGTCATTCCAACTCACGAGGAAGACTGGCTTTAGCACTGTAGTGAATTAATAAGATGAAGTAGCGATTATATAGCGGCTTTTTCATGCTTCACGTTACCTATAACCTCTCATTGACGTCACAGCCATCGTTGCGCTGTTGAAGCCGAAACAGCACAAGAAAGAAATTCAGTTACAAAATTATTTATCGGTCCTAGGCGAATACCAAATGATGCTTCACGCATAGTAATCTCTTCCGCGTCATTATAGAGAAAAAAAAATGCCACCAAAATTAGGTGTCTATTCTCCTTTAAGAACGTTATTGTAGCAATTTGGTAGCGTAAATCCCATGACACTTGCAATCTTTCCATTTAAGTCAGTGCAGTTGATGTATGACTTGTATAATTTCCAATCAAAATTATTTTTGGTCGTGGCCGCTATCTCGGACGTAACCCTTTAGATCCGAATGACCATTTTTCTGAGACAATCCAATGGTAACAGCCAATCGGTGACAACGGAGTGAGCGTCTAACAAAAAGCACGCCCTGGTCGTCGCTGTTCTTCATTAAGCACACGAATAAGACTTGAAGAAAACATGAAAAGCAAGACGTTTTGCTGTTTTAAGTTGCCACGATCTTCGATGGCCTTGTTTAGGCCAGCACTCGCACGACCTGTTCGATTGAAAGGGGCCACTGCATGTTGTTCACGTTTCGGCAAAGCGTTTTTTGCATTTTCGTGTTTTTTTATTATTGCCGCTGGAACAAGCTCTCATCACTCCGTTTGATAAGCAAGACATGCGTGTAGTGGTACGGACAAATAGTGATTACGCCTGGTATTCTATGCAAAGTTTGAGATTGTTGTCGGTGTGCTCAGCGGCTGCTATCAACTGGTGGCATGTGGGGTTCAACGTCACAACGCTGCACTAGGGCTGTGAGAGACGCTATAGCGAAAGGGTTCAAATTAATTAAGACTTTCAAGGTTTGTCCACGTGCACTGACATTAAATAGCAACTGAGGTGTATTTTTCATTTAGTATCCATTTAAATGTGGTCTCCACGGTCGGAATTCCATCTAGAGTCCTTGGGCTCGGAATAGCTGTAGCGTGTAAGGAACCGCGGAGGGTAGCCGTCTTAGGAATGGGTGGTGTCAAGATTGATGGCCATTTTGATATTCGACGACGGCCGAGCGTTCTTGTTGCTACCGTCACCGCCCAGTTGTTTTATTGTTTGTCCCTACAAGTTCGTCCAAATAAACAGTTTCCTTCGGAAGTGTTCTGCGGTTTTGTTGTCCGCCCAGCTGCCTGAACTACCATATCCCGATATCATAAACATTGCCTGTAAAATTTCCTTAAAGTTTTCAACGTGTTCAAAGCACAGACGCGAGGACTTTCAACTCTAATTAGTTTCAGCAATAATTAGCACAGAAACAAGGGTCCTGCGTTCTTTCGAAAATCCTCATGAGCGCTCGCATGGAAAACTGAACACTCGGTCTCCAAGAAACTACAGAGAAGCTGGCAGGAAGCAAAAGTGTGCTGTTAAGTACGTGTGCTTACTAAATGCATGACGAGCTTTCCATTGCCTTGCAACTATGTCCTTCGGATATTTTGCCGCCAAAAGTAGGCCTGTTCATGTTTATTTCCAGTGCTGCACGGCAAGCATTCCAGGACTGCTTCTTCCTGAAAACTTTTATCTTAGAGTTGCGATGGGCGACCTTCGTAGCCTTTTCCGAGAACGCGGAATTTGGGCCACAAAATGTCACTCTGTCGTTTTTCCTGACACCTGCCACTTATCTTGGAGTGACATATCGCGGCATCGTACTTTTTTGCAATTAGCGAGCAGAGAGTATTTTTTCTGCCTGCGCCATGGATCTCGAAATGCCGGGCTAAACAGAAAAAAGGAGACCGCAGCACTCACTCATGAAGGCATTTTGACGGTGTTTACTTCAGAATTCGGCATTTGTTATAACGCTATAAAAGGCTGTATGGCATGCTCTTTTGATACACACCACTGAGAACGGCTCGAGTGGCTTCAACTTGCAAAAAGAGGTAAAAATTCTCGGCTCTGCGTCATAACATGCGCATTACATTGTTCGTTAGTGAGCTGGAACCTAAAAACAATTCTTCGAGACAGACTGGAAGAAAATTAGATTTTCAAACGCGCACTGCTTGCTTTCATTGCATTATTATGCCTGCGAAAAGTAACACTGTCTATTATAACTACTTGTTAAGGGCAAAGCAGCTCTGTCATAAAGATGTTTTGAAAACCTTTTCATTTACGTCAACTAAGGCAATATCACTGTCGTTCATCGATTTATCTCCACTTATCAAAAAAAAAAATCGTGCTAATACGAATGGAAAAATTTCTGCAATCTCATAACATCATTACTAGTTCACAGTGTGGATTCAGACAGAATAAATCAACAGAGCTTGCCCTTCTTCACGAAAAGGAATATATATTAGAACATTTTGAAAACAAAATGTTAGTACTAGGCATATTTGTGGATTTCACGAAGGCGTTCGACAGGATTAGTCACAGTATTCTTTTGGAAAAGCTTGAACTATACGGGATACGAGGACAAGCTTTGCATCTCTTGAAATCTTATTTATCATCTCGAAAACAATATGTTCAGATTAGAAACTTCAAATCATCACAACGCTCAGTTAATACCGGTGTCCCTCAGGGCAGCATCCTTGGCCCTCTGCTGTTCAATCTCTACATTAATGACATTGTAACTATTGACACTTCCGCCCGCTTTATCATTTATGCCGATGACACTACTATCCTTATACCTGGTGAAACCTGTGATGATCTAAACATGCATGCTAATCGCATATTAAAGAATCTAGAGGAATGGTCAGATTCAAATTTTCTTTCAATAAATGTGTCAAAATCCAAAGCTGTAATTTTCCGTGCGAAGAATAAAACTTGTAGTGCAGAACTAGCTCTCTCTTATAAATCACAAGAAATTGAAATAGTAAAATCATTCAAATCACTTGGTGTTTATTTTCACGAAAATATGCTGTGGGATGACCATGTCAGTCATGTCATGTTGAAGACATCTAAGGTTATAGGTTTTCTATCACGCCACAGACATATTTTACCACAGACAGTCAAACTTCTCTTATATAATTCCCTGTTCTGTTCACACCTAAACTACTGCACATTAGTGTGGGCAACAACAACACATACTAACTTACACAAGATATTAGTACTTCAGAAAAAAGTCCTTCGTATAGTTTATGACTTGCCCGTTAGACACACAACTCAGGATTTGGTAACTAACCTCAATATTATCACCATATTAAACCTCTATGCTTACAGACTGCTGCGCGTGTATATAGTTGAGCAAAAGCGCCATGTTGACACCATTTCATCTATGGCTCCTTTGCATCAGTCCGATTCACCATATCCGCATCGCCACAAACCACAATGGGTTTTACCATTCACAAGAACTAGCTACGGTCGTCAAAGACTTAATTACCAACTACCGTATTTACAAAACCAGTTAATTGAAGCAGGCGTAAACCTCCGTGAAATCACCATCTCCTCTCTGCGTAGCATGATTGTTCATTTGATTAAGTGCTAATACATCAACTCCTGTTTTATGAATTGCTCTCCACCCTTTTTGTTATTTGATGACTGGTCGTCTACTGTGCTGATACCCCTTTTTCGTTGCTGATACCCCCTTTTGATTTCTGTGTATTCTGTTCGCTTACAGACATTACTTATATTGATGTTTTTGTTCATCTATGACTTGATGTTCAATTTAGTTCTTCGTTTTATGTTCTTAATGACTTGATGTTCAATTTAGTTCCTCGTTTTCTGTCACTGCCGTCTGAACAGGAGAGGAGAACTCCGTCAAGCGGATAGCCGCTTTTTTTTCTCCCCTCCTCCATCAAATTGTATTTGATTTGGTGGAAATAAAGCATTATATATTATATTAAATACGCTGTGCCTTTTTACCGATTGATGAATTCAGTGGCACTGCTAAAACCATACACAACCCAAGAGCATAGTCGAGCAAGCGGTAGCAGAGAAGCAGAGTAGCGTATAAAACCGCTATTCGCGATAGAAGACTGCGCCAGACGTGAGAGCACCCCACACATCGTGAGCATAATGAGAAACTATGAAATGCATGCAGGGATTTTCGACTTCTGAAAAACAAACAGACATGTTCCCATACGAAACGCAGAATGGAAACAAAAGGCTGAAGAGGACACGTAATGAAAGAAGGCAATAACACCGTAAAATGACGAAAACTGGAAGTCTTTATGATTGTTTGTTTTTAAAGCAGATGAACACTAACGCTTGTTCGAAAAGGTGGTTGAATGTTTTTTTTTTCAAATCGTAAGCAGCAACAGGTTTCGGTTGACTTGTGGCGCGCATGGATGCTCATAGGTAATGCGGGACCTGATTACTTAAAATGTCGATGCCATAATTTGGCGTAGGGGGTCAAAGAGCGAAGAAAACAACACGCAACCTAGCTTCATGTTTGCAAGATTGTGTGCAGCGCTAAAAAAAAGTTGAAACTTTATTTACTGTTGTATGAGTTATAAATTGCTAAATTATAGATGTAGGGTTGAAAAGGCATACGCATACAAATTCTCAAAAAGTATTTTTCACCATTTGATTTCGACTTAGTCTAGGCAGAATACATTCCAATGGATTGTATTACAGATGACTAAATTTCAGCAGGTACTGCGTGATGGAATGTGTTACGCAAGTTGAAGGGGTCAAAAGCGAAATTACGATTACTTCTTTGCCTCTGGATGAGTGTAAACGGTTTACACTGCAAATTGTGCCAGCGGATATGGCCATTTTCATCCTCGCTTTGTTCCCGCGACCACAGAACCCAAGATCACGAGCAATGGACACGCTATAAACCGACGTCACAGTATATATGCTCCCTATTATGGCCTTAAAATTTAGTTTCAAATGATGACCCACCGTTTGTCTGTTGGATATAAACGCAAAGACTGCAAGTTGCATAGCCCAAAACGACACCGATTCAAGAAGCTAAACAAAACTAGCGTTTAGGCGATGCAGAAATGTTCCGGGACACGGCTATTGCTGAACATAACCTCCTACCGTAAGCAAGTGCGGATTTGGAAATAATCCTGCAGAGGAGATTGCAAGAACAGCTTTGTTATTCTACTCTCAGATCTAAACAATGCATATTAGATAGTGTTCTTTTTTTGCACAGAAACTTTGAATCCTTTGAATTCAAAGTCAAGCTTTTAACCGTTTCATGCTTAAATACTGTTCTTACTCCCAAATTCCCCAGTAAAAGAATGCCTTTTAAGGGACAAAAAAGTGCGAAATTAGTCACTAAAAAGCTTGGATTTCTAAAATATTTCTTTAGGATTTTCTTTCACGCGATTAGATGCAGCGAAAAATTCTGAAACGCGAAAACACATTAATTTATTTATTTATTTATTTCGTGTACCCTCAGGGCCAGAGGCATTATAGAGGGGAGTGGTTACAAAAATTTAAGAAAAAAAATGTACAGGGCAGCAAACTAATTAGTAATACAAAAATGATTGCTCCTAGTTATACATTATTAGCTGTTGGGTTCTTGGTGTGCTGGTTAATAGTATATAATACACAAAATACACAAAATACAGCGCAGCACTACAGTGAAAAACAAACAAACAAAACGCTCGTACAAAAAACAACAAGAATATAGAATTAAAAAAAAAGATGATGCTCCTACTTATACAAAGTTTTCTAATGCTGTTTTGAAGCGTTGGTTGTCAGTAATGGTAGCGGTAGATGCAGGAAGGTGATTCCACTCAGCAGCTGTGCGCGGAAGAAATGACTGAAACATGGCATTGGTTTTGCAAAATGGAATTCCGACTTTGTTATTGTGATCTAGCCTTGATGAAATGTATTGGGGAGGGGAGATCAGTTCGTGGCGAAGTGAAGGATGATAAAATATCTTGTGAAAAAGTGAGAGTCTAAGGGCTTTACGGCGAGATGCTAAAGATGGCAGGCTGAGATTTAATTTCATTGCAGAGATGCTGGCAGTTCGGTTATAATTACATACAATAAAACGAGCAGAATTATTCTGGACCATTTCTAATGAGTGAATTAGGTTTTGTTGAAAGGGATCCCACACTGCTGCAGCATACTCTAGCTTTGAGCGGACCAGTGTCTTATATAGAAGTAGTTTTAGGGAAGAAGGTGCCTTAGAGAAATTACGTTTTAGATATCCCAGCATGCGATTAGCATTATTAATTACGTAAGAAGTGTGAATGGACCAAGTGAGGTTGCTAGTAATATGGATACCAAGATATTTGTAAGAAGAAACAGGATCTAGAGAGACATTATTAAGGTGATAGGAAGGTAGCTGGCAGGATGTTCTTGATACACGCAGAAATTTACATTTTTTGATGTTTAATTCCATTGACCATGATTGGCACCAAATACAGATAGCGTTAAGGTCTGATTGAAGAGAAGATATGTCATCGTCGCAAATTATTTCCCTGTAGATGACGCAATCATCTGCGAATAAATGAATGTTAGAGGAAACACAAGAGGGTAGATCATTAATGTAAATTAAAAAAAGTAGAGGACCAAGTACCGACCCTTGAGGTACGCCGGACTGTACTTTACTTGGCTGCGAGGTTGAGTCATTAGCAGAAACAAATTGCGAACGGTTAAAAAGAAAGCATCCGATCCAAGCAAGCAGTTTGGGATCAATGTTAAGTTGATGTAACTTAAACATTAGAAGGTTATGGCATACTTTATCAAAAGCTTTCGAGAAATCTAAAAATATACAGTCGGCAAGTGAACAGCGGTCAAGGATGACGTTTAGCTGATGCGTGAATGATACTAGTTGTGTTTCACATGAATAAGTCTTGCGGAAGCCATGTTGCGATGGTGAGAAAAATGAATTAGATTCGAGAAAGCTAGCTAGATTTGAGGCAAGGACATGTTCTAGAATTTTACATGGGATGCAAGTGAGCGAGATAGGCCGGTATTTAAAAGGACAATGCTTTTAACCTGATTTATGGAGTGGGATCACCTTCCCTACCTTCCATTCAGCCGGCAAAGAACTTTTTTCGAGCGACTGCTGGAATATCTTTGTTAGAAAAATGGAAGAATAACAGCTCGTGTTTTTCAAAAATTTCGCGTTGATTAAATCGTGCCCAGGAGCGGAAGATGGTTTTAGAGATGAAATTATTGATTCGATGCCTTCTGCTTCAATGGTTATGGGAAACATTGCTGGATAAACATTGTTGTGCGTAGATTGGGGCGTAATATTGGTAGTTGAAGAAAAGTTGCGCAGGAAAACTTCGTTAAGTACAGACGCACATTCGTTAGCTGGAATAACATTGGAAGAGCTGTCAATCAAGGTTATCATGTCATCCGCTTTGGGGTTAATCACACGCCAGAATTTTTTTATGTCGGTTTTAAGCATTGATGGCAGGGTATTATGAAGAAAGTTATTCTTTGCTTGTTTAAGCGCGGTTAAATACTCATGGGCTGCCAGTTTGTATTTAGTCCACCGTGTTATGCTAATAGAACCTTTCGCAGATTTGTAGAGACGCTTTTTTTTATTAGACAAGCGCTTGAGACAGGTGCTGTACCATGGAGCGTTATGGTTACAGACAAGGGTGCGAAGTGGGATGTATTTGTTTGTTAATTCAGCAATTTTGGAAGAAAACATATTCCAGTTAGACTGAACACTACGGCAGTCAAAGTCTTGTAGAAAGACGTCAAGGAAGACTGATAATTCAGTATTAATGGCTTCAAAATTAGCTTTTGCATAATTTCGAAACGGTTTGAATTTTTTAACGGTTTTTGGTCGCAAGATATTCAAGTTGAATGAAAGGGCCGAATGGTCGCTCAAGCCGCTTAAGTACGTGATGTCAGAAACAAGATCAGGTTGCGCTGTTAATACAAGGTCCAGTGTGTTTGCGACAGATTCCATAATTCTTGTAGGCTGCGTAACAAGTTGTGAAAACGAAAAAACAGAGCACATTTCTAAGAACTCATTGGCTAATGAAGAAAAAGGCTGTAAGGTTGGAGATCCAGTGTTCCATACTATATTTGGTAGGTTAAAATCGCCAAGCAGAAATAAAGGTAACGTGGGATAACGGCATGTAACGATGTTAATGATATCATGTACCTCATTTACGAAGTTAGATGAATGGTTTGGGGGGCGGTAACAAACACCAATGATTATCTTCTGGTGGTTTAGTTCAACGATGGCCCAAACCATTTCTAAGTCAGTGGATACATGAATACACTGGGATGCAAGATCTTTCGAAATGGCTAAGAGCACGCCGCCTCCCTGTCGCATTGTTCGGTCACAACGATAGAGTGAAAAACGATGAGCGGTCTGAAAAAGTTCGTGATCTTGAACCTGTGAATGCAGCCACGTTTCTGTAAGCACTAAAATATCGGTATTGCAAGTATCTAAAACAGAAGTTAAGGAAGCGCGTTTATTCATGATGCTACGAATATTAGTCAAAAAAACTGATACGTGGGACGCGTCTTGTCCACTTCCCCTCGCGCTTTCCTAACTTGGGACGTGTTCACAATCAACATGCTCGCCGCTATCTCGTGGTTCGTACGCGGCATTTTCGCTGATGGTGTCTGTTGCCGGGTCATAGACGAACTGTTTTTTATTCATGACTAGTTTAGTGTATCTTAACTGGAAAGTACATGGTTGGGGCTGGCTTTTAGCGTACTCAATGAGTTTTTTTCGGGCATGGCGTGTGGCGGGCGAAAAATCTTCGGAAATAGAGACATCATTTTCTTTTAGCTTTGCTCGCGCGGAAAGTACTTTGTCTTTTGTTTTCGTGCTGGCGAATTTGACAACAATTGGGCGACACTTATCGGGCGTGTAGCGACCTATGCGATGGGCGCGTTCTATTGCTGTGTCGGGTAGGCTGTCGATTGCTTCGGCTAGTGCTGCCCTTACGTTCGACTCTGACTGTACCCATGATTCGCGAGAATCAGGGATTCCATGAAAAATTAAATTATTGCGTCGAGATCTATCCTCAAGTTCGTCAACACGCAGTTTTAAAGAGTCGAGCCGATTTGTCTGGACTTGTGCTGACACTTGAATTCCAGCAATGTCATCATCGAGACGGTCTAATACCTTTGTTTTTTCTTCAAGATTGTCTAACCTCGTCTGGATTGCCTCAATTTTGGTCTCGATGTTCTGTTGACCAACCTTAATTGCCTTAACGTCGCTAACCAACTCGGCCTGGCCCTTAGCGGATTCTACAGATCGTGCCTGGAGGTCCTTTAATAGCCGAAAAAGAACTTCCATCTGCTCCGAAGGATTGGCGGGCAAATGTTGCAGTTCAAGTAATGCTTCAGTATTACGCGTGGTGGGCCCCGGATTAGTCTCTACATCACCGGAGCGCAGTATGAGCATCGCCATTGAGAAACAATCGCAGACAATTTCACAAAGCACTTGTTGGCACGGAAGCAATAGCAAGACGGGTCGTCACTTTTCTTAGCATAAAGCGAAACGTTTTTACACATCTGCGAAGGGTAAAGATGCGCTGCATGAGCCATGGTGTTCCAAATGCTGCTTCCGTGCCAACTAAACGGACTGTCGCTCAGACAGCCGCTTAAATTGCCACTGCGATGTGACGTCAGAGTCGACGATGAAGGTACGTAGAAAGCCGGGCGCATTAACTGTAGTGGATCCAGGTGAAGATAGTTGAAGGGCTGCTGGTAGAATGCGTCATCGCTTGATTGTAGCAGCGGTGTGGAAATGTCATCCGCCGAGTATGCCGGGGGCGGACACAGCAGTACCAAGAACGCGAAGATCGTCTGCGAAGGGTAAAGATGCGCTGCATGAGCCATGGTGTTCCAAATGCTGCTTCCGTGCCAACTAAACGGACTGTCGCTCAGACAGCCGCTTAAATTGCCACTGCGATGTGACGTCAGAGTCGACGATGAAGGTACGTAGAAAGCCGGGCGCATTAACTGTAGTGGATCCAGGTGAAGATAGTTGAAGGGCTGCTGGTAGAATGCGTCATCGCTTGATTGTAGCAGCGGTGTGGAAATGTCATCCGCCGAGTATGCCGGGGGCGGACACAGCAGTACCAAGAACGCGAAGATCGTCTGCGAAGGGTAAAGATGCGCTACATGAGCCATGGTGTTCCAAATGCTGCTTCCGTGCCAACTCAATTTTTGCCCCAACTTTGCTAACATTTGTACTTGTGAACAAATATTTTACTTTATGCAGGCTTACCAGGAACAAAAATGGCGCTTATCAAGGTCCTTCACGTTTTTCTAGCCATCATCGGTAAGCATCACCTGTTAAAAACTACAGCGTAACCACTGCAAATTATGAATGTGTGACTCTCTAAAATTCGGGTTTCCGTTACTGATGCATGCAAAGGTGCGCGATAAAATAATTACCAAAGACAGTCCATTAATAAAGAGGCTAAAAGTAAGAAAGAAACGCGCTCGTAGTGCACTTACACAGTTAATGTTGAGTTTATCAACGACATGCTTTAGGCGTTTGCACAGCTATTTAAATATTACTGCTTATGCTTTGCAGTGGCGCTTCTTCTGGCCGTGCCGGAGGTGAATGCCGCCGATCTGATCAGTACTGCACTCAACCTTGTATCCAGTCTTGGACGCAACAATGAACCTGAGCCCAAGCCAGAAGAATGAGTCCTACTCCGATTTACCCAGCGTATCGGCGAATGGATGGCTGTAGGCACACGTAACTGAGGCTGTATCACGATGTTCTGATTGTAACCAAAGAATGAAACCATCCATTCCATTAAAGTGTAGTAATGCTTTGGTGGAACCACAATAAAGCTTCTGGATATAAAAAAAAATTGGAGCATTATCAGCCACATTCTAAAAAAAATGCAGTAGGATTTTACAGAATGGCAGGTCACTCTGATAAATCACCCCGGGGTCTTAACACTACCTGCTGCACGTATGTGCTCACCAGATTTCGCACGGTAGAAAGGTCCCGGTAAATGGAACGGGAAGATCAATTATATGCATGAAGTACCAACCTTAAATATAGGTTTGAAAACAGCACAAATGAAAAAAATCCAAAGCACCCTTAAGAAACTGCGTTGGGCTTCGGCAAGATACTCGAACCCACATCGTAAGTGCAGATGTGTTTAGGGCCAGCTGCGTCAAATGCATACATCCCAAGGGGTTTGCTTGCAAGGCCTGCAGCGTGCCTCGTTCTGCATCCTCAGCGACCGCAATCTCTCGAAAGAAGATTAGCTTCGCGTTCCCAATCCTCCCAAGCTTCGGACTGATAGATATGCAAGGTAGTCGCTATAAACAGCGTAGAAGCAAAGCCCTCGGTCTGTATACTTTTGATTACGAGCGTTTCTGAAGGATCATACCATCGAAACGAGAGCAAACGAAGATCAGCCAGATCCTGACCTCAACCTTCATGAATTACTGGCACGCCTCGTGTACTCCCCCGGTTGGCGCAAACGCTGTGTGATTGTGTGTATCAAATGTATGGGCATAGATATGAGGAAGGTTTCGAGCAATGCGTTCGAGGGAAGTATTCCAGGCGCATGCTACGTATGTTGGACCCGCCGCATGTCTTTGTGCTCTCGCTTTCCGGCTACCTGCGGCATTTGAGACTCTTTCCGAAGTATTTGGGGCGTGTGACCACCTCGCCTACTACCCGATGACGGCAATGATTGCACTAAGCGAGAGTCGAGCTGCATGCAGGATGTTGTCACGCATAACATATTGTGCTTTACTTCCACATGATGTAGGCAACACCAGGCACACCAGGGATTGTTGTGGGACGTTGTATCAGTGCTATGCTTTAAAGCCACCGCAATCCAGGGCTTGACGGAAAGCCGTTCAGTCCAGTTGGGAATGTTCATAAAATAAAATACTTTTAGGCCCAGCATCGGGATCCTTGCCAGTCCTGAGGAAATGCTAAAGAAGAGCCACTGCTAGAGCAATTCTTTCCTGCCTACTGTGACTTGTGATTCGCTGTATGTGGTACAGCTGGCACTGTGAAAGAAAATATTATTGAAGCATAATTGTTTTGTCAATAATTCACTGTCTATAATTACCGAGTACACTGTAGGGAGGTATAACAGGTTCCTCAATAGCCTTTGAGGAAGAAATTTGCAAAGTAAAGGTTATAAAAGCTGCTTCAGATGACATTAGCATTCTGTATAAGGGAAACGCCAATGTTACAAAAATGGAACATGGTAGGAAATATGCTTGGTCATTGTAAGGTTGGCGTATTGTTTTTTTCACGGTTATTTTAGAAAGCATATGTGAGCTGTGAGTAGTAATTTTGTTCGTAGAAACGTTGCTTGAGGTTGATAGAGTTAACAGAGTTCATGGTTAATAGTTTAATGCAGTTCAAGAAAAGAAACAGTTTGCGGATCTTGAATGCCTTCTTCCTCAAACGAGGGAACCGGAGGTGGACGTGGCGAATGGCGAGACTAAATATGAAATAGATTTTCTGTTGTGCTGTCACCCTAACACCGTCTAGTATAAACAGGTTCTGGGAAAAGTGTGAGCCACCGATCATAGGATGTTAAGGGCTCGAATTAACGCAAACCTGAATAGAGAATAGAGCAAATTAGTAAGGAAGAAGCTCATCCAACAGCTAGCGGCAAGAGTGAAAGAATGTGGAATTTAGAGTGGGTGCAGACCAGACGTTTTTCTTTTATCGTGGACGACAAGCTTAGTGTTCAAGCTATCAACTCTAATTTTGGAGATGTGATTACGAAATGCGCAATACAAATAGGCGCTCGGAGAGTACACCGGAAATTGTTAAGCACGCTCAGAACACGAGAGGTCTGATTAATAAACTTCTAAGCATAAAGACCCCTGACCCATCAGAGAAAAGAGAATTGGCTACGCTTTAAAAGATGATCAATAAGCGTAAGGCATCCGACTGAAAAGAATGTAATATGGAGAGAATCGAGCATGCTCTAAAGAACAGACGTAGCCAAAAGCGCTCACGAGGGAAGCTGGCATAGGCGAAATTCACATGTATGTACTAAAAGGCAAGCATGACAATGTCGTTGCTCATATGAAAAAGATAGTTAAAGTAGCCGAGGAGTTCTACATAGTTATACGGTAATAGAAGCAGCCAGAATGATAATAGTAGAGGCAGTAGTGCGGCGAAATTGGACATCCCCCAAATAGAGAAAAAGGAAGTAAAGAAGCCTGAGAAGAAATTCAAATACGGAAAGCAGCAGATGAGGATCAGGCAAGAGTAGATCCTCTGAGGGATGGTGTGGAAATTATGCTTGAAGAAAAAAGACGTCAAGGACTTGAAATTGCACATTGATCAGCATAATGTCGGTAGCCTACGACGTATTCTCTAATACAATTGTGAATTAGAGTCAGGAGAACCTTACACATCAAGCAATGCAAGGACAAGGCACATGTTCTTAGGGACTACGCAAGAATACACCATATTAACCCTATTAACCAGGTGACATAGAAATGCGGATATTATAACCAATGCCAAAGTACAGTCCTCATAGATTTTGAGGAAACATTTTACTCACTCAAAGTTTAAGCAGTCATTCAAGTATTACGGGAACTGAGTAAAAATGCCAGAAGATAGCTATAGCGGCTGCACAGCCACATTAGTCCTCAATAAACCAAGCAGTAAAATTACAATAAGGAAGGGTGTCAGGCAGGCAGACACAATCTTTTCAAAGCTATTTACTGCGTGTTTAGAGGTGGCATTCAGAGACCGAGATTGAGAATAGCTGGATTGGGGAGAATAGGTCAGTAATCTCAGATCCGATGATAACACTCTCTTGATATGTAACTTAAGGAAACGATCGCAAAGTATGATCAATAACTTAGAAAGAAAATGAAGTAAAGCAGGTCTAAAAATTGGTAAGCAAAAGTCGAAGTTCAGCAATTCTATTTTGTTCTTCTCTCTTCTTTTGTTTCTTGAGTTTTTGTACTGTGGGGAGCTGCGGACTAGTCAAGCTGAATTTTCAGCTTTTTTTTCCCGCACTCCCTTACTTAAGTGAGTGAAGTAAAGAATTTATTTATAATTTATTTATAATTCTAAAAGGGCACAGCGGCTTAAGGAAATACGTCTACTTAGGGCTGGTAATGAACGCAGATCTGAAGCACGAGAATAAAATCACTAGATGAATGAGAAGGGGTATCAGTACATTTGGCAGGCAGTTTAAGATCATCAATGCCAGTACTGAAGACAAAAGTTTTTAACAGCACTGACTTCATCATCAGCCAAAATACGCTGCTGATTAACCCTGTCATTTGCCAGTTGCGGCGACCGTATTCCCGCAAACATCCTAATCTCCTCCGCCCACCTAACTTTCTACCGTCGCCTGCTACGTTTGCCTTCTCTTGGAATCCACCCCATTACCTTTCACGATCTCGCCAATGATATTCGCCCACCCCATGAGTGGCTTGCCAAGTCACTAATGAGATGGGCTGCGAAGCATGCTCCATGCGCTAGCCAGGCGGAGCAGAACGGTGGATGTTAAAATTAACCAGCAGAAAACCAAAGTAAAGCTCTACATTCTCGCAACAGAACAGCAGTTTACAATTGGTAGCGAGCTGCTAGAACTGGTAAGGGAATATGTTTACTCAGGGCAGGTAGTGACGAGAGTTAAATAACTAGAAAAATAAGAATGCGGTGAAGTGCATTTGGCAATTCTCTCGGATCGTGAATGGCAGTTCGCCAATATCCCTCAATAGAAAAGTACTCGTATTCAACAACTGCATCTTACCGGTATTCACCTGTGGGGCAGAAACGTGGAGGTTAGCCAAACAGGGTTCAGCTTAAGTTAAGGACAACGCAGCGAGCTATGGAAAGAAAAATGATAGGTGTAACGTTAAGAGATCGGAAGAGGGCGGAGTGGGTGAGGGAACAAACGCGGGTTAATGGCATCTTAGTCGAAACCAAGAGGAAGAAGTGGGCTTGGGCAGGGCATGTAGTGCGAAGGCAAGATAACCGCTGGTCCTTAAGCAGTGACTTACAGATACTCACCTACGGGGCAGGAACGTGGAAGCTAACGAAAGCGGGTCAAAATAAATTCAGGGCAACTCAACTAGCTATGGAAAGAAAAATTATAGGAGTAACGTTAAGAGACAGGAAGACAGCGCAGTGTAACAATTAACACACGCTAGTTAATTACATCACAGCCGAAATAAATCTTATGCACTGCGCACGCAAGAAAACCGGTGGCAGTAAGGTTGATGGACTGCATTCGAAGAGGAGGCAAGGGTAGCAGCGGAGGGCAGAAAGTGAAGTGTGCGGATGTGATTAGGAAAATTTCTCTGTTAGCATAACCGCAGCTGGCACAGGGCTGAGTTAATTAAATAAACACGGCAGAGACTTTCCTTCTGCGTTGCGGTTATTTGGCGGATGATAATAATTAGTGTGTGTAGTGACGGCGCTACACGTTGAGGCTCAAAATTTAAGCAGCCTTTTACTCAGTTCTAGAAATATTCTGGACCAGAACAAACTAACAAAGTGTCGCAAACATTACAACTGCTGGCGTTTTCCGCTTGCAGCTAACCGTATTTCTTTTTTGTTGCCGGACAGCGAACTTATATTAAGGCGAATGCCTTTAATGCCTCATACTGTCGTCACCAAGACATGTTAGCAAATGTGTCCGCGTTTCAGATTGGTCGAAATGGTCGTGACGTCATTGCGCGCGAATTTCAAACGGGCCCAATTGCACTTTGGCTAGTAACCATGCGACCAATTAAAGGGATTGTATAGGGATCCTCCAAGTAAGTCGGACTGAGTTTAGTTAATAAGTTAATTAATCAATTAGCCTAAATAACCTTTCTAGTAGGACCAGATAAATAAATAAAACCGAGTAGGAAATTGGTCGAGTTGGGGAATCGAACTAGCGTCTCCGGAGTGCGAGACGATCATGCTAACCACTCCGCCATGCCAGCTCAATGGTTTGGAATGAACAAAAGCGCGTCTAGTGAATACGGTGTCTTCGTTCACTCCCATCTTCCTGCCTTCCCTTACGGCGAGGTTCAGATGTCCACCGAGGTGTGCGAGACAGATACATTTCCTTTCCTCAAAAACCAATTTACCGACGAGCAAGGCGTAGAGCCGAACGGGAGATGGCGTTCTGTGGTCTCCCTGGTAGCGTTGCAAGACGCTGTCGCGTTCCACTCTTAGAGGCGAAGCTTGACATCTTAACCACACATAAGTGACACACAAGCAGCAACACTGCGCTTAAGGCTTTCGCCTCACCGCACTTTAGGTCAACAAAGTGCCCCCCGAAATTTTTTCCCGTTTACCATTCAGGAAAATTTATCCTGATAAAGTCGGGAAGAGGTTCTTCGCTTTGTTCAACTTGAGCGATCTCGTCCGATGTTGAGGCTTCAGTTCGAGATTGGGGTAGCGCAAATATGTACGGCCTGTTACTTGATCGTTCCACGTCATATTTAAGTAGTGCACATTTCTCGATGCGAGAAGTTTGTGATCACAGGTCATCGAGGGCCGCCTGTTCCTCTCTGTATCGCCGTCGCCGCCCCTATTGCCGCTGGTGATAAGGGCACTGGCTTGCCCTTTGGATTGGTTTCATTATTCGTAATGTACAGTCTTTGTTAAAAGTTTAGAGCCCATTGGGTTCACTTTTAAGCTTTATATTTGGAATCCAGGAGCATTCATGGAAGTCCTACCTATTGCAGGAGGCAGTACCAGAAATCTTCTCATGTCCAGGAAATTTGGAGCGCTAGAGATCCATTCAGAGCGACACAGTGCGGCTCAGAAGAAAACCCCCTGGGCTACAAACTTTTTGACAAAGGCTGTACACACCTAATTGTGCGGGTTTTACCGCCATTGTGCAAAATTTGCTTGATTTCTAGGGTCGAAAACCGGTATTTTAAACAAATGAAGATTTAACATGAGTAGCGCCGCCAATTCTCCGCTGTCCTCCAGAGCCATCTTTCTTCTGTTAGGTATTTTGTAAAAAGCGTGATCCTCAACCGAACCTTCGTTACATTGGACAAGTTCTATTGTACAGCCAGTAGGAACATGCGAGAAGTCATTAATGAGCCTATGACGTTGTTTACTGGTATATTGCGCAAGCAAGGGACGGACATGGCCAGATAACTTTGGGAGTTCCAATAAAATCGTCGTCACGCGCATTGGAGAAGAAAACTCTTTTAGGATGCAGTATCATTAGCAAGAAGAAGGCAAAATAAGGGCACTTGGCCTGCGCGCAAAAACTCTAATTTTAGACACGGGTACCGCAGGAGAAATAATTCCCCATTGATTGCCTAATCGTCCTTTAGGCTCTATTGAGAGACATCCTATTTAGAAAAATTATAATTTACATTTCAAATGCCATTTGAATACGGCCTCTCCTGCTTCGATTTTCCTCACCGGTATTCTAATGCGCTAATTAAGGCGCCCATCTTTTCTCACCCCATCCGATCGCATTTCCTGCTCACGTTAATGTAACTACATTATATAAACTATTTGTTATTTCCTTGTGCACTGTTCTCCTCTCTCGTGTTAGACTCATATTATTTATTTTGATTTTGAATGTGTGTAAATAATCCATATGCATTTTTTTTCCCTTTTACATTACTTCAAAACTGTATACACGTTCTACTTGTAACCACATTTTACACGTCTATCTGTGCTGTGTGTTTATATTTATATGTTTACGTTCCTTTATTTTGCTGCCTTCAACATCTGTATGGCTTGCCCTGCCGTGTAATACACTGGACCCTGGGCCTTGTCAAGGAGACAAAAGCAGCTTTCAGCCCAGGTGTCCCACCAGAATTTTTTCTGGAAATAAACTGACACTGAACTGAAACTAATTTCTCTTTTTGACCTCTCCTATAACACCATTGCTCATGTTTGTTTTCGAACGCCTCTACTGCTCCTGCCTTTACTGACTTCTCCATGAAAACGGGCATTTTGTGACCCAGGCCCATAGCCTGGTGCGGTTTATGAAGACTTTACGAGCAGTTTTGTGTATTTATGTATTGTTTTGTCGGTCGATTACCAATCAGATGACGGAGTAATCAGCTGACCGATATGTTATGTTTGTCTATTATATAAAAAAGTTGCTGCAAGAGAACGGAAAGTTGGTAGCACCGCTTTTGCTCGGCAAAACGAAAAAAATGTTCTCAAAAGGGTTGACTGTCGCGTTTGCACTAATTTCGGCTTCTGGAAACTTTCGTAGGCAACATAACAAATTTAAGTAACTATGCCTGACAAGTTCGGCACGAAAGCTTTCATACCATTAGACTGCACCGTGTTTTTCGAGTCGTTTGTAAATTTTATTCTATTTTCAATTCTGGCGAACTTCGAGGACCCATTGGATTTGCTTTACCTTTTGATATAAATTAACTTTGAGGTATTTAAGAAAAGCTTTTGCAGGACATTACCAACTGAGGAATATCAAATTCAATGACGTCGCGCTGGTGAGAAAACATTATTGAGATTTAGGCACAGAAACGCAGGAATTGTGCATGGGGAGAGAAATATTTGATATTTTTTCTGTCCAAGGATTTTACCATGCTTAATTATTATTAAGCATTATAGAATCATACAACATTTAAAATGCAATATTTTTGATAAAGTTCAGTTTCCAAAATTTTGTTTCGTAAAAATGTTGATTCATTCCTAATGAACCGCAAGAAAGATTTTGTTTCTATTTAACAGAGTTACAAAGCTGCAGCCACAGTTCTAACCCTATGTGTGCATCTCACAACACCAAATAAGCACCCCTGCCAAATAAACACTCTTCCATTACAACTTACTATTATAGTTTCTTAAGTTTAGAATTATATTAACCGTTTCTTACCGTCTATATCTATTTTTGCTTTGTATTTAACAAGTAATATGATCACAGCAGCGACGCAAGGTGTTCGGAAAACATTGAATGATATTGGCAGGACACCAACACTGAAGTTTGATTTTTATAATTCCATGAGTCATCTCAACAATGACATGTACGCTACACGTTTTGAAACACACTGACTTCGAACCTTGTTCACAGACACAAAAACTTTCCTGACAGGTTATCACGAGCGTATCCGGAAATCTGACTTTAGGTCTACTGATTCAACAAAAAAAAACAGACCTTTCGCACGAGCAAAATCAAGGAAAAGGAAGACTAAAGCAGGATTTGAGCTAAAAATATGGGGAATTGCAACGGTCATCGGCACTACTTTAATGTATTTGTAGTTATTCCTAGCCTTCATTCCCGCTTTTTTCGAAACAATTTTTTTTGGCATTCCTTCTTACGCGAGCAACACTAACTTTAGCCATGCACAAGATGTTTTAATGAAATATTATGCACTTATTTCTCGTATATCTGGCTGTACAATGAGTCACAGTAAGCAAAATTGTGTAATTCGTTTTCTTACTGATGCAATATTTCCATTTTGCTCCACATATTCTTTTCTTTTTTCTCGCCAGAACATAGGCGGCTGCGAGCGACCGGTTTTGTTACAGCAGCAGAACGCCCCCCGCTTCGTGTACGAAGAGCAGAGAACCTAGCCAAATCATTTCCGACTGCTGCATTGAGTTATTTTTATTTTATTTTATTTATTTAGTACATACTGCTAGCCTCATGCCGAGACTGTTGCAGGATTGCGGCGTATTATACAAGGAGAGAAAAAGGACAGCGAGACAAAGTACACTGAACTAATTGTTATACAGTTCTAGTTGTCACAGTGGAACAAAGGAAACAAAACTACAGTCAGAAATCATAAGTCCCAAAAAATTTGCAGCAGGGCAAAAGTAAGAAATGGAGAACATTCTGCAGTCAGGGTACAGTTGACAGCTGGGAAAGAAAACTTTCCAGGGCAGGCACTTGACCACGTCATCAGATAAGGCATTCCATTCACGGACTGCTTGGGGGAAAAATGAATACTTAGTGTTGCTGTGTGCCCGGTATTCGATTAAATGCTTGGAGTGTTGTGTTCTAGTGCTGCGGTGAGCTGAGCGGGGGATGTAACTCTCACTGTTGATTTTAAAGGTTCCAGACAAGAGAAGATAGATAAATTTGAGGCGTGTATGCTTGGCACGACTACAGTGCTGAGACCAGCCTGGGTAACAAGTTCGGATGGTGACTCGTGGCGGCGATACTGTTATAGACGAACCTAATTGCCTTGCGTTGTATGTTTTATAATTTGGTAATTAAATTATTTGTGTGTGGGATCCAGCATATTATGCTGTATCCTAAGATTAGTGGCACGATGGATGTATAAGCAAGCTATTTTGTATCGGGTGAGGCGAAATTGATGGAGCGTCTTAATGAGCAAAGAGCGGAAAATGCTTTGGATGTTACATATTGTCACGGCTATACAGTCGGGACAGCCAGGTCACGTTTTACTGAACAGCGCCAGGTAGCAGCGAACTCCCGAGCGGAACCCGAAGAAAAGACGACGAAGAAGCACTGCCCGCCACCATGGCTAAGGCTAGCCAGGATGGTGGTTAAGGCAGGTCGGCCAGGAGACGGTGCCACGAGAATGTCCAGGAATGTGGCATTGCTCCTCCCCTCTGGAAAGCGCCGCCCGCGGCGCTGGAGGGCGTGTGGTCCGGCAGCCGCTTCCTCGGGCACAGACTTTTGGGGCACGAACATCCGCTGATCATAGAGTGCCCTTGCAGAGGCGCAGTAGTCCTGGTGTATATAGTAGGTATCGGGGACGGGCGCGGAATCCACTTTCTCGGCCGTCGTGATCTCGTACGCGAGGAGAGGTAGGCATTAAGAGAATCATCATAGATGCGGATAGCTGGAGCATATGGGCGGTCAGGATGGAGAATGCCATGATCTTTGCGCTCTTAGTCGTCTGGACATTGGCTACTTCCAGTGGGAGCAGCACGCGGTCGTTCAGCGTTCGCGACAGTGACGCGTGGGTACTCCGTCCGACGAAGTATTCAAGCTGCAGCGTGTTGTGGTTGAACAGCACGGCAAGTGTGGAATGGACGTTGATGTTGCCGAATTCCATGAGGCGGTTCTGGCCGATCACCATCTCGACGGGTGCGCACGGTGAAGAGCCTAGTGGAGAGAGAGAAGGTAGAGACGAGTGTGCTGCTAGCGGGCGTGGTAAGGCTTCATTCGGGCGACATGCGCAACTTCGGACGTTGGTCGTCTAGAGGAACGAACAGTTCCTTGAGGCAGAACTTCATAGTTTACCTCGCCGAGTTGGCGTAACACTTTATAGGGGCCAAAGTACCGCCGAAGAAGCTTTTCAGAGCGTCCTCGTTGACGTACTGGGCTCCACACCCAAACATGTTCTCCGGGCTGGTAAGTGACATCCCTGTAGCGATGGTTGTAACGGCGAGCGTCTTTTCCTTGTTGATGCCGGATATGCTGCCGAGCAAGTTGGCGGGCGGCCTCGGCTTCGTGAACAAAGCGGTCGGCCCCCACGACAGTGGAGTTTTCACTACCAGGAAGCAGCATGGCGTCGAGCATTGTCACGGCCTCGCGACCATGGACTAAGCGAAACGGTGTGAAGTGAGTAGTCTCTTGCAGCGCGGTGTTATATGCGAACGTAACGTAAGGGAGTACTGCATCCCAGTTGCGGTGGTCGTCGTCGACATACATGGAAATCATGTCGGCGATCGTCCTATTTAGGCGCTCAGTGAGTCCATTAGTTTGGGGGTGATAGCTGTTGTTCGTCGGTGGCTCGTGCCGCTGAGTCGCATAACTTCCTGTGTCAGCGCCGAGGTAAAGGCCGTTCCTCTGTCAGTTATAACGACCGTGGGTGCGCCATGACGAAGCACGATGTTGTGCATGAAGAAGGTGGCAATTTCCGGAGCTGTTCCACGGGGAAGAGCTTTCGTCTCACAGTATCTACTGAGGTAGTCGGTGGCGACCACAATGTAACGGTTACCTAGCGAAGACTCCAGAAAGGGGCCGAGTAAATCCATGCCGACTTGGTAGAAAGGAACTTGTGGTGGATCAATAGGCTGCAAAAGGCCGGCCGGCTTAGTCGACGACGTCTTGCGACGTTGACACTCGCGGCAAGTTCGGACGTAGCGTTTCACAACCTTCGCGAGCTTGGGCCAGGAATACTTTTGCCGTATGCGGGCCAACGTTCAGGAGAAACCAAGGTGACCAGAGGAAGGATCTTCGTGGCACGCCTGCAAGACTTCATCGCGAAAGGTATTAGGTATAACGAGCAGATAGGCAGGCTCCGTCGACCTATAGTTCTTTTTGTACAGGATACCCTCCCGTAAACAGAATGATGACAGGCCGCGTGAAAAGATGCTGGGCGGAGTCTGAGCGCTTCCTTCGAGATAGTCAATAAGGGACCGTAATTGAATGTCGTCGCGTTGGCGGTGAGCCGGGGTGGACGCGGAGATGACCCCAAGGAAAAGGGAATCGTCATCGAGGTCCACGGGACTGGCAGGAAGTGGGGCACGGGACAAACAGTCTGCATCACTGTGCTTTTGCCCTGATTTATACACGACGGTGACATCAAATTCTTGCAGTCGGAGGCTCCAGCGTGCGAGTCGCCCAGAGGGATCCTTGAGATTTGCCAACCAACACAGCGAGTGGTGGTCGCTCACCACTCGGAAAGGGTGGCCATACAAATAGGGTCGAAATTTCGTTACTGCCCACACAATAGCTAGACATTCTTTTTCAGTGGTGGAATAGTTCACCTCAGACCGTGATAACGTGCGGCTTGCGTAAGCGATTACGCGTTCGACACCATCCTGCCACTGTACAAGTACCGCACCAAGGCCAACGTTACTCGCGTCTGTGTACAGTTCTGTGTCAGCTGTCTCATCGAAGTGCCCAAGTATGGGTGTACTTTGAAGACGCGTGCGTAGCTCTTCAAAGGCATGTTATTGCTCCCGACCCCAGACGAACGGTTCGTTATCTTTGGTGAGGCGAGTAAGTGGCTCAGCTATTCGGGAGAAGTTCTTCACAAAGCGCCGATAGTAGGCGCAGAGACCCAGAAAACGGCGCACACTTCGCTTGTCAGCAGGAATGGGAAAAGAAGCGACGGCGGCAGTCTTGCCGGGGTCTGGACTAACGCCCTTGGCGCTCACAATGTGGCCCAAAAACTTCAGCTCCTGGAAAGCGAAGTGAGATTTTTCGGGCTTAAGGGAGAGACCAGCTGAACGGATAGCTTCGAAAACAGCGCGTAAGCGGCTGAGGTGTTCTTCGAAAGTGTCGGAGAAGATGACAACATCATCCAGGTACACAAGACACGACTGCCATTTGAGATCAGAAAGCACAGTGTCCATCATCCGTTGGAAAGTTGCCGGAGCTGAGCATAGACCAAAGGGGAGCACCCTGAACTCGTACAAACCGTCCGGGGTAATAAATGCGGTCTTCTCCTGGTCACGTTCGTCCACCTCTATTTGCCAGTAGCCGCTGCGTAAATCGAGTGATGAAAAGTATCTGGCGTGGCGCAGACGGTCTAGGGAGTCATCAATGCGCGGCAAAGGATAAACGTCTTTCTTAGTGACTTTGTTCAGACGTCGGTAATCAACACAAAACCGGAGGGTCCCATCTTTCTTTGCAACTAGGACCACAGGCGACGCCCACGGGCTCTTCGATGGCTGGATCACGTCGTCGCGGAGCATTTCTTGAACTTGCCTTCGAATTGCATCCCGTTCCTTTGAAGATATCCGGTACGGCGACTGGCGTAATGGTCTCTGGCTTTCATCAACTATAATTCGATGTTTTGTTATCGGCGTTTGCCTAACTCTGGAGGTTGACGCAAAACAGTCCTGGAAAGAGTCAATGACAGTCTGCAGGTTGCGTTTTTGGCTAGGCAGGAGATTCGGGTTCACGTCGAGTTTAACCGGAGCATTCGTTGATTCGACGGACTTCGTAGTCCCCGTCAACGCGTACTCCCTGGCGCATTCCCCGAGTTCTTCAAAATAAGCAATCGTTGTGTTGGGCGCTAAACGTTGGGGTTCACAACCGAAATTTTTTATCAGTAGTTCGGCTCGCTTATTGTTCAGTTCTATAAACCCGCTAAATGTTACACACACTTGCCGACCCAGGACAGTGACATGTTGGCTTCAGCGATGCCATGAGTGCCGGAGCTGTCATCGCACTCCACAGTTACTAGCATGGTGGTTCTCGACGAAATCACCACGTCATCATCGCAGACCCGCAACTTAGTCCTGCGTTGCTGCGGTTCGTCGCCAACAGTACGGTGTGCGGCAAACGAGACGATCAGCTCCTTAAAGTCGATGACAGCCCCATATTCTTGTAGGAAATCCAGACCGAGAATCAGGTCTTTAGAACACTCGGGAAGCACAGCAAAGCAGCCGGGGAAAGTGACGCCGCGGATCTGAATTCGTAAGGTGCAAACGCCGGTCGGCGTCACAACGTGGCCGCCGGCTGTGCGGATCTGGGTGTCAAAACCTTGCGAAGGGTCGTGGCTAGCCAGCTGCTTATCACAGAGAAATCAGCGCCGGTATCTACCAGTGCGGTTACTTCACAGTTATCGGCGGTTACTGGAATTTCCGTAGAAGCCAACTGCTGGCTCTTCGTCGGTGGGCTCGTCGGGTCAGGTGGTCGTTGGTCTCGTCGTCGCTGCAAATCGTCGAGTGGAGGCTCTTGTTTCTTTCTAGCTGCGGCGGCCCTACCCCCAGAGGACGCCGTCTTCAGTTTTCCCGCCGTGGGGACCTGCCTCTGAATTCGCCAGAGGTCGAAGGGCGGCTGGGAGAAGAGAATCTCGTGGGCGATGGGGATCGAGACTGGCGTCGCGGCACGGTCTGAGCCTGCAAGTTGGACGTCAGGTACTGTTCAATCTCCTGGGGTCGCTCGCCGTAGCGTGGTCGAGGGGCGTCTGAAGCAAAACCTCTTAAACCCATCCGACGGTAGGGGCAGCGGCGCAGGATGTGGCTGGGCTCACCGCAGTGGTAGCAGAGTGGCCGGTTCCTCGGCGTTCGCCACATGTCCGCTTTACGCATGGCGGGCCGGAATTCCTGCGGCACGGTGGTGGGCACAGATGGACGTGGGTACTGCACAGCCGGCACAGAGCTTGTGCCACTGCCGCAGGCCGTCGAAGTGCCTCGCTGTAGGTCATGATGTAGGGTTGCGGCTCCGGAACAACTGGTGCTGGCTGCACCACTCGACGGATTTCATCCCGTACCACGTCCGACAGGGCGGCGACGCTGGCCTGTGGAGCTTCGAAGCGGAGTTTCCCGAGTTCTTCGCGAACGATGCTCCTTAGAAGGTCTCGAAGATCTTCAGGAGGCAGCGTCGTAGGCGTACTTCTGAAGGAACCAGCGCACAAAACACAACGGACAGGAAAAAGGCGGAACACGACGGACAGCAGCGCTGAACTTACAACTTTATTTCGGAAGTACAAATGCAACGTATATATATATATAGCCATGTCAGGGGGGCGTGCCACACAAGGAAAGAAGGAGCAAGTGGAATCTACAAGGTCATGAAGAGACAAGCGACACAAGCAAACCCAAAGATCTTAACTAATATAACAAGCGAAGGTGAGAAGTTTCAATGGAGGCAAGAAAAACAACAGGGAAAAAACAAGGAAAAACGCCAGACCTCGTGAAGATGAAAATTGATACTGATAATAAAAACAGATAAAAACAAAAAGGTAAAAACCAATAAAAGCGATAAAAGCAATAAAGTTAACAGGGCAATGGAAATGAAAAAGATAAAATGCCAACAAGTAACACGGCAAAAATACTAACAGCTAAAATTAAGAAAACACCGCGGAAAAACTAACAGCTAAAAGGTAAAACCCACAGAAACATAAGATTAAGTCTTGTGTATAAAATAGCGGAATAAAGATCGCGGGAAAAAAGACGGATGCATAAGGTGGGAAGTTAAAATGCTAGTGCCTCGAATTTTTGCCAGATAGGCGAGTTCTTTCTCAGATAGCGACACTGAAGGCTGGCTAATGCACTGTTCTTTTAACGCAGCTATTGTGATTGCCTCAACTATTTCACGGGGCCTCGTGTTTCTGATTGTGGCCATTACCCGAGTTCTTTCAAAGTGTGGCACACATCCTGTTTCTACATCTTTGCGAGCCGCCGCGGTGGCTCAGCGGCTATGGTGCTCGGCTGCTGACCCAAAAGACGCGGGTTCGATCCCGGCCGCGGCGGCTAGAATTTCTTTGGAGGAGAAATTCTAGAGGCCCGTGTACTGTGCGATGTCAGTGCACGTTAAAGAACCCTAGGTGGTCGAAATTTCCGGAGCCCTCCACTACGGCGTCTCTCATAGCCTTAGTCGCTTTGGGACGTTAAACCCCATAAACCAACCAAACCAAACCACATCTTTGCAGTCCCGACAATGGATACCAATGTGACGGCACTTTTGGACATTTGCGTTGTAATCGTGTTCTTTTAGTCTTTCATTTAAACAACGCCCTGTCTGTCCAATATACTGCTTTCCACAGGACAGAGGAATGGAATAAACAACTGAATCGGTACATTGCGCAAAATTCTTCTGGTGCCTGACATTGCATATACGCTCTTTTTTATGAGTTCCATTGACCTTTCTGCAAAGCTGGGAAAGTCGCTTTGGGGCACTAAAGACGACTTCAACTCCAACACGTTTCCCAATTTTTTTCATGTTGTGCGAAATGCGATGCAAGTACGGCATAACGGAGACTTTCTTTCTATTGGCGTTGCCAGTCGTGGCAGTCGAATCGGGTCGTTTAGATTTTTTAAGCATTGCTTCAGCGACTAAGGCTAAAAGCTTAGTGGGGTAGCCAGCATTTTCTAATCTAATTGTTTGCGCTAAAAAACTGGTCTCAATTTGGTGTTCACATGATTTTACCAGCGCATTTCTAAAGATTCCTTGAACCACATTCCTTTTAACCAACTTAGAGTGGGCTGAGTCAAAAGGAAGTACCGGCTTCTGGCCCCCCTGACATGGCTATATATATATATATATACGTTGCATTTGTACTTCCGAAATAAAGTTGTAAGTTCAGCGCTCCTGTCCGTCGTGTTCCGCCTTTTTCTTGTCCGTTGTGTTCTCTGCGCTGGTTCCTTCAGAAGTATGTATTACCAACTAGCCCAACAACAAGTGTCGTAGGCGTGCAGGTTTGAGCGGCTGCCATACTAGCCTGCCGGCCGTACTGCGCACCGCGTTCCTGCAAGGAGCGTTCCATGCTCACTGCCTCCTTCGTAAAATCGGCCACTGTCCTTGGAGGGTTGCGGACAAGTCCAGCAAACAGCTGCTCCTTAACGCCCCGCATCAGGAGCCGCACTTCTTTGCCTCGGCCATAGCAGGGTCGGCTCGACTGAAGATGTGCATCATGTCCTCAACGAACATGGTGACGCTCTCATTAGGCTGCTGCGATCTCGAGTGCAGAGCGACTTCCGCCTTCTCTTTTCGTTCACTGGTGCCGAATGTGGCCAGCAGCTCGCGACGAAAAACCTCCTAGGTGGCAAAAGAGGTCTCGTGGTTCTCGAACCAGATCTTTGCCGAGTCCTCTAGCGCGAAGTAAACGTTCCGCAACTTGCGCTCATCGTCCCACTGGTTGAAGGCTGCCACACGGTCCAAACTGGCCAACCAGTCTTCAACGTCCTCGAACCTGTCACCGTGGAACGTCGGCGGTGACCTGGGCGCGTGAAGTACGAAGGGAGTGTCAGCTCGAAAACGTTGAGTGGTCTGGCTACCTGTGGTTGAACGGCAGGGGCAGGGGGGGCGGTGTCCTCATGTGTGGGCAGGGTCTTGGGTCTTGTAGGTCTTGTGGGTCTTGGGTCGGTCGGGTCTTCGGTCGTCGTGGCTTGTGGTCCGGGCGGGGGACGGGGCAGGGGTGAGCGTCGAGGGCGGTTCGGGTCGGGCGGGCTGGGGCATGGCCGGGCGGCGCGGACCAGGCACTCACGGCCGACGTCCGCGGCAGGCGCAGGGCACCGAAGCTCCGGGACCAGGATGGCGATGAAGGGACCCCAGCACCTCCACCAAATATGTCACGGCTATACAGTCGGGACGCGTATTCGCCAACTGCAGCCTGTACAGCCACAAGGCTTGAAACCACGGTGAATTGATCACGGTGACTGGATTGTCACAACGCCTTACCTAAAAGGGATAATAAATCCTCTTAAACGGCGTTATATGCCACTAAGCATCACGATTTGCGACCTAAAAGGGAAAAAATTAAAAAAAATGAAATTAAAAAAATAATAAAACTACAGTACAGAGAGCGGAGTCGAACGGCCGACCTTCCATACGCAACACGAGCCTCTAATCCACTGCGCCATATCGGCGATGTCAAGCCGTCGTTCTGAATGAATATTTATAACCAGCCTTAATGTGGCTGCTACCTGCCGGTGGGCGGCGCTGTCATCGCTGGCTGTACCGGCTGCATTTGGCGAACACGCAGTCGGGACAGCCAGGTCACGTTTTACTGAACAGCGCCAGGTAGCAGCGAACTCCCGAGCGGAACCCGAAGAAAAGACGAAGAAGCACTGCCCGCCACCATGGCTAAGGCTAGCCAGGATGGCGGTTAAGGCAGGTCGGCCAGGAGACGGCGCCACGAGAATGTCCAGGAATGTGGCAATATGCTATATGCTTGTCCCATTTTAAGCCTGAAAAATGATTATGAAATTTATTGACCAATTTTACTATGTCATCTCGAATTTTATACGGAAAAGTGAGTGTTCTTTTTTTTTCCTTAATACATTCATCACAACCGTTTTTTTCTGGATTTACTGCCATCTGCCATTCCTGGCCCCACTTTGATATTACTTCGAGATCTGCGTTTATTGTGATCTGGTCTTCTTTACTGTTAATTTTTTGTATATTATGCAATCATCCGCAAACATTCAAACAGCAGCGTCAGTACCACTTGTTATATCGTTTATATATATTAGGAATAGAATCGACGCTAATACCGTGTCTAGCGGGACCCCTGAAGTTACTTTCACGCACTCAGGTGAACATCCTGCAAAGTGAACAACCTTTTTGCGGTCAGAAAGATATGCTAGCCGAGCAACACAACTAAAGAACACAATTCTCTCCTATTGCTGTCTGTGCCAACTGCAGCTGTCTTAAAATTCCAATCATGTAAACCTCATCAACTAACATGACTTACCCTCTCCTTTGTTTAATTTTTCAGCTGTTATCCAGTCAGTAGTCGGTTTGGTTTGGTTTGGCTTATTTGGGTTTAACGTCCCAAAGCGACTCAGGCTATGACGGACGCCGTAGTGAAGGACTCCACAAATTTCGATCACCTGGGGTTCTTTAACGTCCACTGACATCGCACAGCACACGGGCCTCTAGAATTTCGCCTCCAAAGAAATTCGACCGCCGCGGCCGGGATCGAACCCGCGTCTTTCGTGTCAGCAGCCGAGTGCCATAACCACTGAGCCACCGCGTCTGGTCAGTAGTCGTATTAGTACCCAGAACGTTTTAGATTTTGTAGATGAATTTAGGATGGGACACGGGATCAAAAGCCTCTGAAAAGTCGATGAAAAGCATATCGATTAGCCCGCGCACGTCAACTGTCGATGCCAAGTCATGTATGGTTTCTAATAGCTGCGTTGTTGTGGAAAGACACTTTTTGAAGCCATGCTGGTTGTTCAGTAATTCATTCTGTTCGGAATAGGTTACAATGTGTTTAAGTATAGTATGCTCTAGGATTTTGGATACTGTACAGGTAAGGGAAATTGCCAATGGTGGTAGTTTGCAGGGTTATTAACGTCTCCAGTTTTATGAATTGGAATTACTTTTGCAACTTTTCATTCACTGCGTAAATCGTCAGTAGCCAAGGATTGCAGACAAGAAGAAGATATTTTGCATTGGGTTTTGTGCAGGCGTCGAAATTGGGAACTTATTTACGTTTCTTTATAGTTAATGGACATGTTTCGAAGTGCCGAGGGCGCTTATTTTAATACCATCGCCCCAAAATTAAATGTTTACAGACCTCAGGGACAACCACAGACGTGTAGTTACCCACCCTGAACCAAATCAAGCAAAGAAGCTGCTGTAAAACAAAAGCCTCCGCGTTAAAGACTTAGTACTTAAGATATCGCGTCGCATATTTTTCTTGCAGGTTTGTTTACCTATGTCCTTAACGCGAAAAAAATGACAAATTTTAGTGTTTAAAATAAAAATTATTCCTTCAAGAAATGTTATATTCACTGCTCATTGTAATGCACCAAACTATAACCAATTGATTATGCTTCAGAACGAAAAAAACACAAGAGTTGTGTGTGCAATACAATTCGAAAATTTATTTGTTTAAAATGATG